>NC_086445.1:920102283-920450408 GCF_028390025.1 Pseudophryne corroboree
TTTATTGACTATAGAGCAATTAAAGGATGCTTTCCTTTATATGCGAGATGCGCAGAGAGATATTTGCACTCTGGCATCGAGAGTAAATGCGATGTCCATATCTGCCAGAAGGAGTTTATGGACGCGACAGTGGTCAGGTGATGCGGATTCCAAACGACATATGGAAGTATTGCCGTATAAAGGGGAGGAATTATTTGGCGTCGGTCTATCGGATCTGGTGGCCACGGCAACTGCCGGAAAATCCACTTTTTTACCTCAGACCCCCTCCCAACAGAAAAAGACACCGTCTTTTCAGCCGCAGTCCTTTCGGTCCTATAAGAACAAGCGGACAAAAGGACAGTCATATCTGCCTCGGGGCAGAGGAAGGGGTAAGAGAGGGCAGCAAGCAGCCCCTGCCCAGGAACAGAAGCCCTCCCAGGGTTCTGCAAAGCCCTCAGCATGAGGCTGGGGCCTTACAAGCGGACTCAGGAGCGGTGGGGGGGTCGACTCAAGAATTTCAGCGCACAGTGGGCTTGCTCACAGGTGGACCCCTGGATTCTGCAGGTAGTATCTCAGGGTTACAGGTTGGAATTCGAGAAGTCTCCCCCTCGCCGGTTCCTAAAGTCTGCTTTGCCAACGTCTCCCTCAGACAGGGCGACGGTATTGGAAGCCATTCACAAGCTGTTTTCTCAGCAGGTGATAGTCAAGGTACCCCTCCTACAACAGGGAAAGGGGTATTACTCCACGCTATTTGTGGTACCGAAGCCGGACGGCTCGGTAAGACCTATTCTAAATCTGAAATCTTTGAACCTGTACATACAAAAATTCAAGTTCAAGATGGAGTCACTCAGAGCAGTGATAGCGAATCTGGAAGAAGGGGACTTTATGGTGTCCCTGGACATAAAGGATGCTTACCTGTATGTCCCAATTTGCCCTTCACATCAAGGGTACCTCAGGTTCGTGGTGCAAAACTGTCATTATCAGTTTCAGACGCTGCCGTTTGGATTGTCCACGGCACCTCGGGTCTTTACCAAGGTAATGGCCGAAATGATGATCCTTCTACGAAGAAGAGGCGTATTAATTATCCCTTACTTGGACGATCTCCTGATAAGGGCAAGGTCCAGAGAACAGTTGGAAGACGGAGTAGCACTAACCCAACTAGTGCTGCAACAACACGGGTGGATTCTGAATTTTCCAAAATCTCAGTTGACCCCGACGACACGTCTGCTGTTCCTGGGAATGATTCTGGACACGGTTCAGAAAAAGGTGTTTCTTCCGGAGGAGAAAGCCAGGGAGTTATCCGAACTTGTCAGGAACCTCCTAAAACCAGGGACAGTGTCTGTGCATCAATGCACAAGAGTCCTGGGAAAGATGGTGGCTTCTTACGAAGCGATTCCATTCGGCAGATTCCACGCACGAACTTTTCAGTGGGATCTGCTGGACAAATGGTCCGGATCGCATCTGCAGATGCATCAGCGAATAACCTTATCGCCACGGACAAGGGTGTCTCTTCTGTGGTGGTTGCAGAGTGCTCATCTGTTAGAGGGCCGCAGATTCGGCATACAGGACTGGGTCCTGGTGACCACGGATGCCAGTCTGAGAGGCTGGGGAGCGGTCACACAAGGAAGAAACTTCCAGGGAGTATGGTCAAGCCTGGAGATGTCTCTTCACATAAATATACTGGAGCTAAGAGCGATTTACAATGCTCTAAGTCTGGCAAAACCCCTGCTTCAGGGTCAGCCGGTGTTGATCCAGTCGGACAACATCACGGCAGTCACCCACGTAAACAGACAGGGCGGCACAAGAAGCAGGACAGCAATGGCAGAAGCTGCAAGGATTCTTCGCTGGGCGGAAGATCATGTGATAGCACTGTCAGCAGTATTCATTCCGGGAGTGGACAACTGGGAAGCAGACTTCCTCAGCAGACACGATCTACACCCGGGAGAGTGGGGACTTCATCCAGAAGTTTTCCACATGATTGTGAACTGTTGGGAAAAACCAATGGTGGATATGATGGCGTCCCGCCTCAACAAAAAACTGGACAGGTATTGCGCCAGGTCAAGAGATCCTCAGGCAATAGCTGTGGACGCTCTGGTAACACCGTGGGTGTTCCAGTCAGTGTATGTGTTCCCTCCTCTGCCTCTCATACCAAAAGTACTGAGAATTATACGGCAAAAGGGAGTAAGAACGATACTAGTGGCTCCGGATTGGCCAAGAAGAACTTGGTACCCGGAACTTCAAGAGATGCTCACGGAGGATCCGTGGCCTCTACCTCTAAGACGGGACCTGCTTCAGCAGGGACCGTGTCTATTCCAAGACTTACCGCGGCTGCGTTTGACGGCATGGCGGTTGAACGCCGAATTCTAAGGGAAAAAGGCATTCCGGAAGAGGTCATTCCTACACTGGTAAAAGCCAGGAAGGAGGTGACTGCACAACATTATCACCGCATTTGGAGAAAATATGTTGCGTGGTGTGAGGCCAGGAAGGCCCCCACAGAGGAATTTCAACTGGGTCGATTCCTACATTTCCTGCAAACAGGATTGTCTATGGGCCTCAAATTGGGGTCCATTAAGGTTCAAATTTCGGCCCTGTCGATTTTCTTCCAGAAAGAATTGGCTTCAGTTCCTGAAGTCCAGACTTTTGTAAAAGGAGTACTACATATACAGCCCCCGGTTGTGCCCCCAGTGGCACCGTGGGATCTTAATGTAATGTAGTCTTGGATTTTCTCAAATCCCATTGGTTTGAGCCGCTCAAATCGGTGGAGTTGAAGTATCTTACATGGAAAGTAACCATGCTACTGGCCCTGGCTTCAGCCAGGAGAGTATCAGAATTGGCGGCCTTATCATATAAGAGCCCATATCTGATTTTCCATACGGACAGGGCAGAACTGCGAACGCGTCCTCATTTTCTGCCTAAGGTGGTGTCAGCGTTTCACCTGAACCAGCCTATTGTGGTGCCTGCGGCTACTAACGAGTTGGAGGATTCCAAGTTGTTGGACGTGGTCCGGGCATTGAAAATATATATTTCAAGAACGGCGGGAGTCAGAAAGTCTGACTCACTGTTTATATTGTATGCACCCAACAAGATGGGTGCTCCTGCTTCTAAGCAGACGATTGCTCGTTGGATTTGTAGCACAATTCAACTTGCACATTCTGTGGCAGGCTTGCCACAACCTAAATCTGTCAAGGCCCATTCCACAAGGAAAGTGGGCTCATCCTGGGCGGCTGCCCGGGGAGTCTCGGCATTACAACTCTGCCGAGCTGCTACTTGGTCAGGGGCAAACACGTTTGCAAAATTCTACAAATTTGATACCCTGGCTGAGGAGGACCTTGAGTTCTCTCATTCGGTGCTGCAGAGTCATCCGCACTCTCCCGCCCGTTTGGGAGCTTTGGTATAATCCCCATGGTCCTGACGGAGTCCCCAGCATCCACTTAGGACGTTAGAGAAAATAAGAATTTACTTACCGATAATTCTATTTCTCGTAGTCCGTAGTGGATGCTGGGCGCCCATCCCAAGTGCGGATTGTCTGCAATACTTGTACATAGTTATTGTTACAAAAAAATCGGGTTGTTATTTGTTGTGAGCCGTCTGTTCAGAGGCTCCTACGTTTGTCATACTGTTAACTGGGTTCAGATCACAAGTTATACGGTGTGATTGGTGTGGCTGGTATGAGTCTTACCCGGGGTTCATAAATCCTTCCTTATTGTGTACGCTCGTCCGGGCACAGTATCCTAACTGAGGCTTGGAGGAGGGTCATAGGGGGAGGAGCCAGTACACACCACCTAATCCTAAAGCTTTATTTTTGTGCCCCGTCTCCTGCGGAGCCGCTATTCCCCATGGTCCTGACGGAGTCCCCAGCATCCACTACGGACTACGAGAAATAGAATTATCGGTAAGTAAATTCTTATTATTTCTGTGCAGGGTAAAAACTGGCTGCTTTATTTTTACCCTGCAAATTATATTGCAGATTGAACACACCACACCCAAATCTAACTCTCTCTGCACATGTTATAGCTGCCTCCCCTGAGTGCACATGGTTTTGCCCAATTGCTAACCGAATTCCTGCTGCGATCAACTTGGAATTACCCCCACAAGCAGCTGTCCCCCCCCCCCCCCCCTTAGCTACACCCTGTACCAGTTTCCAGTGTGTCTGAGGCAGGAAGCGCTGAGTGTGTGCTGCCGATGGCTGCTGTAAGCAGAAAAAGGGACCAAAACGTCGCTGGTCACGCTCTGAGGAAGCTCCGCCCCCTCCAATAGCGCCGGAGCTATACATATTATTTATACTGGCAGAGTCTCCAATAAGCTTAAAACCTCACATAAGTGCCTAGTTAAGCATACTGAGCAGGACCCCCAAGGGAGGGTCCAGTACATCGCGGCAGTGATTTGCCGCACTTTGAACTGGGTGTGTACCCGCCACCGATGTCCCATTCAGGCAGCGTTAGGGGTGTGCGGCGTGCTGCGACAGCCAAGGCACAGCGCCCAGCTGAACAAACAGCCCCTCAAGACGGTGGTCCTGCAGCGGGGAAGCGGCTCTGCACCTCGCAAGGCCAGAGACCCCCCCCCCAAACTCCCACGGCGCAGGTATGCTGTTGCCCAGAGAGCATACCAAAAAAAATAAAGGATTTAAATAAAATTGAAGAAAACTCTGGAGCTGCAGAGATGTGCATCCTCTCCTGAGGGCACATTTTTCTAAACTGCCTGTGGGAGGGGGCATAGAGGGGAGGAGCCAGCACACCCAGTTAATTTTTTTTAAAGTGCACTGGCTCCTTTGGACCCCGTCTATACCCCATCGTACTAGTTTCCCCCAATATCCCTTATGGATACTAGAGAAAACAACACCTTAAATGTCTTATGTTGTGGTGCCTTCCCGATTACTGGAGAAAATTAACTGCTTGAGGACAGCTGGAAAGGCAAGTCATGACCATATTAAACATACCCCAAGGCATTCGGGACAGTTAGTCCTAAACTATAGTAAGACCTATATTTTGGATTTCTACCAAAGAAACTCTTCAAAAGTTATGAAGTGTATTCACACTGAAGTGAACCAATGGAATAGAGGACAGTATTTAAAAAAAAAATTGTAAAAAAATACTAGCGTGTATCCATGAATAAGCAAAAACTACAATGGGGAAAAATGAGAAATCAGACAGACAACAGGTGTATGTGGTTCCTTCTGTTTTAATATTAATAAAGGCAAACACTTGTTTTCATATAAACTGTACTGTACATGTGCCAAACCCAGACAAAGTCTCCCTTTATACAAGATCACAAGCAAACATTGAATACCTAGAAAAGGGAAAAGTCAGTACAAAAAAAAAAAAAAAAAAAAATGCACAAAAAAAATTATTGACTTTTCGGTTTGACCGTCAGATACCTGTGTCGGCAGAAAGGAAGATTTAAAAAAAAAAAAAAAAGAATCCTTCCAAGAGGAAGGGGACCACAAGGTACTCTTCCAATCTATCAGTCCGTGCTGGTAGCGTTTTAAATAGAGGGAGGCAGGCAAAGTTGGGGTGCTGGTGAGTTTCTTTTTAGGGTTTTATCCAGCTTCAGATACTCCTATCTGTGTGTATCTAGGGAACATTTACAAGGAGCAGTTGGCATATAATCTCTAAATACAGAAGGTGTGGGGAGAGCTCAGACGACCCTTTATAAAGTCAACACAAATACAATGCGGTATCCTGCTGCCGAGTGACAATTATAAACTCTGCCAGTGATGTAGCTGTTTAAGATCAATGATTTACAGAACCCAACGCTACTAAAATTACTTCATGTCGTTCTCTGGCTGGACACACCAATAAGTGCCTTCGATAGAAGTGTGCACAGCTTTCACACCAGCAATATATATATATATAAAGGTATGTGGCAGCTCTACCCAAGACCTATGTGACTTAGGACACAAACATTGTTAGGAGACACCGGATTTGAGCAAGAAGACAGATTCTCTTCAACACTACTAGGTGATTGAGCTTCACTTGACTGCAGCACACATCCAAGGGGGGGGGGGGGGGGGGGGTTTAAGGGGGAAAACAAAACCACACCGCCAAATCTTTACTGAGCCTCCCAGACATGATATCATCTCAACAAAACATGTTTGGTCTCTAAAATTGGGGCAAACTTCCAGTTCAGTCCCCACAGCCTCCAATCTACCTCTCTCAAACCCTTTACTTCCACCCAACTCCCTTTACATTCATACACTTATTTCTTCCGTTTACGCCCAGGGCCGTGGTTATCTGGTGACTGCTCCAGGGCCTGGTGCTTACGGTGCTTCCTCTGGTAAGTGTGTCCGGGAAGGTGTTTGCTGAGGAGGTCTCTAACACACTGCTCCGTTTTCTCTAAGCAGGAAATTTGCTGGGCTCCTGGTTCATAGTACTGCTCAGCATTTCCAAATACCAGTTTCAGGTCATTGAGGAATTCTTGCACCGTCTGATAG
The DNA here is from genome assembly GCF_028390025.1 of Pseudophryne corroboree. Classification (NCBI taxonomy): domain Eukaryota; kingdom Metazoa; phylum Chordata; class Amphibia; order Anura; family Myobatrachidae; genus Pseudophryne; species Pseudophryne corroboree. Next base: position 920,108,693 of record NC_086445.1, read on the forward strand.
TTGCCACATGAGCACTTGCTCTGCATGGTCTGGAAGTCCATAGGGGTGGTCACTACTTTCAGATAGCTCTCATCGTCCTCTGTGTTCACTGGCTCCCTGAGTGGCACAATTAAAACTATTCAGTCATTGAACACAACATCTGGTGACGGACAGTGGGATAAACATGACATACATATAACCTCTGCATACATGTTAGATGAAACAATCCTCACGAGGGACCTTATAGATAACCTAGTGAAATTGAATGAATTGTATGTATGTATGTATGTATGTATGTATGTATGTATGTATGTATGTATGTATGTATGTATGTATGTCTGTCTATTAAGTTCCACATGGTTAAAAACAAGATTTAATGTGATTACATCTTCTAGATAGGCATAATGCAGACCTAGAGAGAACTGGCTTACAAATTAAATTTTTTCACGTTCAGATTTTTTGGTGCCGGACAAACTCATTCAGAAGCAAATGTCCATGTCAATGGTCAGACTGCACACAATTTAGCGAAATGGGGGTTTTGTGCTACCGTTATACCCTTTTCCCATAGGCCAATGGAAGGCATTGTACATTTTAGGGGTAGGGTAATGTGTAGGAGCATGGGCACTTTCAGATAAGCCTCCAAATGCACTAGCCCCTCCTCTCCATAGCGCAGAAGTTCAAGTACCAGGAGTATGGGACAAGGTGAACAATTATACTCTAAAAAGAACAGGAGAAAAATACAGAGCAAAATGAAGAGCATCACGTGGCCTCACACTTAACTCAAAGGGAAATACAAAAATCCCATTCCCTCTTTCATCCTATTGGGGATAATTCAATTACCCCTGTAAACATTTTTGCGCACTAAAAACATGACTATCGCAATTCACTGTGGATAAATGAATTCCTCCCTGTGTGGGAGACTAGACATACTGTACCAGAGATGTCTAAATACCCAATGGCAGTGTACTGAATGAAACCCTGGCACTATACTTCTAGGAGCCAAATAAAACAGTGGAGATCCAATTATCGATAGTATTTGGATTGATGAGGGGCAAAATGCTGACTACCAGTTTCCTCATCCTAGGATACATAAAACAGGGTTTTAATTACCTACCGGTAAATCCTTCTCTCTTAGTACATAAGGTATATTGGGGAGACTTCGTACAATGGGGTATAGACAGGGTCCAAAGGAGCCAGTGCACTTTAAATTTCTTCACTAGGTGTGCTGGCTCCTCCCCTCTATGCCCCCCTCCCACAGGCAGTTCTAGGTAAAAGATGTCCTCTCCTGAGGGCACTTTTTTCTAAAACTGCCAGTGGGAGGGCACAGAGGGGAGGAGCTAGCACACCCAGTGAAGAAATTTAAAGTGCACCAGCTCCTTTGGACCCCCTGTCTACACTCCATCGTACTAAGTCTCCCCAATATCCCTAATGGATGCTAGAGAAATTATTCAAAATAAAAACAGTAAGAACAAAGTTCTCCAAAAAAGAAAAGAAAAGGGGGTGGGGGGAGGAGATGGTAGTACCTGAATGGCCAGCTGAAGCGGTACTTTATGAGTTTGCATAAAATGTCTTCGCACTTCTGCAGCTCATGGTTCTGGCGTCGGGGGGCTGGCTTGCTCTGACGTATCTGGAAGGGAAGGAAAACAAAAGTGAACACATCCATGTAGTTTTAGCTACTTCATGCCCCTTCATGACCAAGGCAATTCTAGATTTTCTGTGGTGTGTCAGTTCTGAGAACAGCAATTAACTGCGCTGCCAAATATAGATGTATCACAAGCGTGAACTTAAGTAGGTCTGCTCTAGGGGACAGCCCAATATTGGACTTCCATTGGAAGCACTAAAAAAAAGATTCAGAAAAAAAATCGTAGCCGAGGGCTACACTAAATGTGCAGAGTATGCACTGCTGTGGGGGTTTAAAGGTAAATGCAATGAGACCACAGTGACGGTTAGCCTATTGAAGAAAACCATATCATACCTGCAATGTACGTTCAGCCCCATGAATAACAGAACTAATAAAGCAAAACGGTCTGCTAAACAGTGTATGTTTCCTATTTAGCTAGCTCACATTTATTGCAGACACATAAAAATATGGAAGTTGTCTCTTTTATACAATGGTGAAGCATTAATAATGCCAACTACCCACGTTTATGATAATTCATCAATAGGATTAATAATGGGGAAATCAGGATTTTGGTACTTAACAATAAATCCCTTTCTCCGATTCCACAGGGGCCACTGGAGTGCAGATACAATGGGATATAGTAGGCAGTAACTGGGAGCTGGCACTTTAAATTTATAAACCATGTTACTAGCTCCTCCCCTACTATGTCCCCCCTCCAAGCCAGTCTAGGTAAAACTGTGCCCGAGGAGAGCTGGGAAAGACCAACGTTAAAGTAGAGGAGGTAGCTTAACCCTTTAAAAACAGGATAACACCAAGGAAACCTGGAAACATTAAAAGGGTAACATGAACAAAACGAGCAGTCACACAGTGACCTGCAAACAGATAAGTGAAGTAGGAGGAAAACAGCGCAGGGTGGGCGTCCAGTGGCCTCTGTGGACTCTGAGAAAGGGATTTATAGGCAAGTACCAAAATCCCGATTTCTCCTTCATCCACTAGGGGCCACTGGAGTGCAGATACAATAGGGAGTTCCCAGAGCTCCAAAGATGGGAGGGAGAGCGCTGCAAAACAGCCCGGCCAATCTGACACAGAGGCCGCAAAAGTGTCAAAACCTGTAAGACATGACAAACATATGATGGCCCGACCAAGAGGCATCGCAACAAAGTAGTCACAGAAACCACGCGGGCGGCCGCCCACGAAGGTCCCACAGAGCACGTAGAGTGCGCCGAAATGGAAGACGAAGGCTCTCGAGCAACTGCCAAATAAGCCTGTCTGATGGTCAGACGTATCCAATGGGCCACCGTCTGCTTTGAAACCAGCCATCCAGGACGGGAGCATCGTACAGAATAAGAAATCAGACTTCCGAATAGCCGAAGTCCTCTCCACAGAGTCGAAGCACCCTGACCACATCCAAAGATCTCGAATTCGGTGAATCCGCCGAGAGGGCCGGAACCACAAGTGGCTGATTTATGTGAATTGCGGACACCACCTTCGAGAGAAACGCCATTGGAGCATGAAGCTCAGCCGTAACCTCATGGAATATCAGGGAAGGAGGCAGACACGAGAGAGAGAGAACCCCAAGTTCAGACACCGACTGGCCAGAGCCAGGAGGAAAAAAAAAAACAAAAAAAAAACGCCCAGATATTTCATCTCCACTGACTCCAGAAATTCAAATAACGGAGACTGACAAAAAGTGAGAACCAGTTTGAGGTCCCCTGGTGCCGTTAGAGGGCGAAAGGGAGGATGCATTCAGAGAACTCCCTGCAAGAAAGTCCAAACTTCCGGCAGAAAGGCTAATTTCCTTTGGAAGAAAACCGAAAGAGCAGAGACCTGAACCTCAGGTGAACCTAGTCGAAGCTCTGCCGAGAAAACCACCTGGAGAAAACGAAGGTGGTGGCTTAAAGAAAAACCGAAGGGGAAACCTCTTGTTCACACCAGGCCACATAAAGTCTCCAAAAGTGGTAAAAGTGAGACGAGGTGACTGACTTCCGAGCTCAGACCATAGTAGGTATCCCCGAATGAGGGAACTCCTTCCTTCTTAGGTCTTAACAGCCACGCCGTCAAACGAAGCCTGTGTAAGGCTGTACAAAGAAAAGGACCCTGTTGAAGTAGTTCGACCCAGAGAGGCAGGAGCCAAGGCTCCTCTACTGACAACAGGTGTAGGGCGGAGTTCCAAGTCCTGCGCGGCCAATCCGGAGTCACCAGGACTAGCGCGTATTCTCCCTTTACGCGTTGCAGAAACCGAGGTAGTAACAAGAAAGGAGGAAAGATAAACTACAGAAGTTCCAAGGAGCCGTGAGGGCATCCACGGCTACTGCCGCCAGGGCTCTCGTCCGAGAGCAGTAAAGAGGCAGTTGAAGAGTCAGTCAGAACGCCCTGAGGTCGATCTGAGGACTCCCCCCATCGGCGGACCAGCTGACGAAACACTGGGGATTGAGAAACCACTCACCCGGGTGCCCGACCTCGCGGCTGAGATCGGATACCCGCTTGACCATTCCTGGAAAGAAGAACATTTTCCACTGCCCAGAGGACGTTGTTTGTGACCTCTCACAGCACCGCACTGGTCTGAAGAGAGGAGCTCGTCCTGAGGAAGGAAAAATCCAGACGGACCGTGTTGAGAATCATCCCCAAGAAAAGAAACGTTGCGAGGGGCATAAATGAGACCTGTGCCGAATCAAAAGATCCTGGGTTATCCAGATATTCTGAAGCAACAGGTCTGCAGAGTGGGTCTCCAGCAGTAGATTGTCCAGCTAGGGGGACAATCGTCACTCCCTGCCGTTGAGGTAGGGCCATCCTGACTGCCAGGACCTTCGTGAACACTCTGGGAGCGAAAGAGACCGAACGGAAGGGTCTGAAAGTGGAAATGAGCATCCTGTATCGAGAAAAGCCTGATGAGGAAGCCAAATGGGAACCTGTAAGCAGGCCTCCTTGATGTCTCAGGACGTCGAAACTCGTTTTGCTCCAAACTGGCAATAACAGACTGAAGGGATTCCTCAAAAACGGAATGAGATCCTAAGTTCAAAATAGGCCTGGCCGAGCCGTTCGGCTTCAGTACGGGAAAAGAAAGGCCTGAGAAATAGCCCTGTTTCAGATGATGTGAGGAAACGGGGATCAGCACCCTTGCTGATAGAAGCTTCTGTAACTCCACCTGCTGGACGACCCTCTTGTCGTCGGAAACCGGCAAACCCGTGTTGAAGAAACACTGAGACGGTTGCATTCTAAAATCGAGCATGTAACCTAAGTGGTGAGAAACCTAAGCATACCCAGGCCTCCCTGAAAATCCACAGACAAGCGCCCACCCTGGGGTCCCCCAGGTGGGAGGGAGGCCCGTCATGCGGTGGGTGTGGTGGAGGACCTACCATCAGACTGGGCGGAGGTTGTTGAACCTCGGCCTCTTACTGCGAGATCTCTGGGTGACTGAGGTACCCGCCCCTGGCATGGCCTCAAAACCTGGAAGGGGCAAGAAAGGAAGGACCGGTATAGGTCCGTCGTGGAGCTGGAGCAGTAGTGGAAAGATAAGTGGGCTCACCACCAGTGGCCTGAGAAATCCAGGCAGGAAGATCCTTCCCAACCATGCCCATAAAAGGGCAACGCCTCTGCTGCCCCCTAGGATTCCGTATCCGCCTGCCACTGTCGCAGCCAGAGAGCTCTTCGGGTCAAGATAGCCAAAGCGGAAATTCAGGCTCAGAGGATCCAGACGTCCTTAGAGACCCTAAAAGGATATAAAGCAGATTCGTGAATATTATCTGCCAAAGGTATCAGTTGATCCTGATGCAAACCGCCCTGTAACCCTGAGGACAACTGTTCCCCAACAACCTACCTGCACCGGGCAAAGTAGAGCCCCCACTGCTGCATATTTCTCGCAGACGGCTCAGTCAGCAAGGTTACAGCAGGAACTGGCAGCTTCTTGGACCGATGATACACCGAGGGGTATACCATTGGAGGGGTCTCCTATCGTTTCCCGCTATCTGCGGGGAAGGGATAGGAAGACAAAAATTGTTTGATACCTGAAATTGTGCATCCAGATGTTTCCAGGTCACCGTCAGGAGCACATCCAGCTCATCCGAAACTGGAAAAGTTGAAGTGCCGAACCACGAGGGACGTGAAGTGTCCAATTCTGACTCTTTCACCTGCAGCACCAGATGAACTGCTGCAATAAGCTCCTCGATAATCTGAGACACTGGTTCAGATTCTACAGAAAACCGACGTCATCAGTATGCTGGACTTCTATCGCCTCCTCCAAGAGAGGCCTCTCATCAGCAGTGTCGTGTAACATTGTGGCTAGCAACCTCTGTTTTGAAACCTGGGGAGGAGAAATGACGGACGGGGTCTCTGGTTAATAGCGAGACATTACCTGCGTAAGCTGAGCTGTTCAAACAGGAGCGTCCTGCAGCTACGTTGAGGGCCGAGTAGATGGCTCCGCCGCACAATCCTCACATAACAGGGAATTCTCAGAGTGTCCCGAGTGAACCTCGCAGAACATTTCTGACATGTGAAAACCTTTTGTGCTGCTTTGGAACCTTTTCCAGACATACCAGCATCTTTCACACAGACCCCCACACACACTGCGTTAGTTAAACTAAAAGAAAAAGGGGGGTTAAAGTGTAGCCCTATGTACTCCCTGCACTATAAACATGCAGTGACAGGCACGTTTCACTGTCTGATGCCACACACATTCCCCAAATTACAAACTGTATTAATACCACTGGCGTTGCCAATAGACTGATCTTAGCCCACTACAATAAAAAAAAAGTGTGAAATCGAGGAATCAAAAGGAGGACAGTACCCGCCCTGTATGTAGTGTACTGCTAAATTAGTAAAACTGGTGCAATGCCTGTTCTTGTAAACCCTGCTGGTTGCATAAAATGGCGGCCATGGCTGTGTGAAAAGCCGGGGAAAAACTAGTTTTATGGTAAGAACTTACCTTTGTTAAAACTCTTTCTGCGAGGTACACTGGGCTCCACAAGGAAAGACATAGGGGTGTAGAGTAGGATCTTGATCCGAGGCACCAACAGGCTCAAAAGCTTTGACTGTTCCCAGAATGCACAGCGCCGCATCCTCTATAACCCCGCCTCCCTGCACAGCAGCTCAGTTTTTAGTTAACCAGCCCAATGCAGTAGCAGGAAAAGAGACGACAACGGTTAGTAGCCACATACACCACACTCTCACGACAGGAGAAGTGTCAGCGGCTAATGCCATACCAACCCAAAGAAGCTAAGTGCGTCAGGGTGGGCGCCTTGTGGAGCCCAGTGTACCTCGCAGAAAGAGTTTTAACAAAGGTAAGTTCTTACCATAAAAACTCGTTTTCTGCTGCGGGGTACACTGGGCTCCACAAGGAAAGACATAGGGGATGTCCTAAAGCAGTTCCTTATGGGAGGGGATGCACTGTAGCGGGCACTAGAACCCGGCGTCCAAAGGAAGCATCCTGGGAAGCGGCAGTATCGAAGGCATAGAACCTTATGAACAAGTTCACTGAGGACCACATAGCCGCCTTGCACAATTGTTCAAGGGTCGCACCACGGCGGCCCGCCCAAGGTGGTCCTACAGACAGTAGAATGGGCCGTAATGTTAGCAGGAGCTGACAGACCAGCCCTCACATAAGCATGTGCAATCACCATTCTAATCCATTTGGCCAAAGTTTACTTGTGAGCAGGCCAGCCCCGTTTGTGAAATCCAAACACAAAGAGAGAATCAGATTTCCTAATAGAAGCAGTTCTCTTCACATAGATGCGGAGAGCCCGTACCACATCCAAAGACCGCTCTTTGGGAGACAGATCAGGAGAGACAAGGGCCAGAACCACAATCTCCTGATTAAGGTGGAACGAAGAAACCACCTTAGGCAAATAACCGGGACGAGTCCTAAGAACCGCCCGGTCACGGTGAAATATCAGATATGGTGAACTACAAGACAAGGCACCCAAATCCGACACTCTTCTAGTTGAAGCAATAGCCAGCAGAAACACCACCTTAAGGGAAAGCCACTTAAGATCAGCTGAACCAAGAGGTTCAAACGGAGACTCTGTAACGCCTCCAAAACCACCGACAAGTCCCAAGGAGCCACAGGCGGGACATAGGGAGGTTGGATACGTAACACACCCTGAGTGAAAGTATGCACATCAGGTAAGGTCGCAATCTTTCTCTGAAACCACACCGACGAGGCAGATACTTGAACCTTGAGGGAGGCCAGACGCAGGCCTAAATCCAGGCCCTGCTGAAGAAAGGCCAACAACTTGGCTATACTAAACTTGGAAGCGTCATAATCGTTCGATGCGCACCAAAGTAAGAATGCCAGACCCTATAGTAAATCCGAGCCGAAGCCGGTTTCTGGGCCCGCAAAATAGTTTGAATGACCGCCTCAGAAAACCCTTTAGCCCTCTAGACGGAAGCTTCAAGAGCCACGCCGTCAAAGACAGCCAGGCTAGGTCCTGGTAGACACAGGGGCCATGAACGAGGAGGTCTGGGCGTTGTGTAAGTAGAAATGGACGCTCCGACGAAAGGCCCTGCAGGTCTGAGAACCAGCACCGTCTGGGCCACGCTGGAGCTATGAGAAGCAGAATTCCTCTTTCTTGCTTGAACTTCCAAATTACCCTGGGCAGGAGTGACACCGGAGGGAACACGTACGGCAGCCGAAACCTCCACGGCACCACCAGCGCATCCACGAATGCTGCTTGAGGATCCCTAGTCCTTGCTCCGAAGACCGGAACCTTGTAATTGTGTCGAGACGCCATCAGATCTACGTCTGGAAGGCCCCACTTTTCCACTAGGAGTTGAAACTTCTGTATGGAGGCCCCACTCGCCGGCATGTACGTCTTGACGACTGAGAAAGTCCGCTTCCCAATTCAGGACTCCCGGAATGAATATTGCCGATATGGCCGGTAGATGGCGTTCCGCCCAATGTAGAATCCGTGAGACTTCCTTTATTGCCAAACGGCTTCGAGTGCCGCCTTGATGATTTATGTAAGCCACTGTGGTGGCGTTGTCCTACTGTACTTGAACAGGACGGTTCTGAATTAAATGCTGGGCCAGGTTCAACGCATTGAAGACCACCCGCAATTCCAGAATGTTGATCGAGAGGAGAGATTCCTCCTTGGTCCACCGACCCTGAAGGGAGTGTTGCTCCAGCACCGCTCCCCAACCTCCGAGACTGGCATCTGTCGTCAACAGGACCCAGTCGGATATCCAGAAGGGACGGCCCCTGCACAATCGTTGGTCCTGGAGCCACCAGTGCAGCGACAGACGGACCTCCGGAGTCCATGAGCTCATGTGAGACCTGATCCGGTGAGGCAGGCCATCCCACTTGGCTAGAATCAGCCTCTGGAGGGGGCGAGAAAGAAATTGAGCATACTCCACCATGTTGAATGCTGATACCATGAGGCCCAGCACCTGCATTGCCGAATGTATCGACACTTGCGGACGAGAAAGGAAGCAACAAATCCTGTCCTGAAGCTTCAAGACTTTCTCCTGAGACAAGAACAACCGCTGGTTGTGAGTGTCCAATAGCGCTCCCAGGTGCACCATGCTCTGAGCAGGGACGATTTCTTCCAGTTGATGAGCCACCCGTGGGCTTGTAGAAACCGGACCGTCATATCCAGATGACGCAGGAGAATTTCTGGGGAATTTTATAACAAGTCGTCCACATACGGCAGTATCCTGACCCCATGACGGCGGAGTACCACCGTCATCACCACCATGACTTTGGTGAAGACTCACGGAGCCGTAGTTAAACCAAAAGATAACGCCCGAAACTGGTAATGGAGGTTGCCAATCGCAAACCTCAGGTATTGCTGATGTGACACTGCTATAGGAATATGCAGGTAAGCATCCTGTATGTCCAGGGAGACCATGTAGTCCCCAGGTTCCAAGGCCAGAACTATAGAGCGAAGGGTTTCCATATGGAACTTGGAAACGTTCACAAACCTGTTCAATGCCTTGAGGTTGAGAATGGGACGGGATGACCCATTCGGTTTCGGGACCAGAAACAACGGAGAATAGTACCCCCAGCCCCTCTGAGCAAGAGGCACCCGTACTACGACTCCTGTATCCAGGAGGGACTGTACCGCCGAATGTAGAGTGTTTGCCTTTGCCTGGTCCAACAGGACGTCTGTCCGGCAAAATCGATGAGGGGGTCGGTTTTTGAAGGTTATGGCGTAACCTCGAGTGACGACTTCCCGCACCCAGGCATCTAAAGTGGTCTTCAACCATTCCTGGGTATACCCTAGAAGCCGGCCCCCCACCCTGTGATCCCCCAGGGGGAGGCCCGCCCCGTCATGCGTCAGTCTTATCGATCTTGGAAGCTGGCTGACGGGCAGCCCAGGCTCTTTTGGGCTTCGGCTTACCAGGTTTGGAAGTGCGGGCCTGCTTGCTGTACGCCTGACCTTTTGCTTTACCTGAAGGACGAAAGGGGCGAAAGGAAGTACCTTTAGCCTTCGACACAGAAGGAGCGGTACTTGGCAGACAGGCAGTTTTGGCAGTAGCCAAGTCAGCCACTATCTTATTTAAGTCCTCCCCAAACAGAGTATCTCCCTTGAAAGGGAGTACCTCCAGGGTATTTCTAGAGTCCAGATCCACAGACCAGGATCTCAGCCACAATATCCGGCGAGCCAGGACGGATGTAGTAGAGGCCTTGGCTGCCAGGATACCGGCATCAAAAGCCACCTCTTTGATATAGTGAGAAGCTGTGACAATATATGACAAGCATTGTCTAGCATGGTCAGAAGAGATTTAAACTTCTAACTCTAGGGCCCATGCTTCAATAGCCTCTGCAGCCCATGTCGCTGCAATAGTGGGCCTTTGTGCAGCACCCGTGAGGGTGTAAATAGCTTTTAGACAACCCTCCACACGTTTATCCGTATGCTCTTTCAAAGACGTGACGGTAGTGACAGGTAGAGCTGAGGAAACCACCAACCTAGCCACATGCAAGTCCACTGGAGGAGGCGTTTCCCAATTTTTAGACAGCTCTGGCGCAATGGGATAGCGAGCCAGCATCTTCTTTTGAGGCACAAACTTCTTACCCGGGTTTCCCCAGGGTTCCTGACGCATATCCACTAGGTGGTCAGAGTGAGGTAAAACATGTTTAACCACCTTGTGACGCTTGAACCTATCTGGTTTCTTAGGAGGGTCGGATGGCTCGGGATCATCTGTAATCTGTAAAATTAACTTAGTAGCCTCCAAAAGATCAGGAACATCCACATGTGAACTACCCTCCCCATCAGCAGTATCTGTGTCAGAATCTGTGGGGTCAGTGTAAGCGCCATCTTCATCAGACGAGGTGTCAGTGACAGCAGTGGATTGTGAGGAGATAAGAGCTCGCTTAGAGGACCCCTTGGTCTTAGGCGAGCGTCAGACTTTTTATTAGTCAAGGGACTGGTTCAACTTCTTCAATTGAGCAGATAAAGTATCCGCCCAAGGCGGGTTAGCTGCGGGGACCACATACGGTTGCACCGGCATAGGAGGTCCCTTAGGGGGTGTTAGTTTAGTAACTAGCGTATGTAGAAGCGTGGAGAAAGTAACCCATGGTGGGTCATTATGTACCCCCATTGCTACAGTCCCACTGGGGGGCTAGGAGCCCCCAGAACCAGAGCCCACAGCTGCTGTAGTCTCCTCATAGTGATCTGTTGCGTCAGAAACACCGGCAGTGTGTTCCGCCCCAGGACCATTACCGTCAGAAGCAGACATGATATAACTTGCAGTATCAGGTAACAGTACAATTGGCAGCAGCACAATACCTCTTACCCAAACCCCTGCGCAGTGTAGTCAGCACAAGCAGAGATACAGGAGAGATATGGTGACTAAAATCACAGAGAAAAATACGTATTAAGAGTATATCTTGTGAAAATCCTATATAATTATAAAACCTGACGCACCAAGCCCCCTCAGGTTACAGAATATAGGGATAGCAAGTTGAGTGAGACAAGAAATGGAAACAACTCAGCAAGCTAATGCACACACACAGTCACAGTTATACAATGCAGAGGTTATGACTAATAATAATACTGCACTGGACCAGCTTATATAGCTATGTAGTCAATAGATATAACACTGCACAGTAAGAACTGGATGTATATCACAGGGTACTTGTACCAGAGAACCCTGACTAAATGCACACTTTAACAAACACTGTCTAATTGACATGTAGAATACTTAAGTGTCATGTAAAGTCACAGCGCTGACAACCAGGCGGCTTTACACAGGGAGGATTTGCCCAAGCAGTCCCAGGAACAGTGTAGCCGAGAGAAATGGCGCCCAGACACTGACAGGGAGTGAAGTAGAGACAGATATGCAGCTCCAGGGCGGGAACATTTGCTGGAAATAACGCCCTGGGGCTGGGGGAGGGGCTCCAGGTCTAAGTCTTATCCCCCTGCTGGCAAAACCACCGGGTACTGTGGGCTACTAGTAAAACGATTTTAAGGGAAAACCTGACCTGCACCCATGCCCTGGTGATCTAGTGGGATCGCCTGTACTTCCACAGTGTCCACCGCCAGCGCACGCGGCCCGCCTCCCACTGACTGCACCGGATCGCGATAAAGTACGGGTCCCGCGAGCGGGACCCACTCACCACCTCCCGAAGCGCGACCATGCGATCCCGGAGAGCCCCCGGCGTGTGTGCCTGACGTTAGAAGAAAACCAGAGCCTCCTGCTGTAGTTACCCGGCAACCAGGGCTCGGGAGTGTACAGCGCCGCTGGGGAGAGATGGCGCTTCAGCAGTGAATGTCACTAGACATGTACACACTGCTACAGCCCTTGAAGTTTTCACTTTTCTTCTCAAAAAGCTCTTCTTAGGGCTGCCCAGAGCAGCCCCTCTGTAATGTGCCTGCTATCTGCGGCACCAACTACAAAACTGAGCTCCTGTGCAGGGAGGCGGGGTTATAGAGGAGGCAGCGCTGTGCATTCTGGGAACAGTCAAAGGTTTTGAGCCTGTTGGTGCCTCGGATCAAGATCCTACTCTACACCCCTATGTCTTTCCTTGTGGAGCCCAGTGGAGCCCGCAGCAGAAAATTTTATGTGGCAAGGTGAAGATATGCGGGACTTGAAACTAGGTCAGTACCTGGATGTCCCTGTTATTAGAATAAATTGCGGCAGAAGTGGTGGGGTGCTGGTTTGTAGCTCTAACCACTACTTACTTACCTACCACTGCCGGTATTCTGCTGAGAGTGTGGCCCCGACACGCGCCGCACGCAGCGGTGTCCGCCCATCTCCAGAGAGCCAGCGTCACCTTCAGCCGGGGAACCATCCCAAGTCGCACGCAGCTGCGATAGGACCCCGCCGGCAGCTCCCAAGGTGCAGACTGGCAGAGGCAGAGCTGCCAGTCTGTGAGAGTAAAGAAAAGAATAAATAAAAATCTTCAGAAGAAGTCCCAAGAGTGACCAGCTCCCTTGGGCACAAATTAAAGACTGGCTTGAAGGGGGGACATAGTAGGGGAGGAGCAAGTCACATGGCTATAAATTTAAAGTGCCAGCTCCCAGTTACTGCCTACTATATCCCATTGTATCTGCACTCCAGTGGCCCCTAGTTGATAAAGGAGAAAAAACACATGGAAGAGGCAGACTGAACTGTTTGGCATTGCTATGCTGATAAGAGAAAGGGCTGCAGCTTTCTCTGCTCGAACTGGCAGGGTCACCTCTAACAATGACTGGCACAGATTGGGAACAAGCTGAACAAGCATTATGAAGTCAAAGTAGTTAAGATGATAAGTCATCCATGTACTAAAAGTTACTCCCTGAAATCAGATGCTACAACATATTTGGAATTTCCACATCTACAAAGTCTTCTCATCCAAACATAATGTAACCACTGTGCTATTTTGTAAAGGGTCACTTTCATTTTTTCATTTATTTTTTTAATACATCTTCCATTTAAGAGGCAGCCAGGGATTCAAACTATACAGCTTCTTACAATGAATGACATATGGTCGCAATAGTTTTAACATTTTGTCCATTCAAATGACTTATACCTCCAGTAACTTACAGAAAATACTGTTTCAGCAACATGTATTGGCACAGAAATGTGTGATACATACAAGATGCAGTGCTCTTTGCATCGGATACAAGGGGGTGGTATATTTTGTCAATGTTCATTCGATCATGTAAATGTCAATAAGGTTGTAAATGTGTTGTGTGCTTCTGCCCCTTATGCTGGGTACACACTAGACCAGACCAGGCCAAACCTGTGGCTCTCCAGTTGTTGGGGAACAACTGTCCCAACATGCCCTGCCACAGTTTAGCATTCTCAAATAGCAAAACTGTGGCAGAGCATGCTGGTACTTGTAGTTTCACAACAGCTGGAGAGCCACAGGTTGGACAGGCCTACACTAGACCATATATTGTGTAGAGATGAACAAGGACATCATCCCGATCATTTTTTAGTGTGTACACATATTCCAAAGAAGTCTGCTACAGATATATTGCATCAGCCATGCTGTACAGCAGATGCAATATAATTGGAAGACACATACAGATGTAGCCACGCTCATCTAGAGTGGCTATATTGCAGGCGTACACTTTTGTCGCGGCTAAGCAATTCGCGTGAATAGGGTGGCCCTGTACACTGGCGCAGCTAGGCGCGCCAGTGTACAGGGCCACCCTATTCACGCGAATGGTGTGCATGCGCTTCTATAACACGCGCGAGCAGCTACGGCACCCACCCCGCAGATAAGCGTGGCTACATCTGTAGTTAATGATGTGTATACAATGTAAGAAAACTACATCTCCCATTGTGAAGTGTGTAGGAGACGGCTCTAGGCAGTGAAGTGAGGCAGCTTTGAAGAAAGATCTCAACTGAGATCTGCTCTGCTGGCTGCGGCCAGGAGGAATGGCTGTGCTGCGGTGCAGAGTGTACCCAGGACCTGGACCAGTGGTGAGCATGGCAGGAGAAATGGCTGTAGCTGTGCTGCAGTGCAGAGTGGCTCTGGACCAGTGGTGTGCAGGAGTCTGGATGGGACTTGTCCTGCAGTGGTTGTGAGTGCCCTGCAGTGGTTGTGAGTGAGCAGTATCTTCAGCAGCTTGTGGTTGTGCAGAGACGCCATCATGTCGATGTCCGGCAAGCTCCAGGGGCTGAAAGGCGTCTGGTTGTGTAAGGCCCACTGACCCAGTGGCTTAAAAGCCCACCTCCCAATTTTGGACGCCTAGTATGCAGACTGAGCAGGAAGATGCTGCTGCTGTAGCGTCGGACTGTACCCGGATTGATGTCGGAGTGACAGAGTTAGGAAAGAGCTCTGTACACCACTCAGTGCATCAGAATATTGATTGGTAGCCTGCTCCCTTGAACAGTCTACCAACTTTTAAATGTCTGGTGATTAGTCAACGCTGCTCATCCGAAGGCTTGCATCGGTGGGGAGCAGGACCTAGGACTGGTTCCAAAAGGGGTGGCCCTAAGCCAGGTGGCACTGGCAGAGTCACAAGAGGGAGTGCTGTACTTCGAAAAAGAGTGATAGTTTGTGACCTGAGCAGCAGATAGGACTTGTTCTAGCAGGTACGAATCTTCATCTGCAGGACAGGTGTAGCATACAACACCATGTTGAAGTTCGAGACTAGAGCGCAAAGGCTCTGCATGCAAGAGTGTACTGATACTTGACAGTGACCTAAAAATGAGCGAATTTTGGTCTGTAATGACTGAAGTCTGTCCAAGGGAAGGAATCCTGTAAGGCTACCAAATGTGGCATCCTGAGAGTGTCAAGGTGAATTTTTGTCAGTTGATGTTCCACCCATGAGACTGAAATATGTCCACAGCGAAAAGAGGTGCTGCAGTAGCTTTACCAACACCCAGAATTGGCTACAGATGTTGGTGAATGAGCCTCCTGATGTTAGAGGCTACTAACCTACAACTCCCAGTTGGCACACAGTCAGAGCATGTTTGGTGAGGTTTTGTTTTTTTCTGATCTGATAAAACTTACAGAAATTGAATAAGAAACTACTCACCACCTCCTCTACTTCAGCTCCATTTTCTGGCAGTGCACGCTGTCTGGAGGACCGCTGATTGTTCTTAGCTTTCTGGCGCCCACGTGGACTTGAACTTTTAGGTTTGCTAGCTTTACCCTTAGGTGCTTTGCGAGACCTCACTAAAAGGGAAGGGGGGGGGGGAGAGAGGAGAGAGACTGGTAAGAGAGAGAAAGTTATACAGCCCTCATACCCATAATAGCCTGAGGGAAACTAGAGTTCACATCAGAGAGGTTAATGAAATGTCACAAAGAATTAAAAACAGGAAGGAACATGACATGGTTATCCTTTGTCATCCCTGATCTTTGCTTCTGCAATAGAACCTTTAGCTGCCAGCATCCCTAAATCCTTAAATATTACCGGGGTTCAGGTTGGTTTGAGGAAATTCAAAATATTTTCGCTGACGTCGTCCTGCTCACTCTGTCCTCTATCGCTTTCCAATTTGTTTGATCGCCTTGCATATTTCAATACAGGTTGAGTATCCCTTATCCAAAATGCTTGGGACCAGAGGTATTTTGGATATGGGATTTTTCCATATTTTGGAATAATTGCATACCATAATGAGATATCATGGTGATGGGACCTAAATCTAAGCACAGAATGTATTTATGTTACATATACACCTTATACACAGCCTGAAGGTAATTGTAGCTAATATTTTTTTATAACTTTGGGCATTAAACAAAGTGTGTCTACATTCACACAATTCATTTATGTTTCATATACACCTAATACACACAGCCTGAAGGTCATTTAATACAATATTTTTAATAACTGTGTATTAAACATAGTTTGTGTACATTGAGCCATCAAAAAACAAAGGTTTCACTATCTCACTCACACAAAAAAGTCCGTAATTCGGAATATTCCGTATTTCGGAATATTTGGATATGGGATACTCAACCTGTACTATGTCTGGAAACAAGATCAATAATTCAAATACGTAGAATCTTTCCTTTTAAATGCCTCGTTCTCAACTGGACCTTCTGAAATCTTCATATAACTTCACTTGGAGGACTAATAAAATAAAATCTGGGAGTCTATCACTTGCACTTAAAGTTCGGTCTATAATGCCAACTACCCTAGGATCCTCTCCTCTATTAAGGTGAACCAGTTCAGATGGCAGTTTTATTTTTATCTCCTGGTCTGGTAGAATAGCCGCTATCAAAAGAACTTCTATCACGGCTTCTCTATTACAGACACTGCCAACTGGTGTACCGAACAATGTTCTCGCCTAGCTCCATAAACAGATTCCCAGAACTAGTTTTTTAAATTTACAGGGAGAGACTTCCAAAGGTGGTAGAGGGTTCCCAGACATTTAAGTACAGTTGGTTATACATCTCAGTCAGGCCGTGGCATGGTTTGCTCCTCCTACTGCTCTGAGATGGGTGGAATCAAAAACTACTGCTTGCAAGCTTATTACTCTTCCCTCAATTCTAAGGATCTCCTCGACTGTCTGCTTCCTCTCATTATATAGCCACCTTCACTTGCACTATATGGGATCAATGTACACTAGGTTTAAACTTCTCTTCACTCCACCTCTCAGGCAACCAGTTTACACCTGGTCTCCTTGCGCCTTGGATTGCTAGAGGTATCAGATTTGATGCGGACGTTGTGGAAGGCGAAACTGTACGAGTCTGGGTGACTTGCATAGTAAATTTTCTTTCCCAGATGTGAATGTTTGTACTTGTGTCCAGCTGAAATACTTTGCTCGCATCCCCATACAGTTCAGTAGTTCCTCACCTCATTACAAAAGCTATGTCTGAATAACTCTTGAAAGGATTGATTTAATCACTACATAATATTAGCTGCAATGGGTAAAATCGATCTTGGAGCTCTCCCAGAGGAGGACTCTTGGTACAGAGGGGCAGATGTATTAACCTGGAGAAGGCATAAGGAAGTGATAAACCAGTGATATGTGCAAGGTGATAAAGGCACCAGCCAATCAGATTCTGTTAATTTACATATTGGAGCTGATTGGCTGGTGCCTTTATCACCTTGCACATATCACTGGTTTATCACTTCCTTATGCCTTCTCCAGGTTAATACATCTGCCTCAGAATTTGAGAAAGCGACTCCAAATCAATGAAAATGCCTATAAGGCTTATTTTCATTGGTATATGGTACCCTCCAGATTGAATAAGATATTCTAGTCTGCATCTCTGCCCTGTTGGAGGTGTTGTGGAGAGACCGGCACTATTATTCATATCTTGGGGTCATGCCTAAAGATTGTAGCTTTCTGGGATGTAGTTGGAAGCCCTAGTGAGTAAGGTGACCAATTCCAAGATTGTTACGCATCCATGGTCCTTCCTTCTGGGGCTTCGTATAGTATCTCTGGATACACTAGTCTCCCAGATCTTTAATGAAGCTTGTTGCCTTATAGCTTCTTATTGGAAGAATCTTTACCCTCCCCTCCATTCAAACGGTCATTAATAAGATTTGACATGTAGCCCTATGGAAAAGATTACAGCCTATCTACATAATAAATTACCCAAATTTATTCAACTATGGAGTCCTTAGTTTACCTTAGTCAGCCCCACTCTGCCAGTACTGCTCCTGGGAACATTGAAGATATTTTTTATACACACTCTTCCTTTATACCCCACACTGCCAACTTTACTCCTACACCGTTTCTTTTACTCTTCTTTTTGACTCTGGCAAGTTTCCAACCTTTCCCTTACCCCTTTCTTTTTCTATTTTCTTATATATACACATTCTTTGCATGTTCAATTCTTCGTAGAATATCTAATTACCCGCGGGGCTATGCTATTAGCCACGGTAAGCCAGTACAAGCCACGGTTTTTCATGGATTGCCTTATCTGCCTCAGCACCGGGCATAGGCTCCAGTTCCACCATCACATGACCCCTGCCTTCCCAGGGCACTTGGGGAAGGGGAAGAAAGGTGGCAGTGGGTTAAGTGCCGGCTCCAGGATGCCCTGCATGCAATTCCAGACTGCTGCTGCGGCGGGCGTGAGGCACTGGCTGGAGGGGTCGCTGTGGCAATCAAGGGATTTCATTTCACCTACCTCAGGCAGGCAAAACAAAATCCCCGATAAGTGACGGCTTTTCAGGTCTGCGGCAGAGAAAACACACAGGTTTCACTGAACCTGACTGCGTGTTCACGCACCAGAAAGTTTTTTTGTTTTGTTTTTTATGGCCGATCTAATCGAATACCCCATAAAATTTTGGTGAAACATCAGGAAAAATTGCTAAACTCTCCAGTATTCCTCTCCTGATGTTTCATCGCACCTAACTGGATAACCCCCTTAGTATTTTACATGATTAGTACTATCCTTGCTTTTAGAAGTATTTTGCCTTTGCATTTGTTTTTCTTTGTTTATATTTCTCTATTTGTTAAACTGGAAATTGAAAAACTAAAAATACATCTTTAAAAAAAAAATTCAGGAGAGAACATTAAGTTGAAATCATTTTAAAAATGTATATGGAGTGGGTGAAGCACCTAAATAAAAAAAAATAACCCCGCCCCCAAAAAAAACATAAGGTAAAGAAAGCCTGAAGGGCACATTCAGTGTCGTAAATTGGGAGATGCAAAGCTCCCATAGAATTACAACTGATCGCTGTAGACAACTGCAAAGAAAAAACACAAAAACCATTTGTTCCCACTTCAGCCCCCTCCTGACTTAATGGCTGTGATACAGCTGCTGCCGGTGAGAGATGAGTGGAGTGGAAAACAAAAAGAGGGCCACACAGCAGGATCTCGCAGTTGCTAAGTTAATCAGTGGGAACTTAACCGACACAGGGTAGGAGGCAAACACGTGTCATGTTACTACCACAAGGGCTAAACTTTGAACTTTAACGCCTGCTGCCTCCCTGTAACTGCATTCTCCAGTAAGGCGGCTGTCACTGGCACAGAAATGCTGATCCTGTTCGATCCCCATGCTTTAATCTTTATGTCCCACACTCACACACAAACGTGCCTCTTGTAAATGAAACGACGGCCGACAGCATGCCAAGCTGGCGGTTCCTGTGTGTAAGGGCCAACAATTCCCAATTCTATGAAATCCCATAGGATTGTAAAAGCATAGCACTAGTGTTAACTCCTTGGAACCGGGAAGACCACCACAGTCCCAAGGTAACATTGCATTGGACTGCATGCCTGTCACTCTGTTGAATAAGGAATGGTGCATTCTATAGAAACAGCATGTCTAAGAACTTTTAATTCAAACCTAAAATAAAAATTTTCACAAAAAAACAAGTATGCAGAATTTTAAAACAAACCACCATTCCTATTTAATGCTCTACACCAGAGATCTAGACCAGGCATTCCCAACCACGGTCCTCAAGGCACACCAACAGTGCAGGTTTTAGTGATATCCAGGCTGCAGCACAGAATTTAGATTTCTGAAGAGGAAAATAAAACCTGGCTAAACCTTTAAGTTATTTCATGCAGAAGATGCAACTGTCCCATCCATATTTCTGGAGCTAGGGAATGGTCACATTGCTGAATCAAGTACATTCGTAACGTTTATATCCAACGGACTCTTGGTTTATTTACAGGAGACCTTTCATCTCCACTACTTTGGATGAAAACACTAGCAGCATGTGTACGCGCCACCAAGACTGGAAGGAAACCCTACAGGAGAAAAGTTTGTCAAAAAACATAAAAAATAAATAAATTAAAAAAAAAAATTTTAACTTACATCTGAGCCTTAAATCCTGATCTTCACCGTCTGTGTCCTCATCATACTCCTCATCCTCTTCATCGTCAACATCCTCCTCCTCCTCCTCCTCATCGTTAGAGGATTCTTCAGCATAGTTCCTGCAGGAAACAGGAAGGTATGGCTTATGGCATGAAAGTATCACATTTTGAGATGCCAATTCCCAACAAAATATTAACTAGCTGAGCTGCAATAGAAAGTCTAGAAACTGAAAACATGCCTGTTCACAACAGAAACACATAGAAAAGAGCTCAATATACAGTCTACCTAGAAATGATGTAGCCTTACCTGCCCCGGGAGCTACGCCTGAGTGTTGCTGGTTGACAGGCAGGGCACTGCCATTCCCGATCTGGTATCATTAAGAGAACTGGTCGCAGACAGAAGAGGTGGAATGCCTTGTTACACTCGTCACATAGGATCAACTTGTCATCCTCACCTGAGAGGGGAATATGAAAGTCATAAGTGCTTCCTGCAGCACATGTACATTTCTAGACTTTATTTTACAATTCTTTGAGTCCAGTGTTCTATAGAAACAACTACAAACACATTGTTGTTACGTATTCCCAGTTTACTAAAAACACCTGCATAAACACATCCACACAAACACTGACAAACTGAACATGCTGGAAACAGCCAAAGCCTTTGCTGAATTCTACCTTTCTTCCGACACACTTTGCAGCGGGCATTTTCAGAGGACATGTCCCACTTGATGCAGGCATCCAACATCCCCAGCAGCACATGTACACGTGAAAATGTTTGGGCCTCAAGGATGGCAGTCTTCCATTTCTCCACAGCTGATGCCACCTATAATACAGATGCAAACTTAGGTAAGCCACCCACATGAGGTTCATCAACCATTAGCCTTCCTTCAGGAGCAGTGTTTCAGGCAAAATTACTGGACATTCAATGTGTGATGGCTGATCATATATGGGGAGATGTATCAACCCTTAGAGAAAGTGGAAAAGTTGCCCAGACACATGTCCGCTTCTAAACATTTATCTAGGACAGACTACGATACTAAGTAGTTGGCTAGGGTCTAAGGACAACTTTTCCACTTTATCTCTAAAGTTGGGTACACACTAGACCCCCAGGGAGAGATCATTACTCCATTAGAACAGATAAGCAGGGCAAAAAAAAATAAGAATTTACTTACCGATAATTCTATTTCTCATAGTCCGTAGTGGATGCTGGGAACTCCGTAAGGACCATGGGGAATAGCGGCTCCGCAGGAGACTGGGCACAAATAGAAAGCTTTAGTACTACTTGGTGTGCACTGGCTCCTCCCCCTATGACCCTCCTCCAAGCCTCAGTTAGGATACTGTGCCCAGACGAGCGTACACAATAAGGAAGGATTTTGAATCCCGGGTAAGACTCATACCAGCCACACCAATCACACCGTATAACTTGTGATCTGAACCCAGTTTACAGTATGATAAACAGAGGAGCCTCTAGAAAAGATGGCTCACTACAACAATAACCCGATTTAGTTAACAATAACTATGTACAAGTATTGCAGACAATCCGCACTTGGGATGGGCGCCCAGCATCCACTACGGACTATGAGAAATAGAATTATCAGTAAGTAAATTCTTTTTTTCTCTGACGTCCTAGTGGATGCTGGGAACTCCATAAGGACCATGGGGATTATACCAAAGCTCCCAAACGGGCGGGAGAGTGCGGATGACTCTGCAGCACCGCATGAGAGAACTCCACGTCCTCCTCAGCCAGGGTATCAAATTTGTAGAATTTAGCAAACGTGTTTGCCCCTGACCAAGTAGCTGCTCGGCAAAGTTGTAAAGCCGAGACCCCTCGGGCGGCCGCCCAAGATGAGCCTACTTTCCGTGTGGAATGGGCTTTTACAGATTTTGGCTGTGGCAAGCCTGCCACAGAATGTGCAAGCTGAATTGTACTACAAATCCAACGAGCAATAGTCTGCTTAGAAGCAGGAGCACCCAGCTTGTTGGGTGCATACAGGATAAACAGCGAGTCAGATTGTCTGACTCCAGCCGTCCTGGAAACGTATATTTTCAGGGCCCTGACTACGTCCAGCAACTTGGAGTCCTCCAAGTCCCTAGTAGCCGCAGGTACCACAATAGGCTGATTCAGGTGAAACGCTGAAACTACCTTAGGGAGAAATTGAGGACGAGTCCTCAATTCTGCCCTATCCGTATGAAAAATTAGGTAAGGGCTTTTATAGGATAAAGCCGCCAATTCTGACACGCGCCTGGCTGAAGCCAGGCCAATAGCATTACCACTTTCCATGTGAGATATTATAAGTCCACAGTGGTGAGTGGTTCAAACCAATGTGATTTTAGGAACCCCAAAACCACATTGAGATCCCAAGGTGCCACTGGAGGCACAAAAGGAGGCTGTATATGCAGCATCCCTTTGACAAACGTCTGAACTTCAGGAACTGAAGCCAGTTCTTTTTGGAAGAAGATCGACAGGGCCGAAATTTGAACCTTAATGGACCCTAATTTTAGGCCCATAGACAGTCCTGTTTGCAGGAAATGCAGGAAACGAACCAGTTGAAATTCCTCTGTAGGGGCCTTCCTGGCCTCGCACCACGCAACATATTTACGCCAAATACGGTGATAATGTTGCACGGTTACATCCTTCCTGGCTTTGATCAGGGTAGGGATGACTTCATCCGGAATGCCTTTTTCCTTCAGGATCCGGTGTTCAACCGCCATGCCGTCAAACGCAGCCGCGGTAAGTCTTGGAACAGACAGGGTCCCTGCTGGAGCAGGTCCCTTCGTAGAGGTAGAGGCCACGGGTCCTCCGTGAGCATCTCTTGAAGTTCCGGGTACCAAGTCCTTCTTGGCCAATCCGGAGCCACGAGTATAGTCCTTACTCCTCTCCTTCTTATGATTCTCAGTACCTTGGTTATGAGAGGCAGAGGAGGGAACACATACACTGACTGGTACACCCACGGTGTTACCAGAGCGTCCACAGCTATTGCCTGAGGGTCCCGTGACCTGGCGCAATACCGGTCTAGTTTTTTGTTGAGGCGTGACGCCATCATGTCCACCTTTGGTTTTTCCCAACGGTTCACAATCATGTGGAAGACTTCTGGGTGAAGTCTCCACTCTCCCGGGTGGAGGTCGTGCCTGCTGAGGAAGTCTGCTTCCCAGTTGTCCACTCCCGGAATGAACACTGCTGACAGTGCTATCACATGATTTTCCGCCCAGCGAAGAATCCTTGAAACTTCTGCCATTGCCCTCCTGCTTCTTGTGCCGCCCTGTCTATTTACGTGGGCGACTGCCGTGATGTTGTCTGACTGAATCAGCACCGGCTGACCTTGAAGCAGAGGTCGTGCTAGGCTTAGAGCATTGTAGATGGCCCTTAGCTCCAGGATATTTATGTGAAGTGATGTCTCCAGGCTTGACCACAAGCCCTGGAAATTTCTTCCTTGTGTGACTGCTCCCCAGCCTCTCAGGCTGGCATCCGTGGTCACCAGGACCCAGTCCTGAATGCAGAATCTGCGGCCCTCTAGAAGATGAGCACTCTGCAACCACCACAGAAGAGACACCCTTGTCCTTGGGGACAGGGTTATCCGTTGATGCATCTGAAGATGCGATCCGGACCATTTGTCCAGCAGATCCCACTGGAACGTTCTTGCGTGGAATCTGCCGAATGGAATCGCTTCGTAGGAAGCTACCATCTTTCCCAAGACTCTTGTGCATTGATGCACTGAGACTTGCCCTGGTTTCAGGAGGTTTCTGACCAGTTCGGATAACTCCCTGGCTTTCTCCTCCGGAAGGAACACCTTTTTCTGGACTGTGTCCAGAATCATCCCTAGGAACAGAAGACGTGTTGTCGGAATCAGCTGCGATTTTGGGATATTTAGAATCCAGCCGTGCTGCCGTAGCACTACTTGAGATAGGGCTACTCCGACTACTAACTGTTCTCTGGATCTTGCTCTTATCAGGAGATCGTCCAAGGAAGGGATAATTAAAACGCCTTTTCTTCGAAGAAGAATCATTTCGGCCATTACCTTGGTAAAGACCCGAGGTGCCGTGGATAATCCAAACGGCAGCGTCTGAAACTGATAGTGACAGTTTTGTACCACAAACCTGAGGTACCCTTGATGAGAAGGGTAAATGGGGACATGGAGGTAGGCATCTTTGATGTCCAGAGACACCATATAGTCCCCCTCTTCCAGGTTCGCGATCACTGCCCTGAGTGACTCCATCTTGAATTTGAACCTCTGTATGTAAGTGTTCAAAGACTTCAGATTTAAAATTGGTCTCACCGAGCCGTCCGGCTTCGGTACCACAAACAGCGTGGAATAATACCCCTTCCCTTGTTGCAGGAGGGGTACCTTGATTATCACCTGCTGGGAATACAGCTTGTGAACTGCCTCCAATACTGCCTCCCTGTCGGAGGGAGACGTTGGTACAGCAGACTTCAGGAACCGGCGAGGGGGAGACGTCTCGAACTCCAATTTGTACCCCTGAGATACTACTTGCAGGATCCAGGGGTTCACTTGCGCGTGAGCCCACTGCGCGCTGAAATTCTTGAGACGGGCCCCCACCGTGCCTGAGTCCGCTTGTAAGGCCCCAGCGTCATGCTGAGGACTTGGCAGAAGCGGGGGAGGGCTTTTGTTCCTGGGAAGTGGCTATCTGTTGCAGTCTTTTTCCCCTTCCTCTGCCCCAGGGCAGAAAAGAGGAACCTTTTGCCCGCTTGCCCTTATGGGGACGAAAGGACTGAGCCGGATAAGACGGCGTCTTTTTTGTTGAGAGGCTACCTGGGGTAAAAATGTGGATTTCCCAGCAGTTGCCGTGGCCACCAGGTCCGATAGACCGACCCCAAATAACTCCTCCCCTTTATAAGGCAATATTTCCATATGCCGTTTAGAGTCCGCATCACCTGACCACTGTCGCGTCCATAATCCTCTTCTGGCGGAAATGGACAGCGCACTCACTCTTGAAGCCAGAGTGGAAATATCCCTCTGTGCATCTCGCATATATAGAAATGCATCTTTTAAATGCTCTATAGTCAACAATATACTGTCCCTATCCAGGGTATCAATATTTTCAGTCAGGGAATCCGACCAAGCCACCCCAGCGCTGCACATCCAGGCTGAGGCGATTGCTGGTCGCAGTATAACACCAGTATGTGTGTATATACTTTTAAGGATATTCTCCAGTTTTCTGTCACCTGGTTCCTTGAGGGCGGCCGTATCAGGAGACGGTAACGCCACTTGTTTTGATAAGCGTGTGAGCGCTTTATCCACTCTAGGGGGTGTTTCCCAACGCGCCCTAACCTCTGGCGGGAAAGGGTATAATGCCAATAACTTTAGAAATTATCAGTTTTTTATCGGGGGAAACCCACGCTTCATCACACACCTCATTTAATTCGTCTGATTCAGGAAAAACTACAGGTAGTTTTCACACCCCACATAATACCCTTTTTAGTGGTACTTGCAGTATCAGAAATGTTTAACACCTCTCTCATTGCCGTGATCATGTAACGTGTGGCCCTACTGGAAGTCACGTTTGTCTCCTCACCGTCGACACTGGAGTCAGTATCCGTGTCGACGTCAGTATCCACCACCTGAGGTAACAGCCTTTTTAGAGACCCTGATGGTTTTTGAGACGCCTGGACAGGGACTAGCTGATTAGTCGGCTGTCTCATGTCATCAACCGTCTTTTGTAAGGAGCTGACACTGTCACGTAAATCCTTCCATAAAGCCATCCACTCAGGTGTCGACTCCTTAGGGGGTGACATCTCTATTATAGGCAATTGCCCCGCCTCCACATCATTTTCCTCCTCATACATGTCGACACAAACGTACCGACACACAGCACACGCACAGGGAATGCTCTGATAGAGGACAGGACCCCACTAGCCCTTTGGGGAGACAGAGGGAGAGTATGCCAGCACACACCAGAGCGCTATATATAGATATAGGGACAACCTTATATAAGTGTTTCTCCCTTATAGCTGCTGTATTGTTAATAACCCGCCAATTAGTGCCCCCCTCTCTTTTTTACCCTTTTTCTGTAGTGCAGGACTGCAGGGGAGAGTCAGGGAGACGTCCTTCCAGCGGAGCTGTGAGGGAAAATGGCGCCTGTGTGCTGAAGAGATAGGCTCCGCCCCCTTCTCGGCGGCCTTTCTCCCGCTTTTTGTGAAAATCTGGCAGGGGTTAAAATTCATCCATATAGCCCAGGAGCTATATGTGATGTATTTTTAGCCAGCCAAGGTGTTTCTATTGCTGCTCAGGGCACCCCCCCCTAGCGCCCTGCACCCTCAGTGACCGGAGTGTGAAGTGTGCTGAGAAGCAATGGCGCACAGCTGCAGTGCTGTGCGCTACCTTGTGGAAGACCGGATGTCTTCTGCCGCCGATTTGCCGGACTCTTCTAGCTTCTGGCTCTGTAAGGGGGCCGGCGGCGCGGCTCTGGGACAGAGCTCCAAGGCTGGGCCTGTGAGCGGTCCCTCTGGAGCTAATGGTGTCCAGTAGCCAAGAAGCCCAATCCACTCTGCACGCAGGTGAGTTCGCTTCTTCACCCCTTAGTCCCTCGATGCAGTGAGCCTGTTGCCAGCAGGTCTCACTGAAAATAAAAAATCTAAACTAAAACTTTCACTAAGAAGCTCAGGAGAGCCCCTAGTGTGCACCCTTCTCGTTCGGGCACAAAAATCTAACTAACTGAGGCTTGGAGGAGGGTCATAGGGGGAGGAGCCAGTGCACAACAGGTAGTACTAAAGCTTTCTATTTGTGCCCAGTCTCCTGCGGAGCCGCTATTCCCCATGGTCCTTACGGAGTTCCCAGCATCCACTAGGACGTCAGAGAAATAAGATTTTACACACCGGTAAATCTATTTCTCGTAGTCCGTAGTGGATGCTGGGAACTCCGTAAGGACCATGGGGAATAGCGGCTCCGCAGGAGACTGGGCACAACTAAAGAAAGCTTTAGGACTACCTGGTGTGCACTGGCTCCTCCCACTATGACCCTCCTCCAGACCTCAGTTAGGATACTGTGCCCGGAAGAGCTGACACAATAGGAAAAGGATTTTGAATCCCGGGTAAGACTCATACCAGCCACACCAATCACACCGTATAACTCGTGATATTATACCCAGTTAACAGTATGAAATAAAACTAAGCCTCACTACAGATGGCTCATAACAATAACCCTTTAGTTAGGCAATAACTATATACAAGTATTGCAGACAATCCGCACTTGGGACGGGCGCCCAGCATCCACTACGGACTACGAGAAATAGATTTACCGGTGAGTAAAATCTTATTTTCTCTGGCGTCCTAGTGGATGCTGGGAACTCCGTAAGGACCATGGGGATTATACCAAAGCTCCCAAACGGGCGGGAGAGTGCGGATGAGTCTGCAGTACCGAATGAGCAAACTCAAGGTCCTCCTCAGCCAGGGTATCAAACTTGTAGACTCTTGCAAAAGTGTTTGAACCCGAACAAGTAGCAGCTCGGCAAAGTTGTAAAGCCGAGACCCCTCGGGCAGCCGCCCTCGTGGAATGGGCTTTTACAGATTTAGGGTGCGGCAGTCCAGCCGCAGAATGTGCAAGTTGAATCGTGCTACAGATCCAGCGAGCAATAGTCTGCTTAGAAGCAGGAGCACCGAACTGGTCTGGTGCATACAGGATAATTAGCGAGTCAGTTTTCCTGACTTCAGCCGTCCTGGAAACATATTTTCAGGGCCCTGACTACGTCCAGTAACTTTGAGCCCTCCAAGTCGCAAGTAGCCGCCGGCACCACAATAGGTTGGCTCACATGAAAAGCTGATACCACCTTAGGAAGGAATTGGGAATGAGTCCTCAATTCCGCCCTATCCATATGAAAATTCAGATAAGGGCTTTTGCATGACAAAGCCGCCAATTCTGATACACGCCTGGCCGACGCCAAGGCCAACAGCATGACCACTTTCCACGTGAGGTATTTTAGCTCTACGGATTTAAGTGGCTCAAACCAATGCGACTTCAGGGAATCCAACACCACGTTGAGATCCCACGGTGCCACTGGAGGCACAAACGGGGCTGAATATGCAGCACTCCCTTAACAAAAGTCTGAACTTCAGGCAGAGAAGCCAGTTCTTTTTGGAAGAAAATGTACAGAGCCGAGATCTGTACCTGATAATACGGTGCTTTCTTAGGTTGTGAGGAAACCCAAGGTAAAACATTTTCTTCACAGCTGTTGCTGTGGATACGAGGTCCCAGAGACCATCCCCAACAATTCCTCACCCTTATAAGGCAGAATCTCCATGTGCCTTTTAAAATCATCACCTGTCCACTGCCGGGTCTCTAATACCCTCCTGGCCGAATGGACATTGCGTTAATTCTGGATGCCAGCCGGCAAATATCCCCCTGTGCATCCATCCATCCATCTATCTATATCTATATCTATATCTATATCTATATCTATATATATATATATATATATATATATATATATATATATATATAGATAAAGACGACGTCTTTAATATGCTCTATGGTTATTTCTCTGACGTCCTAGTGGATGCTTGGAACTCCGTAAGGACCATGGGGATTATACCAAAGCTCCCAAACGGGCGGGAGAGTGCGGATGACTCTGCAGCACCGAATGACCAAAGGCAAGGTCCTCCTCAGCCAGGTTATCAAACTTGTAGAACTTAGCAAATGTGTTTGAACCCGACCAAGTAGCAGCTCGGCAAAGCTGTAAAGCCGATACCCCTCGGGCAGCCGCCCAAGAGCCCACCTTCCTTGTGGAATGGGCTTTTACTGATTTAGGATGCGGTAACCCTGCCGCAGAATGAGCTTGCTGAATCGTGTTACAGATCCAGCGCGCAATAGTTTGCTTTGAAGCCGGAGCACCCAGTTTGTTGGGTGCATGCAGGATAAACAGCGAGTCAGTTTTCCTGACTCCAGCCGTCCTGGCTACATAGATTTTCAAAGCCCTGACTACGTCCAGCAACTTGGAAGCCTCCAAGTCCCGAGTAGCCGCAGGCACCACAATAGGTTGGTTCAAATGAAACGCTGATACCACCTTTGGGAGAAATTGGGGACGAGTCCTCAATTCTGCCCTGTCCATATGGAAGATCAGATACGGGCTTTTACATGACAAAGCCGCCAATTCTGACACACGCCTAGCTGAAGCCAAGGCCAACAGCATGACCACCTTCCACGTGAGATACTTAAGCTCCACGGTCTTAAGTGGCTCAAACCAGTGTGATTTCAGGAAATCCAACACAACGTTAAGATCCCAAGGTGCCACTGGAGGCACAAAAGGGGGCTGAATATGCAGCACTCCCTTAACAAACGTCTGAACTTCAGGCAATGAAGCCAGTTCTTTTTGTAAGAAAATAGATAGGGCCGAAATCTGGACCTTTATGGATCCCAATTTTAGGCCCATAGTCACTCCTGATAGTAGGAAGTGCAGGAATCGACCCAGCTGGAATTCCTCTGTAGGGGCCTTCCTGGCCTCACACCAAGCAACATATTTTCGCCATATACGGTGATAATGTTTTGCTGTCACGTCTTTCCTAGCCTTTATCAGCGTAGGAGTAACTTCATCCGGAATGCCCTTTTCCGCTAGGATCCGGCGTTCAACAGCCATGCCGTCAAACGCAGCCGCGGTAAGTCTTGGAACAGACAGGGCCCCTGCTGTAACAGGTCCTGTCTGAGAGGCAGAGGCCATGGGTCCTCTGAGATCATTTCTTGTAGTTCTGGGTACCAAGTTCTTCTTGGCCAATCCGGAACGATGAGTATAGTTCTTACTCCTCTTTCTTACTATCCTCAGTACCTTGGGTATGAGAGGAAGAGGAGGGAACACATAAACCGACTGGTACACCCACGGTGTCACTAGTGCGTCCACAGCTATCGCCTGAGGGTCCCTTGACCTGGCGCAATATTATTTTTTTTTTAGCTTTTTGTTGAGGCGGGACGCCATCATGTCCACCTGTGGCAGTTCCCAACGATTTACAATCTGTGTGAAGACTTCTTGATGAAGTCCCCACTCTCCCGGGTGGAGGTCGCGCCTGCTGAGGAAGTCTGCTTCCCTGTTGTCCACTCCCGGAATGAACACAGCTGACAGTGCTAGCATGTGATTCTCCGCCCATCGAAGAATCCTTGTGGCTTCTGCCATTCTGCTTCTTGTGCCGCCCTGGCGGTTTACATGGGCGACCGCCGTGATGTTGTCTGACTGAATCAGTACAGATTGGTTTTGAAGCAGGGGCTCTGCTTGACTCAGGGCGTTGTAGATGGCCCTTAGTTCCAATATATTTATGTGTAGCGAAGTCTCCAGACTTGACCACTATCCTTGGAAGTTTCTTCCCTGAGTGACTGCCCCCCATCCTCGGAGGCTTGCATCCGTGGTCACCAGGATCCAGTCCTGTATGCCGAACCGGCTTCCCTCGAGAAGATGAGCACTATACAGCCACCACAGCAGACACACCCTGGCCCTTGGGGACAGGGTGATCAACAGATGCATCTGAAGATGCGATCCAGACCATTTGTCCAAAAGATCCCACTGAAAGATCCTTGCATGGAACCTGCCGAAGGGAATTGCTTCGTAAGAAGCCACCATCTTTCCCAGGACTCGCGTACAGTGATGCACAGACACCTGTTTTGGTTTCAGGAGGTCCCTGACCAGAGATGACAATTCCTGGGCCTTCTCCTCCGGGAGAAACACCTTCTTCTGTTCTGTGTCCAGAATCATTCCCAGGAAAAGCAGACGCGTCGTAGGGATCAGCTGCGACTTTGGGATATTCAGAATACAGCCGTGCTGTTGCAACACTTCCTGAGAGAGTGCTACAATGACCAACAACTGCTCTTTGGACCTCGCCTTTATGAGGAGATCGTCCAAGTACGGGATAATTATAACTCCCTTTCTTCGTAGGAGTATCATTTCGGCCATTACCTTCGTAAATATTCTCGGAGCTGTGGAG
Organism: Pseudophryne corroboree; assembly: GCF_028390025.1. NCBI lineage: Eukaryota > Metazoa > Chordata > Amphibia > Anura > Myobatrachidae > Pseudophryne > Pseudophryne corroboree. Next base: position 920,139,796 of record NC_086445.1, read on the forward strand.
AGACCAAACGGCAACGTCTGGAATTGGTAATGACAATTCTGTACCACAAACCTGAGGTACTCCTGGTGAGGTGGGAAAATGGGGACATGCAAGTAAGCATCCTTGATGTCCAGCGACACCATAAAATCCCCCTCTTCCAGGCTTGCAATAACCGCCCTGAGCGATTCCATTTTGAACTTCAACTTCTTTATATAAGTGTTCAAGGACTTTAAATTCAGGATGGGTCTCACCGAACCGTCCGGTTTCGGTACCACAAACATTGTGGAATAGTAACCCCTGCCCTGTTGAAGGAGGGGGACCTTGATTATCACCTGCTGGAGGTACAGCTTGTGAATTGCCACCAGTACTACCTCCCTTTCCCTGGGAGCAGCTGGCAAGGCTGATTTGAGGTAACGGCGAGGGGGAGTCGCCTCGAACTCCAGCTTGTATCCCTGAGATACAATTTGTACAGCCCATAGATCCACTTGTGAGCGAACCCACTGGTTGCTGAAGTTTCGGAGACGCGCCCCCACTACACCTGGCTCCGCCTGTGGAGCCCCAACGTCATGCGCTGGACTTAGTGGAAGCAGGGGAGGATTTTTGTTCCTGAGAACTGGCTGCCTGGTGCAGCTTCTTTCCTCTACCCTTGCCTCTGGCCAGAAAGGATGCTCCTCTGACCCGCTTGCCTTTCTGAGGCAGAAAGGACTGCATTTGATAATACGGTGCTTTCTTAGGCTGTGAGGGAACCTGAGGCAAAAAAGTCGACTTCCCAGCAGTTGCTGTGGATAAGAGGTCCGAGAGACCGTCCCCAAATAGTTCCTCACCCTTATAAGGCAAAACCTCCATGTGTTTTTTAGAATCAGTATCACCTGTCCACTGCCGAGTCCATAATACTCTCCTGGCAGAAATGGACATTGCATTAATTCTAGATGCCAGCAGGCAAATGTCCCTCTGTGCATCCCGCATATATAAGACGACGTCTTTTATATGTTCGATGGTTAGCAAAATAGTAACCCTGTCGAGGGAATCAATGTTGTCTGACAGGGTATCAGTCCATGCTGCTGCAGCACTACACATCCAGGCTGAAGCAATAGCAGGTCTCAGTAGAGTACCAGAGTGTGTATACACAGACTTCAGGATAGCTTCCTGCTTTCTATCCGCAGGATCCTTTAGGGCGGCCGTATCCTGAGACGGCAGTGCCACCCTTTTAGATAAGCGTGTTAGCGCCTTGTCCACTCTAGGGGATGTTTCCCAACGTAACATATCCGTTGGCGGGAAAGGGTACGCCATCAGTAACCTCTTAGAAATCACTAGTTTCTTATCAGGGGAACTCCACGCTTCTTCACACAAATCATTTAATTCATCAGATGGGGGAAAAGTCACTGGCTGCTTTTTCTCCCCAAACATAATACCCCTTTTGGTGGTAACCGGGTTAATATCAGAAATGTGCAATACATCTTTCATTGCAGTAATCATGCATCGGATGGCTTTTGTAGACTGTACATTTGTCTCATCCTCATCTACACTGGAATCAGACTCCGTGACGACATCTGTGTCTACCATCAGAGCTAGCGGGCGTTTATGAGCCCCTGACTGCTTCTGAGTCGCCTGGGCAGGCGCGGGCTGAGACCCCGGCTGTCCCAAGGCTGCTGCGTCATCAAACCTTTTATGTAAGGAGTTGACACTGTCTGTTAAGACCTTCCACATATCCATCCAATCAGGTGTCGGCCCCGTCGGGGGCGACACCACATGTATCTGCCCCTGCTCCGCCTCCACGTAACCCTCATCAAACATGTTGACAGCCGTACCGACACCGCGCACACACACAGGGAATGCTCAGACTGAGGACAGGACCCCACAAAGTCCTTTGGGGAGACAGAGTATGCCAGCACACACCACAGCGCTATATAACACAGGGATTTACACTGCTAATAAGTGATTTTCCCAATAGCTGCTTGTTTGTATCGATTTGCGCCTAAATTTATGTGCCCCCCCTCTCTTTTAACCCGTCTTGTACCTGGATACTGCAGGGGAGAGCCTGGGGAGCGTGCTTCCAGCGGAGCTGTGAAGGGAAAATGGCGCTGGTGTGCTGAGGAAGAAGGCCCCGCCCCCTCAGCCGCGGGCTTCTGTCCCGCGTTTTCTTTAAGTTAATGGCGGGGGTTTTTACACATATACAGTTAACTGACTGTATTATGTGTATATTTAGCCAAAAGGGAATATAATTGCTGCCCAGGGCGCGCCCCCCAGCGCCCTGCACCCTACAGTGACCGGAGTGTGTGGTGTGCTGTGGGAGCAATGGCGCACAGCTGCAGTGCTGTGCGCTACCTTAATGAAGGCCGGAGTCTTCTGCCGCCGACTTCATCTCTTCTTCTGTCTTCTGGCTCTGCAAGGGGGACGGCGGCGCGGCTCCGGGAATGGACGATCGAGGTCAGGCCCCGTGTTCGAACCCTCTGGAGCTAATGGTGTCCAGTAGCCTAAGAAGCACAAGCTAGCTGCACGCAGGTAGGTTTGCTTCTCTCCCCTCAGTCCCACGTAGCAGTGAGTCTGTTGCCAGCAGATCTCACTGAAAATAAAAAACCTAACAAACACTTTCTTTCTAGCAAGCTCAGGAGAGCCCACTAGGAGCACCCAGCTCTGGCCGGGCACAGATTCTAACTGAGGTCTGGAGGAGGGGCATAGAGGGAGGAGCCAGTGCACACCAGATAGTACCTAATCTTTCTTTTGAAGTGCCCAGTCTCCTGCGGAGCCCGTCTATTCCCCATGGTCCTTACGGAGTTCCCAGCATGGTCCTTACGGAGTTCCCAGCATCCACTAGGACGTCAGAGAAACGTGGATTTCCCAGCAGTGACTTTGGAAATACATGTATCCAACTCAACCTTAAAGAGCCATTCCCCTGAAAAAGGAAGGGATTCCACACTGCGCTTTGATTCTGCGTCCGCTATCCACCGACACAACCACAAAGCCCTGTGCACCGACGCTGCCATGGTAGAAGTCCTAGCATTAATATACCCCATCTTCTTGAGCGAATCACACAGGACGCGTGTAGTGTCCTGAATGTGCCTTAGGAGGGTCACCGTAGTGACAAGAGGCATAGCCCCGGAGAGGTCCTCCTGAATTTGAGTGGCCCATGAATGAATAGCAACACGCTATGACCGGCCTTTGTGAGACAGCTGCTGCCATGTACACAGATTTGAGAGTAGCCTCTATTTTTCTGTCCCCAGGATCTTTTATAGTAAAGAAGCCCGGAGCAGGCAGCACCACCTTTTTGTACAGTCGAGAGACTGATACATCAACCCGTGGGTGTTCTTACCAGAATTTCCTACCTTCAAGGGAAAGTGCGCAAAAACTTTGACACTTGAATTTTTCCAGGCTAATTTGAATAAGTCACCTAACTCTGCAGAATCAGGAAAAGTGATATTAGGCTTATTTTGAGTAAAGAAAAACGACTGCTGTGACGCAGCGTCCTCTAGAGGGAGCTTTAACACGTACTGTATAGCCAGTATGAGGGATTCAATACCCTGAGCAAAAATCGGAATCCCCACTGAAAAAGGATCCAAGTCCTCCTCATTCTCCTGTATATCCTCATCTGCATCAGAGAGTGGAGCAGGGAAACCACGCTTCTGTGGTGCTACATTTTTGGCTGTGCCCTAGCAGCTAAATCTGCAACAGCATGTTGTACAGAAAACTCAGCTACTACATTTGCAGTTAACTGGGATGAGATATCAGACATCAGTTTTAATTGAGACCCTAGCCAGGAGGGCTCTGGACCCCCTTCCCCAATCCCTTCACTGATCAGTGAATATTGGCTGCATTGTTCACAAGAAACAGAATCGGATGATACTGGAAAGAATCTAGTGTGACATACACTGCACAGCTTTTATTTACCCATGTTTCACAGTAAACACAATAAAATACACAGAGACAGCAATATTTTTCAAGCCTGCCCTTACTGTGAGAGGAGAGAGAGAGAGAGAGAGCGCGAGACACCAGCACACCCCTAGTTGCACTGCACCAGTGAGGCTAACAGCTAATTATATCACAGTAACACTAATAAATTTCTGTCCTGTAGAGGACCCAGATAGTGTACAATTTCTCCCCCTTTGCTGCACCCTATACCCCAGGAGGGTCTCGTATGCCGCGCCCAGCCGCACCTTGAACCGGGGGACCTCTGTGCGCATTTCTTGCAGTTCCGGGTACCAAGTCCTTCTTGGCCAGTCCGGAACAATGAGTATTGTTCTTATTCCTCGCTTTCTTACTATTCTCAGTACTTTTGGTATGAGAGGAAGAGGAGGAAACACATATACCGACTGGTACACCCACAGTGTCACTAGGGCGTCCACAGCTATCGCCTGAGGGTCCCTTGACCTGGCGCAATATCTTTTTAGCTTTTTGTTTAGGCGGGACGCCATCATGTCCACCTGTGGCAGTTCCCATCGGTTTACAATCAGTTGGAAGACTTCTTGATGAAGTTCCCATTCTCCCGGGTGGAGGTCGTGTCTGCTGAGGAAGTCTGCTTCCCAGTTGTCCACTCCCGGAATGAACACTGCTGACAGTGCTTGCACGTGATTCTCCGCCCATCGCAGAATCTTTGTGGCTTCCGCCATTGCCATCCTGCTTCTTGTGCCGCCCTGGCGGTTTACATGAGCGAGTGCCGTGATGTTGTCTGACTGAATCAGCACTGGCCGGTTTTGAAGCAGGGGCTCTGCTTGACTCAGGGCGTTGTAAATGGCCCTTAATTCCAGTATATTCATGTGTAGAGAAGTCTCCAGACTTGACCACAGCCCTTGGAAGTTTCTTCCCCGAGTGACTGCCCCCCATCCTCGAAGGCTTGCATCCGTGGTCACCAGGACCCAGTCCTGAATGCCGAACCTGCGGCCCTCGAGAAGGTGAGCACTCTGCAGCCACCACAGAAGAAACACCCTGGCCCTAGGGGACAGGGTGATCAGCCGATGCATCTGAAGATGCGATCCGGACCACTTGTCCAACAGATCCCACTGAAAAATCCTCGCATGGAACCTGCCGAAGGGAATGGCTTCGTATGAAGCCACCATTTTTCCCAGGACTCGCGTGCAGTGATGCACCGATACCTGTTTTGGTTTCAGGAGGTCCCTGACCAGAGATGCTAATTCCTGGGCTTTCTCCACCGGGAGAAACACCTTCTTCTGTTCTGTGTCCAGAATCATGCCCAGGAAAAGCAGACGCGTCGTAGGAATCAGCTGTGACTTTGGAACATTCAGAATCCAGCCGTGCTGTAGTAACACTTCCTGAGAGAGTGCTACGCTGATCAACAACTGCTCCCTGGACCTCGCCTTTATAAGGAGATCGTCCAAGTACGGGATAATTATAACTCCCTTCTGCCGAAGGAGTATCATCATTTCGGCCATTACCTTGGTAAATATTCTCGGTGCCGTGGACAGGCCAAACGGCAACATCTGGAATTGGTAATGACAGTCCTGTACCACAAATCTGAGGTACTCCTGGTGAGGTGGGTAAATGGGGACATGCAAGTAAGCATCTTTGATGTCCAGCGATACCATAAAATCCCCCTCTTCCAGGCTTGCAATAACCGCTCTGAGCGATTCCATTTTGAACTTGAATTTCTTTATATAAGTGTTCAAGGACTTTAAATTCAGAATGGGTCTCACCGAACCGTCCGGTTTCGGTACCACAAACATTGTGGAATAGTAACCCCATTCCTGTTGAAGGAGGGGGACCCTGACAATAACTTGCTGGAGGTACAGCTTGTGAATTGCCGCCAGCACTACCTCCCTTTCCATGGGGGAAGCTGGCAAGGCTGATTTGAGGTAACGGCGGGGGGGGGGGGGGGGGGGGGAGTCGCCTCGAATTCTAGCTTGTATCCCTGAGATACAATTTGTATAGCCCAGGGATCCACCTGTGAGCGAACCCACTGGCTGCAGAAGTTTCGGAGACGGGCCCCCACCGCACCTGGCTCCGCCTGTGGAGCCCCAACGTCATGCGGTGGACTTAGTGGAAGCAGGGTAGGACTTTTGTTCCTGGGAACTGGCTGCATGGTGCAGCTTCTTACCTCTACCCCTGCCTCTGGCAAGAAAGGATGCGCCCCTGACCCTTTTGCCTTTCTGAGAACGAAAGGACTGCATTTGATAATACGGTGCTTTCTTAGGCTGTGAGGAAACCTGAGGCAAGAAAGACGACTTTCCAGCTGTCGCTGTGGACACGAGGTCTGACAGACCGTCCCCAAACAATTCCTCACCCTTATAAGGCAAAACCTCCATGTGTTTATTAGAATCAGCATCTCCTGTCCATTGCAGAGTCCATAAGACCCTCCTGGCAGAAATGGACATAGCATTAATTCTAGAGCCCAGCAGGCAAATGTCCCTCTGAGCATCCCGCATATATAAGACGACGTCTTTGATATGGCCCAGGGTTAGCAAAACAGTATCCCTGTCGAGGGAATCTATGTCGTCTAACAGAGTATCTGTCCACGCTGCTACAGCACTACACATCCAGGCTGAAGCAATAGCAGGTCTTAGTAGAGTACCAGAGTGTGTATACACTGACTTCAGGATAGCTTCCTGCTTTCTATCAGCAGGCTCCTTAAGGGCGGCCGTATCCTGAGACGGCAGGGCCACCTTTTTAGATAAGCGTGTCAGCGCCATATCCACCCTAGGGGATGTTTCCCAACATAACCTGTCCGTTGGCGGGAAAGGGTACGCCATCAGTAACCTCTTAGAAATCACTAATTTCTTATTAGGGGAACTCCACGCTTCTTCACACAATTCATTTAATTCATCAGATGGGGGAAAAGTCACTGGTTGCTTTTTCTCCCCAAACATATAAACCCTCTTGGTATTAACAGGGTTACTCTCAGAAATGTGTAATACATCTTTCATTGCAATAATCATGTATCGGATGGCCTTGGTCATTTTAGACTGTAAATGTGCCGACACGGAGTCGGACTCCGTGTCGGCATCTGTGTCAACCATCTGAGATAGAGGGCGTTTATGAGCCCCTGACGGTTTCTGAGTCGCCTGGGCAGGCGCGTGCCGAGACCCCGGCTGTCCCAAGGCTGCAGCGTCATCAAACCTTTTATGTAAGGAGTTTACATTGTCATTTAAGACCTTCCACATATCCATCCAATCAGGTGTCGGCCCCGACACCACACTTATCTGCCCTTGCTCCGCCTCCACGTAACCTTCCTCATCAAACATGTCGACACAGCCGTACCGACACACACAGGGAATGCTCAGACTGAGGACAGGACCCCACAAAGTCCTTTGGGGAGACAGAGAGAGAGTATGCCAGCACACACCACAGCGCTATATAACACAGGGATTTTCACTGCTAATAAGTGATTTACCCAATAGCTGCTTTTTTTGTATTATTTGCGCCTAAATTTATGTGCCCCCCCTCTCTTTTTAACCCGTCTTGTACCTGGATACTGCAGGGGAGAGCCTGGGGAGCTGCTTCCAGAGGAGCTGTGAGGAGAAAATGGCGCTGGTGTGCTGAGGAAGAAGGCCCCGCCCCCTCAGTGGCGGGCTTCTGTCCCGCTTTCCATGTAAAAAAAATGGCGGGGTTTTTTACATATATACAGTGCTAGACTGTATATATGTATTTTTTTATGCTAAAGGTACTTCAATTGCAGCCCAGGGCGGGCGGGCGCGCCCCCCCCACCCAACGCCCTGCACCCTGCAGTGACCGGAGTGTGTAAGTGTGCTGGGAGCAATGGCGCACAGCTGCGGTGCTGTGCGCTACCTTAATGAAGACAGGAGTCTTCAGCCGCCGATTTCGTCGTCTTCAAGCTTCTGTTCTTCTGGCTCTGCAAGGGGGACGGCGGCACGGCTCCGGGAACGGACGATCGAGGACAGGTGCCTGTGTTCGAACCCTCTGGAGCTAATGCTGTCCAGTAGCCTAAGAAGCACAAACTAGCTGCAAGCAGGTAGGTTTGCTTTTCTCCCCTTAGTCCCACGTAGCAGTGAGTCTGTTGCCAGCAGAAGCTCACTGAAAATAAAAAACCTAATAAATACTTTCTTTACTATTAAGCTCAGGAGAGCCCACTAGGAGCACCCAGCTCTGGCCGGGCACAGATCCTAACTGAGGTCTGGAGGAGGGGCAGAGGGAGGAGCCAGTGCACACCAGATAGTACCTAATCTTTTCTTTAGAGTGCACAGTCTCCTGCGGAGCCCGTCTATTCACCATGGTCCTTACGGAGTTCCCAGCATCCACTAGGACGTCAGAGAAACAGGTATAATACACATACAACACAGCCTGAAATACAATACAAGCCTGCCCTATTGCATGTGAGAGGAAACACAGGAGAGGACACCAGCGACCCCAACACTGCACAGCCCCAGTGAGGCTGTCAGCGTTTTACATATACAGAACTAACAGTGAGACTGATATTTGTGCGCAATATAGCAGCTCTCCCCCTCTACATGGAGGAGCTGTGTGAGGCTGGTGCTGCTTATGCAGAGGAAGGCGCCAAAATGCCGCTGAGCCCGTTCTTATGTAGCTCAGCACCCCATAATGGCGCCGGAGCTACTGTGTTAATATTTGTACTGGCCATGTCTCTAAGTGTTTGTAGCCTCACATAAATGCTTGGTACAAGTATTTTGCCAGTCTCATGCAGGGGCTACAGCGGGTTCCCCCCTGGAGACACCCATATGCCTCACCTGTGCTTCTGCGGCACAGTGAAACGGGGGACCTCCCTAGTGGGGTCCCCGATGTGTACTCACCGCCGATGATCACCTTCAGGCAGCATTAGGGGTGTGGGGCATGCTGCGACAGCCAAGGCGCCATGCCCTGAACAAACCGCCCCTCAGGACGGTGGTCCTGCAGCGGGGAAGCGGCTCTGCACCTGCCCCCCCTAACTCCCACGTTGCAGGTATGCTGTTGCCCAAACAGCATACCAAAAGAAAATAAGAATTTACTCACCGGTAATTCTATTTCTCGTAGTCCGTAGTGGATGCTGGGAACTCCGTAAGGACCATGGGGAATAGCGAGCTCCGAAGGAGGCTGGGCACTCTAGAAAGATTTCAGACTACCTGGTGTGCACTGGCTCCTCCCACTATGACCCTCCTCCAAGCCTCAGTTAGGATACTGTGCCCGGACGAGCGTACACAATAAGGAAGGATTTTGAATCCCGGGTAAGACTCATACCAGCCACACCAATCACACCGTACAACTCGTGATACTATATCCAGTTTGACAGTATGAAAACAACTGAGCCTCTCAACAGATGGCTCAACAATAACCCGATTTAGTTAACAATAACTATGTACAAGTATTGCAGATAAACCGCACTTGGGATGGGCGCCCAGCATCCACTACGGACTACGAGAAATAGAATTACCGGTGAGTAAATTCTTATTTTCTCTGACGTCCTAGTGGATGCTGGGAACTCCGTAAGGACCATGGGGATTATACCAAAGCTCCCAAACGGGCGGGAGAGTGCGGATGACTCTGCAACACCGAATTAGAGAACTCCAGGTCCTCCTCAGCCAGGGTATCAAATTTATAGAATTTTGCAAACGTGTTTGCCCCTGACCAAGTAGCAGCTCGGCAAAGTTGTAAAGCCGAGACCCCTCGGGCAGCCGCCCAAGATGAGCCCACCTTCCTTGTGGAATGGGCATTGACAGATTTTGGCTGTGGCAGGCCTGCCACAGAATGTGCAAGTTGAATTGTACTACAAATCCAACGAGCAATAGTCTGCTTAGAAGCAGGAGCACCCAGCTTGTTGGGTGCATATAGGATAAACAGCGAGTCAGATTTTCTGACTCCAGCCGTCCTGGAAACATATTTTCAGGGCCCTGACCACGTCGAACAACTTGGAGTCCTCCAAGTCCCTAGTGGCCGCAGGCACCACAATAGGCTGGTTCAAATGAAACGCTGACACCACCTTAGGGAGAAACTGGGGACGAGTCCTCAATTCTGCCCTATCCATATGGAAAATCAGATAAGGGCTTTTATAAGACAAAGCCGCCAATTCTGATACTCGCCTGGCAGAAGCCAAGGCCAATAACATGACAACCTTCCACGTGAGATATTTCAGATCCACGGTTTTTAGTGGTTCAAACCAATGTGATTTTAAGAAACTCAACACCACATTGAGATCCCAAGGTGCCACAGGAGGCACATATGGGGGCTGAATATGCAGCACTCCCTTTACAAATGTCTGAACTTCAGGTACTGAAGCTAGTTCTTTCTGAAAGAAAATCGATAGAGCCGAGATCTGTACCTTAATGGAACCCAGTTTTAGGCCCATATTCACTCCTGCTTACAGGAAATGCAGAAATCGACCTAGTTGAAATTCCTCAGTTGGGGCCTTTTCGGCCTCACACCATGCAACATATTTCCGCCATATGCGGTGATAATGATTTGCTGTAACCTCTTTCCTGGCTTTAATAAGCGTAGGAATGACTTCCTCCGGAATGCCCTTTTCTTTCAGGATCCGGCGTTCAACCGCCATGCCGTCAAACACAGCCGCGGTAAGTCTTGGAACAGACAGGGCCCCTGCTGTAGCAGGTCTTGTCTTAGCGGCAGAGGCCACGGGTCCTCTGAGATCATCTCTTGAAGTTCCGGGTACCATGTTCTTCTTGGCCAATCCGGAACCACGAGAATTGTGTTAACTCCTCCCTTTCTTATTATTCTCAATACCTTTGCTATGAGAGGCAGCGGAGGGAACACATAAACTGACTGGTACACCCACGGTGTCACCAGAGCGTCCACAGCTATCGCTTGAGGGTCTCTTGACCTGGCGCAATACCTCTAGTTTTTTGTTTAGGCGGGACGCCATCCTGTCCACCTGTGGACGACCCCACTGATGTACAATCATTTGGAAGACTTCTGGATGAAGTCCCCACTCTCCCGGGTGGAGGTCGTGTCTGCTGAGGAAGTCTGCTTCCCAGTTGTCCACTCCCGGAATGAACACTGCTGACAGTGCTAGTACATGATTTTCCGCCCATCGGAGAATTCTTGTGGCTTCTGTCATTGCCATCCTGCTTCTTGTGCCGCCCTGTCGATTCACATGGGCGACTGCCGTGATGTTGTCTGACTGGATCAGCACCGGCTGGTGTAGGAGCAGGGATTTTGCTTGACTTAGGGTATTGTAGATGGCCCTTAGTTCCAGAATATTTATGTGAAGGGAAGTCTCCTGACTAGTCCATAGTCCTTGGAAGTTTCTTCCCTTTGTGACTGCCCCCCAGCCTCGCAGGCTGGCATCCGTGGTCACCAGGACCCAGTCCTGAATGCCGAATCTGCGACCCTCCAGAAGATGAGCACTCTGCAGCCACCACAGAAGAGACACCCTGGTTCTTGCAGACAGGGTTATCAAGCGATGCATCTGAAGATGCGATCCGGACCACTTGTCCAACAGGTCCCACTGAAAGATTCTGGCATGGAACCTGCCGAATGGAATTGCTTCGTAAGAAGCTACCATCTTTCCCAGGACCCGCGTGCAGTGATGCACCGATACCTGTTTTGGTTTCAGGTGGTCTCTGACTAGAGAAGACAACTCCCTGGCTTTCTCCTCCGGGAGAAACACTTTTTTCTGGTTTGTGTCCAGAATCATCCCCAGGAACAGTAGACGTGTCGTCGGGACCAGCTGTGACTTTGGGATATTCAGAATCCAGCCGTGCTGGTTCAGCACTTCCTGAGATAGTGCTACTCCCACCAACAACTGTTCTTTGGACCGTGCCTTTATTAGGAGATCGTCCAAGTACGGGATAATTAAAACTCCCTTTCTTCGAAGGAGTATCATCATTTCCGCCATAACCTTGGTAAATACCCTTGGTGCCGTGGAGAGTCCAAACGGCAGCGTCTGGAATTGGTAATGGCAATCCTGTACCACAAATCTGAGGTACTCCTGGTGAGTATGGTAAATGGGGACATGTAGGTAAGCATCCTTGATGTCCAGGGAAACCATGTAATCCCCCTCGTCCAGGCTTGCAATAACCGCCCTGAGCGATTCCATCTTGAACTTGAATTTTTTTATGTACATGTTCAAGGACTTCAAATTTAAAATGGGTCTCACCGAACCGTCCGGCTTCGGTACCACAAATAGTGTGGAATAGTAACCCCGGCCTTGTTGAAGTAGGGGTACCTTGATTATCACCTGCTGAGAATACAGCTTGTGAATTGCCGCTAGCACCGCCTCCCTGTCTGAGGGAGCAATCGGCAAGGCAGATTTTAGGAACCGGTGGGGTGGAGCCGCCTCGAATTCCAGCATGTATCCCTGAGATACTACTTGAAGGATCCAGGGATCCACCTGTGAGCGAGCCCACTGATCGCTGAAATTTCTGAGGCGGGCCCCCACCGTACCTGGCTCCACCTGTGGAGCCCCACCGTCATGCGGCGGACTTGGAAGGGGAAGCGGGGGAGGACTTTTGTTCCTGGGAACCTGCTGTCTGTTGCAGCCTTTTTCCCCTACCTCTGCCTCTAGACAGAAAAGTCCCTCCTTTTCCACGCTTGCTTTTCTGGGTCCGAAAGGACTGAACCTGATAAAATGGCGCCTTCTTAGGCTGTGAGGGAACATGGGGTAAAAATGCTGACTTCCCAGACGTTGCTGTGGAAACTAGGTCGGAGAGACCATCCCCAAATAATTCCTCCCCTTTATAAGGCAAAACTTCCATGTGCCTCTTGGAATCTGCATCTCCCGTCCACTGACGAGTCCATAAGCATCTCCTAGCAGAGATAGACAATGCACTTACTTAAGATGCCAGCCGGCAAATTTCCCTCTGTGCATCTCTCATATATAAGACTGAATCTTTTATATGGTCAATCGTTAGCAGAATAGTGTCTCTGTCTAGTGTGTCAATATTTTCTGACAGTTTATCTGACCATGCAGCGGCAGCACTGCACATCCAAGCTGACGCAATAGCTGGTCTAAGTATAATGCCTGAGTGTGTGTATACAGACTTCAGGATTGCCTCCTGCTTTCTATCAGCAGGCTCCTTAAGGGCGGCCGTATCCTGAGAGGGTAGTGCCACCTTTTTTGACAAACGTGTGAGTGCTTTATCCACCCTAGGTGGTGTTTCCCAACGTGACCTATCCTCTGGCGGGAAAGGGAACGCCATTAGTACCTTCTTAGGAATTACAAATGTTTTATCAGGGAAAAGCCACGCTTCTTCACACACTTCATTTAGTTCATCTGATGGGGGAAAAACTACGGGTAGTTTTTTCTCCCCAAACATAATACCCTTTTTTGTGGTACCTGGATGTAAATCAGAAATGTTTAACACCTCTTTCATTGCCTCAATCATGCAGTGAATGGCCCTGACAGGCATTAGGTTTGACTCATCGTCGTCGACACTGTTATCAGTATCCGTGTCGACATCCGGGTCTGCAAACTGAGGTAGCGGGCGTTTTAGAGCCCCTGACGACCCCTGAGGCACCTGGACAGGCACGAGCTGAGATCCCGGCTGTCCCACATTTGGCATGTCGTCAAATTTCTTATGTAAAGAATCTATACGTGCACTCATTTCTTTCCATAAGTTCATCCACTCGGGTGTCTGCCCCGCAGGGGGTGACGTCCCATCAAAATGCATCTGCTCCGCCTCCACCTCATTATCCTCATCAAACATGTCGACACAGCCGTACCGACACACCCCACACACACAGGGAATGCTCAACAGAGGACAGGACCCACAAAAAGCCCTTTGGGGGGACAGAGTGAGAGTATGCCAGCACACACCAGAGCGCTATATATATACAGGGACTAACTGAGTTATGTCCCTAATAGCTGCTTTTCATATAATATATATGTATATATACTGCCAAATTTAATGCCCCTCCTCTCTTTTCCCTCTTACTGTTACTGTATATTGCAGGGAAGAGCCAGGGAGCTTCCTTCCAGCCGAGCTGTGAGGGAAAAATGGCGCCAGTGTACTGAGGAGATAGGCTCCGTCCCTTTTTCGCGGCCTATTCTCCCGCTTTTTATGGAATTCTGGCAGGGGTATTTACCTCATATATAGCCTCTGGGGCTATATATTGAGGTATTTTAGCCAGCCAAGGTGTTATTATTGCTGCCTCAGGGCGCCCCCCCCCCCAGCGCCCTGCACCCTCAGTGACCGGAGTGTGAAGTGTGAGAGGAGCAATGGTGCACAGCTGCAGTGCTGTGCGCTACCTTGGTGAAGACAGAGTCTTCATGCCGCCGATTTTCCGGACCATCTTCTTGCTTCTGGCTCTGTAAGGGGGACGGCGGCGCGGCTCCGGGACCGAACACCAAGGACTGGGCCTGCGGTCGATCCCTCTGGAGCTAATGGTGTCCAGTAGCCTAAGAAGCCCAATCCGGCTGCAAGCAGGCGAGTTCGCTTCTTCTCCCCTTAGTCCCTCGCTGCAGTGAGCCTGTTGCCAGCAGGTCTCACTGAAAATAAAAAACCTAAGTCTATTCTTTCTAAGAGCTCAGGAGAGCCCCTAGTGTGCATCCAACCTCGGCCGGGCACGAATTCTAACTGAGGCTTGGAGGAGGGTCATAGTGGGAGGAGCCAGTGCACACCAGGTAGTCTGAAATCTTTCTAGAGTGCCCAGCCTCCTTCGGAGCCCGCTATTCCCCATGGTCCTTACGGAGTTCCCAGCATCCACTAGGATGTCAGAGAAATACGTTTAAAAAAAATTGAAGAAAAACTCTGGAGCTTGCAGAGTGTGCATCCTCTCCGGAGGGCACTTTTTTCTAAAACTGACCTGTACGAGGAGGCATATAGGGGAGGAGCCAGCACACCCAGTTGAAGATATTTAAAGTGACCTTTGGACCAGTCTATACCCCATCGTATTAATCTGTCCCCAATAACCCTAATGGATGCTGGAGAAAACTCCCTGGAGCTGCAGAGATGTGCATCCTCTCCTGAGGGCACTTTTTTCTAAACTGCCTGTGGGAGTGGGCATAGAGGGGAGGAGCCAGCACACCCAGTGAAGAATTTAAAATGCACCGGCTCCTTTGGAACCCATCTATAAACCATCGTACTAAATCTCCCCAATATCCCTTATGGATGCTAGAGAAAAATCGAAACACTTTAGAGTGACAGTTTAGTTGCATAATATTCTATGTATAGGTACAGAATGCACTGAAGTTATCAGCATTTAAATCTAGCAGTTATTGACAATTTGGACAGTTTTACATGCTCTTGAAGCAACCCTTTCTCCCTGCCTGGTGGGGTAATACAGTGCACTTTAAACTTTACATAGAGTTCACTGGATGGCACCACTTGTTATTCTACATCCCCACTCTAAAGATTTTAAAATACTTTTGCAGAAAGAAAACTTGCACAAAACCACATCGTAGCATTGCCCATTTATATTGCTGTAGGTTGTACATAGCCTGAAACAAAGCACTTCGTAGTCAAGTGCAAACACTGATGTAAAGTACCATTTCCCCTTAGCCATCAAAAAACACAATTTCAGTTTAATCCAGCTTTTTACTTATCAGCTTCTATTGACAAAAAATGACTGGAACGCTACAGTGGTTAAGGTGAAATGCTCAGACTCTAGATTTATCTTGTCACATTCAGTCTAGTTCAACCATGCAAGCAATGCACATGGACACTGTACTAAGAAAACAGATACTAACGGTGGAAATCACTGTCCCATTGCTTAAATCTTCTGCTGCAGAACGGTAGCACTTTAATGCCAGCTCATTAAAAATCTTGATTCTGCACTTCACAATGTATAACACCCACATGTGACTACCCCTATTTACTAAATGCATATTATCCTAGAAACATAGAATTTGATGGCAGATAAGAACCACTTGGCCCATCTAGTCCCCCTAGTGAAAGATTAAAGTCTAACAATGCAATGGTAGCCATACATTATTATTTTTTATGAAATACCTGTACACCCTCACCCACCGAACAGAAAGTTACAGCAATAATACATTTCACCTTGTAGTACAAGAAGCATCATCAAGACTGATTTATCGGTTTGCTGCCACCATGTGGACATTAAAGGTATGCACATTACATGAGAAATATGTATGCCTCGGACTGCAGCAGGGATAGCCATAAAAGGGGAGCACTCATCCAAACATAAACAATGTTATTTTCACCTTCACAAGGATACTGATGTAAGAATGAAAAAATGTTTGGAACATAATCAAAGGCCTCCTAAAAGTACCATATGCAAGTGGGAGAAAAATCTAATCTGTGCAGGGATAGATGTGACAAGGGGCATTGTGACAAAGACACACCACCTGGTAGCTTTGTAATGACATCATACACATTCAGTACTAGTGATTAAATTTACAGACTGGCAAGTCACTTGAAATAAAAATTACACTGATCGTTTTCTAGATTAAAATATATATATATATATATATATATATATATATATATATATACACACACATATATATATATATATACACACACATATATATATATATATATATATATATATATATATACACACACACATATATATATATATATATATATATATATACACACACACACATATATATATATATATATATATATATACACACACACACATATATATATATATATATATATATATATATATATATATATACACACATATATATACATACAGGTTGAGTATCCCTTATCCAAAATGCTTGGGACCAGAGGAATTTTGGATATGGGATTTTTCCGTATTTTGGAATAATTGCATACCATAATGAGATATTATGGTGATGGGACCTAAATCTAAGCACAGAATGCATTTATGTCACATATACACCTTATACACACAGCCTGAAGGTCATTTTAGCCAATATTTTTTATAACTTTGTGCATTAAACAAAGTGTTTGTACATTCACACAAATCATTTATGTTTCATATACACCTTATATACGCAGCCTGAAGGTCATTTAATACAATATTTTTAATAACTGAGTATTAAACAAAGTTTGTGTACATTGAGCCATCAAAAAACAAAAGTTTCACTATCTCAGTCTCACTCAAAAAAGTCCGTATTTCGGAATATTCCGTATTTCGGAATATTGGGATACTCAACCTGTATGTATATATATATACATATATACATACAATGGGGATAGTTGGCACTCCAAAATAATAAAGCATAGACCGGGGTGCCCTCCTTGAAATAATGCACAGTGTGAGTGTTTGCAGTGTAAAAGCCAAAGCAGTCCAAAAGGCCTTACATCCACAGAAACAGGCGGCACTCCACGGATTTGATATGAAAACAAATTTTTTTATGAAGTGAACAACATGACGAGTCCAACGTTTCAACACCGCGGCGGGTGTTTTTGTCAAGGACTTTTGTTTTCACCATGTGTCCTTGACAAAAACACCCGCCGCGGTGTTGAAACGTTGGCCTCGTCATGTTGTTCACTTCATAAAAAAATTTGTTTTCATATCAAATCCGTGGAGTGCCGCCTGTTTCTGTGGATGTAAGGCCTTTTGGACTGCTTTGGCTTTTACACTGCAAACACTCACACTGTACATATATATACATAGATATATATATATATATACACACACATATACACATAAAATAAGATTTTACTTACCGATAAATCTATTTCTCGGAGTCCGTAGTGGATGCTGGGGTTCCTGAAAGGACCATGGGGAA
Organism: Pseudophryne corroboree; assembly: GCF_028390025.1. NCBI lineage: Eukaryota > Metazoa > Chordata > Amphibia > Anura > Myobatrachidae > Pseudophryne > Pseudophryne corroboree. The sequence goes on from NC_086445.1 coordinate 920,157,305, forward strand.
TAGCGGCTCCGCAGGAGACAGGGCACAAAAAGTAAAGCTTTTCCGATCAGGTGGTGTGCACTGGCTCCTCCCCCTATGACCCTCCTCCAGACTCCAGTTAGGTACTGTGCCCGGACGAGCGTACACAATAAGGGAGGATTTTGAATCCCGGGTAAGACTCATACCAGCCACACCAATCACACCGTACAACTTGTGATCTAAACCCAGTTAACAGTATGATAACAGCGGAGCCTCTGAAAGATGGCTTCCTTTAACAATAACCCGAATTAGTTAACAATAACTATGTACAACTCATGCAGATAATCCGCACTTGGGATGGGCGCCCAGCATCCACTACGGACTCCGAGAAATAGATTTATCGGTAAGTAAAATCTTATTTTCTCTATCGTCCTAGTGGATGCTGGGGTTCCTGAAAGGACCATGGGGATTATACCAAAGCTCCCAAACGGGCGGGAGAGTGCGGATGACTCTGCAGCACCGAATGAGAGAACTCCAGGTCCTCCTTAGCCAGAGTATCAAATTTGTAAAATTTTACAAACGTGTTCTCCCCTGACCACGTAGCTGCTCGGCAAAGTTGTAATGCCGAGACCCCTCGGGCAGCCGCCCAAGATGAGCCCACCTTCCTTGTGGAGTGGGCCTTTACAGATTTAGGCTGTGGCAAGCCTGCCACAGAATGTGCAAGTTGGATTGAGCTACAGATCCAACGAGCAATCGTCTGCTTAGACGCAGGAGCACCCATCTTGTTGGGTGCATACAATATAAACAACGAGTCAGATTTTCTGACTCCAGCTGTCCTTGCAATATATATTTTTAATGCTCTGACAACGTCCAGTAACTTGGAGTCCTCCAAGTCACTTGTAGCCGCAGGCACTACAATAGGCTGGTTCAGATGAAATGCTGACACCACCTTAGGGAGAAAATGCGGACGAGTTCGCAGTTCTGCCCTGTCCGAATGGAAAATCAGATATGGGCTTTTGTAAGATAAAGCTGCCAATTCTGACACTCTCCTGGCAGAAGCCAGGGCTAGAAGCATGGTCACTTTCCATGTGAGATATTTCAAATCCACCTTTTTTAGTGGTTCAAACCAATGAGATTTTAGGAAGTCCAAAACCACATTTAGATCCCACGGTGCCACTGGAGGCACCACAGGAGGCTGTATATGCAGCACTCCCTTAACAAAGGTCTGGACTTCAGGGACTGAAGCCAATTCTTTTTGAAAGAAAATCGACAGGGCCGAAATTTGAACCTTAATAGATCCCAATTTGAGACCCATTGACAATCCTGATTGCAGGAAATGTAGGAATCGACCCAGTTGAAATTCCTCCGTCGGAGCACTCCGATCTTCGCACCACGCAACATATTTTCGCCAAATTCGGTGATAATGTTGCACGGTTACTTCCTTCCTTGCTTTAATCAAAGTAGGAATGACTTCTTCCGGCATGCCTCTTTCCTTTAGGATCCGGCGTTCAACCGCCATGCCGTCAAACGCAGCCGCGGTAAGTCTTGAAACAGACAGGGACCCTGCTGAAGCAAGTCCCTCCTTAGAGGTAGAGGCCACGGATCTTCCGTGATCATCTCTTGAAGTTCCGGGTACCAAGTCCTCCTTGGCCAATCCGGAACCACTAGTATCGTTCTTACGCCTCTTTGCCGTATAATTCTCAATACTTTTGGTATGAGAGGCAGAGGAGGAAACACATACACCGACTGGTACACCCAAGGCGTTACCAGCGCGTCCACAGCTATTGCCTGCGGATCTCTTGACCTGGCGCAATACCTGTCCAGTTTTTTGTTGAGGCGAGACGCCATCATGTCCACCATTGGTCTTTCCCAACGGGTTACCAGCATGTGGAAGACTTCTGGATGAAGTCCCCACTCTCCCGGGTGAAGATCGTGTCTGCTGAGGAAGTCTGCTTCCCAGTTGTCCACTCCCGGGATGAACACTGCTGACAGTGCTATCACATGATTCTCTGCCCAGCGAAGAATCCTTGCAGCTTCTGCCATTGCCCTCCTGCTTCTTGTGCCGCCCTGTCTGTTCACATGGGCGACTGCCGTGATGTTGTCCGACTGGATCAATACCGGTTTTCCCTGAAGCAGAGGTTCTGCCTGGTTTAGAGCATTGTATATTGCTCTTAGTTCCAGAATGTTTATGTGAAGAGACGTTTCCAGGCTCGTCCATACTCCCTGGAAGTTTCTTCCTTGTGTGACTGCTCCCCAGCCTCTCAGGCTGGCGTCCGTGGTCACCAGGATCCAATCCTGTATGCCGAATCTGCGGCCCTCCAATAGATGAGCACTCTGCAACCACCACAGAAGAGACACCCTTGTCCTTGGAGACAGGGTTATCCGTAGGTGCATCTGAAGATGCGACCCTGACCATTTGTCCAACAGATCCCTTTGGAAAATTTTTGCGTGGAATCTGCCGAATGGAATCGCTTCGTAAGAAGCCACCATTTTTCCCAGGACTCTTGTGCATTGATGTACAGACACCTTTCCTGGTTTTAGGAGGTTCCTGACAAGCTCGGATAACTCCTTGGCTTTTTCCTCCGGGAGAAAAACCTTTTTCTGAACCGTGTCCAGAATCATCCCTAGGAACAGCAGACGAGTTGTCGGCATTAACTGGGATTTTGGAATATTCAGAATCCACCCGTGCTGTTTTAGCACTTCTTGAGACAGTGCTAATCCCATCTCTAGCTGTTCTCTGGACCTCGCCCTTATTAGGAGATCGTCCAAGTATGGGATAATTAATACGCCTTTTCTTCGAAGAAGAATCATCATCTCGGCCATTACCTTTGTAAAGATCCGAGGTGCCGTGGACAATCCGAACGGCAGCGTCTGAAACTGATAGTGACAGTTTTGTACAACGAACCTGAGGTACCCCTGGTGTGAGGGGTAAATTGGAACGTGGAGATACGCATCCTTGATGTCCAAGGATACCATAAAGTTCCCCTCTTCCAGGTTCGCTATCACTGCTCTGAGTGACTCCATTTTGAACTTGAACTTCTTTATGTACAGGTTCAAGGACTTCAGATTTAGAATAGGCCTTACCGAGCCATCCGGCTTCGGTACCACAAAAAGAGTGGAATAATACCCCTTCCCTTGTTGCAGAAGAGGTACCTTGACTATCACCTGCTGAGAGTACAGCTTGTGAATGGCTTCCAACACCGTCTCCCTTTCGGAGGGGGACGTTGGTAAAGCAGACCTCAGGAAACGGCGAGGTGGATCTGTCTCTAATTCCAACCTGTATCCCTGAGATATTATCTGCAGGATCCAGGGATCTACTTGCGAGTGAGCCCACTGCGCGCTGTAATTTTTGAGACGACCGCCCACCGTCCCCGAGTCCACTTGAGAAGCCCCAGCGTCATGCTGAGGCTTTTGTAGAAGCCGGGGAGGGCTTCTGATCCTGGGAAGGAGCTGCGTGTTGCTGTCTCTTCCCTCGACCTTTGCCTCGTGGCAAATATGAATAGCCCTTTGCTCTCTTATTTTTAAAGGAACGAAAGGGCTGCGGTTGAAAAGTCGGTGCCTTTTTCTGTTGGGGAGTGACTTGAGGTAGAAAGGTGGATTTCCCGGCTGTAGCCGTGGCCACCAAATCTGATAGACCGACTCCAAATAACTCCTCCCCCTTATACGGCAAAACTTCCATATGCCGTTTTGAATCCGCATCGCCTGTCCACTGTCGCGTCCATAAAGCTCTTCTGGCCGAAATGGACATAGCACTTACCCGTGATGCCAGTGTGCATATATCCCTCTGTGCATCACGCATATAAAGAAATGCATCCTTTATTTGTTCTAACGACAGTAGAATATTGTCCCTGTCCAGGGTATCAATATTTTCAATCAGGGATTCTGACCAAACTACCCCCGCACTGCCCATCCAGGCAGTTGCTACAGCTGGTCGTAGTATAACACCTGCATGTGTGTATATACTTTTTTGGATATTTTCCATCCTCCTATCTGATGGATCTTTAAGTGCGGCCGTCTCAGGAGAGGGTAACGCCACTTGTTTAGATAAGCGTGTTAGCGCCTTGTCCACCCTAGGAGGTGTTTCCCAGCGCTCCCTAACCTCTGGCGGGAAAGGGTATAATGCCAATAATTTCTTTGAAATTATCAGCTTTTTATCAGGGGCAACCCACGCTTCATTACACACGTCATTTAGTTCTTCTGATTCAGGAAAAACTATAGGTAGTTTTTTCATACCCCACATAATACCCTGTTTAGTGGTACCTGTAGTATCAGCTAAATGTAACGCCTCCTTCATTGCCAAAATCATATAACGTGTGGCCCTACTGGAAAATACGGTTGATTCGTCACCGTCACCACTGGAGTCATCGCCTGTGTCTGGGTCTGTGTCGACCGACTGAGGCAAAGGGCGTTTCACAGCCCCTGACGGTGTTTGAGTCGCCTGGACAGGCACTAATTGATTGTCCGGCCGTCTCATGTCGTCAAACGACTGCTTTAGCGTGTTGACACTATCCCGTAGTTCCATAAATAAAGGCATCCATTCTGGTGTCGACCCCCTAGGAGGTGACATCCCCATATTTGGCAATTGCTCCGCCTCCACACCAATATCGTCCTCATACATGTCGACACACACGTACCGACACACAGCAGACACACAGGGAATGCTCCTAATGAAGACAGGACCCACTAGCCCTTTGGGGAGACAGAGGGAGAGTTTGCCAGCACACACCAAAAGCGCTATATATATATATCAGGGATAGCCTTATAATAAGTGCTCCCCTATAGCTGCTTTGTTATATAAAAATATCGCCATAAATTTGCCCCCCCTCTCTGTTTTACCCTGTTTCTGTAGTGCAGTGCAGGGGAGAGACCTGGGAGCCGTCCTGACCAGCGGAGCTGTGAGAGGAAATGGCGCCGTGTGCTGAGGAGATAGGCCCCGCCCCTTTTCCGGCGGGCTCGTCTCCCGCTATTTTGAGAAATCAGGCAGGGGTTAAATATCTCCATATAGCCTCTAGGGCTATATGTGAGGTATTTTTAGCCTTTATAGGTACTCATTTTGCCTCCCAGGGCGCCCCCCTCCCAGCGCCCTGCACCCTCAGTGACTGCCGTGTGAAGTGTGCTGAGAGGAAAATGGCGCACAGCTGCAGTGCTGTGCGCTACCTTTAGAAGACTGCAGGAGTCTTCAGCCGCCGATTCTGGACCTCTTCTGTCTTCAGCATCTGCAAGGGGGCCGGCGGCGCGGCTCCGGTGACCATCCAGGCTGTACCTGTGATCGTCCCTCTGGAGCTTGATGTCCAGTAGCCAAGAAGCCAATCCATCCTGCACGCAGGTGAGTTGACTCCTTCTCCCCTCAGTCCCTCGCTGCAGTGATCCTGTTGCCAGCAGGAATCACTGTAACATAAAAAACCTAGCTAAACTTTCTCTAAGCAGCTCTTTAGGAGAGCCACCTAGATTGCACCCTTCTCGGCCGGGCACAAAAATCTAACTGGAGTCTGGAGGAGGGTCATAGGGGGAGGAGCCAGTGCACACCACCTGATCGGAAAAGCTTTACTTTTTGTGCCCTGTCTCCTGCGGAGCCGCTATTCCCCATGGTCCTTTCAGGAACCCCAGCATCCACTAGGACGATAGAGAAATATATATATACATACATACATATACACACATATATATATACATACATATATACACATATATATACATACATATATACATATATATATACATATATATATATACATATATATACACATACATACACATATATATACATATATACATACATACACATATATATATACATACACATATATATACATATACATATATATACATATACACATATATACATATATACATACATATATATATATATATATATATATATACATACACATATATACATACATATATATATATATATATATATACACACACATACATACACATATATATACATACACACACACACACACACACATATTATATATATATATACATACACACACACACACATACATACATATCCATACATATATACATGCATATACACACAGCCAAATAAAGATTCTCTTGTGACCATGAGTACAGTCTCCTGTTTGCATCTCACTAAACTGCAATTAGTCAGAGCAACAATAGCACTGGACAGCTGAAGGTGCGGGGACGAAAACACAAGCAGCAGCATCGGGAACCAGCCGGCAGGACGCGATCCACACGGAGAACTGAAGTCTGTCACATGACTCAAGGTAGTCAGCGTTAGGGAGAGACAGTTAGGTTTCCCCGCTGCAGCCTCAGTACGGACCGCAGCTCCGGCAATTGCAAAGAAACCCACGTACAGGACTTTCACATCAGCACAAAAGTGCTGTAAACATTATTTATTAACTTTTCCTTTTTTTCACAGGTGTTTGCAATTTTATACATATTTATTTTAGCGCTCCCTTCCCTTTGTTTTCATTATTATTTTTTAAAGGGGCAGCTTCATCATTTCTTTCAAGCGCGGGTTATTTATCATACTCATAGCTGAAGGTGAGTGTCATACCTTTGCTTCCTCCGCAATTTTCTTTTCCTCATCCTGTTCCTCTGCTTTGGCTGCTGCCTCCTCCGATTGGGGTTTACGCTTTTTCTGTTTTGGAGCCATAAAACCCTGTAAGAACTTCTTGATGACAGCCGCTTGCAGAAAGATGATACATTCCCCAAAATCCTTTAGATTCTCCAGAGAACGCACCTGTCATAAGATACCAAGAGTGAGCTCTGCCACTAGTCATTCAAGTACTGATATGGTTATGGACAATTGCAAAGAATATACAGCTTTGATTTTACCTTAGCTTCAAATTCTGACGTGTCATCCAGATATCCTAGGCCGCCCTTCTGAAGCCTTGTTGCCACTTCTATTACATCACTGCGCAGAAAGTTCAGCAGCTCCTGGGAACCATCACATGTCTTCAAGCCTAGATTGGACTTGCGAGCAAGGTGAATGGAATGCAAAATGTCCTGATACCTGCGTACACAATGGGCAAACAAAAATCATACATAGGTCTCCTATAACAGAGCACACATAAAACAGTTTCCAGGAGACTGGATACAGGACTTTCCATCACATCATTTTTGCTATACCCATTAGACACTGTGCAGTAGACAAATTAAACAGAGGTAATGATGCAAGTGTCAGATGCTAGATTTCCATAAAATAAGGAGCGTTATGTTAAACTTACCTTTACTAACTTTCTTTAACATCCATAGGGTTTACAGGGGATACAATGGGGTGTAGGCTGTGTATATTACCGGGGACTAAACAGGTAAAGCTTTAACAGATGCCAGGATGCTCCGGTACTTCCCCCACTATACCCCGCAGACAGCCCAGGCTATTCAGTTTTGTCAAGCCCAAGGCAGGAGCAGGATAGGAGAGAGAGGACTCACTCACGCAACAGGGAAGGGAACCGGTGACCAAAAGGAAAAACACAGAAGCAAGATGCGTCATGGTGGGCACCCCGTGGACCCTACGTACTTCGAAGAGTGTGTTAAAAGGTAAATCTACTATAAATCCTTTTCTTCTTCAGGTTCAATAGGGCTCCACAGTGGAGAAAACAGGGATGTCCCAACAAAGCAGTTGTTCAAGGGAGGGGATGCTCCTGTACAGAGAGGGGAATCTGGCGTGCAAATGAAGCATCCAGAGAGGCAAATGTATCAAAAGCATAGAACCTAAGAAAGACAGGGACTAAATACCACATGTAGTGCGCCTTATACAGTTGTTCCCACGGGGGGCTGCCCACAAAAGACCCACAGAGCAAACAGAATGAGGAGAGACTATCTGGCAAAGGGAGGTCAGCCTGTGTGTAAGCCTGATAGCTTGTCATGCAAAGCCATCTGGCAAGAGTCTGTTTGTCAGCTGGCCTGCTCCTCTAAGGGAATATGTAGACGATAAAGAGGGAATTTGATTTTCGGATGGAACTGGTACAATCCACGCAGATCAGAAGGGCACGTACCACATCTATGGAGGCCTCCCCCGCCGAGAGGTCTGGGAATTGGAAAGTCGGTACCACTATTTCTTTGTTAAGGTGGAAACTGGACACCAGCTTGTGAAAGTAGCGACGAATTCAAAGAACAACCACTGTTCTGTCTTTCGGGCCAATGTAATATCCAGAAGACAAAAAAAAAAAAAAAAAAGAAAGCTTTGTCGCTGGCCATTTGAGGTCCATAGATTCCAGGGGTTCAAACAAAAGCTCCTGAAGTGCCTGGAGTATCACTGACAAATCCCGCAGTGCCACTGGAGGTACAAAGGGAGGTTGAACACAGAGGACAAACTGAGGAAAGGTGCAAACATCCGGCAGTGGAGCAATTCTGTGCTGGAACCAGATTGAAAGAGCAGAGATGTGCACTTAAAAGGCTAGGCAGAGTCCGAAATCCAATCCAGCTTGAAGAAATGCAAGGATTCAGGAAACTCTAAAGCCCAGAGAGTCACAGCGTCTAGCAGCGCACCATTTGAAATACGTATGCCGGTAAGATACGGATGAAGGCGGCTTCTGCGCTCTGAGCATGGTCCGGACCAGAGCGAGAGGAAAAAAAATAAGAATTTACTCACCGGTAATTCTATTTCTCATAGTCCGTAGTGGATGCTGGGGACTCCGTAAGGACCATGGGGATTAGCGGCTCCGCAGGAGACTGGGCACAACTACAAAGAAAGCTTTTAGACTACTGGTGTGCACTGGCTCCTCCCACTAAGACCCTCCTCCAGACCTCAGTTAGGATACTGTGCCCGGAAGAGCTGACACAATTAGGAAGGATATTGAATCCCGAGTAAGACTCATACCAGCCACACCAATCACACCGTATAACTCGTGATACAATACCCAGTTAACAGCATAACAACTGAGCCTCTCAACAGATAGCTCAACAATAACCCTTTAGTTAAGCAATAACTATATACAAGTATTGCAGACAATCCGCACTTGGGATGGGCGCCCAGCATCCACTACGGACTATGAGAAATAGAATTACCGGTGAGTAAATTCTTATTTTCTCTAACGTCCGAAGTGGATGCTGGGGACTCCGTAAGGACCATGGGGATTATACCAAAGCTCCCAAACGGGCGGGAGAGTGCAGTTGACTCTGCAGCACCGAATGAGAGAACTCAAGGTCCTCCTCAGCCAGGGTATCAAATTTGTAGAATTTAGCAAACGTGTTTGCCCCTGACCAAGTAGCAGCTCGGCAAAGTTGAAGAGCAGAGACCCCTCGGGCAGCCGCCCAAGAAGAGCCCACTTTCCTTGTGGAATGGGCTTTTACCGATTTAGGATGCGGCAGTCCAGCCGCAGAATGTGCAAGCTGAATCGTACTACAGATCCAGCGAGCAATAGTCTGCTTAGAAGCAGGTGCACCCAACTTGTTGGGCGCATACAGGATAAAAAGCGAGTCAGTCTTCCTGACTCCAGCTGTCCTGGAAACATAAATTTTTAGGGCCCTGACTACATCCAACAACTTGGAAGCCTCCAAGTCATTCGTAGCCGCAGGCACCACGATAGGTTGGTTCAGATGAAAAGCTGATACCACTTTGGGGAGAAACTGGGGACGAGTCCTCAATTCTGCCCTATCCATATGGAAAATCAAATAAGGGCTTTTACATGACAAAGCCGCCAATTCTGAAACCCGCCTGGCCGAAGCCAAGGCCAACAACATGACCACTTTCCACGCGAGATATTTTAAATCCACGGTTTTCAGTGGCTAAAACCAATGTGACTTTAGGAAATCCAACACCACGTTGAGATCCCAAGGTGCCACTGGAGGCACAAAAGGGGGCTGAATATGCAGCACTCCCTTAACAAAAGTCTGAACTTCAGGTAGTGAAGCCAATTCTCTCTGGAAGAAAATCGATAGAGCCGAAATCTGGACCTTAATGGAACCCAATTTAAGGCCCATAGTCACCTCTGACTGTAGGAAGTGCAGGAACCGGCCCAGCTGAAATTCTTCCGTTGGGGCCTTCCTGGCCTCACACCATGCAACATATTTTCGCCATATGCGGTGATAATGTTTCGCGGTTACTTCTTTCCTAGCTTTTATCAGCGTAGGAATGACTTCCTCCGGAATGCCCTTTTCCTTCAGGATCCGGTGTTCAACCGCCATGCCGTCAAACGCAGCCACGGTAAGTCTTGGAACAGACAGGGCCCCTGCTGCAGCAGGTCCTGTCTGAGCGGTAGAGGCCATGGGTCCTCTGACATCATTTCTTGAAGTTACGGATACCACGCTCTTCTTGGCCAATCCGGAACAATGAGTATAGTTCTTACTCCTCTTCTCCTTATTATCCTCAGTACCTTTGGTATGAGAGGAAGAGGAGGGAACACATAAACCGATCGGTACACCCACGGTGTTACCAGAGCGTCCACAGCTATCGCCTGCGGGTCTCTTGACCTGGCGCAATATTTTTCTAGCTTTTTGTTTAGGCGGGAAGCCATCATGTCCACCTGTGGTTTTTCCCACTGGTTTACAATCATTTGAAAGACTTCTGGATGAAGTCCCCACTCTCCCGGGTGGAGGTCGTGCCTGCTGAGGAAGTCTGCTTCCCAGTTGTCCACTCCCGGAATGAACACTGCTGACAGTGCTAACACGTGATTTTCCGCCCATCGGAGAATCCTTGTGGCTTCTGCCATCGCCGTCCTGCTTCTCGTGCCGCCCTGTCGATTTACATGGGCAACTGCCGTGATGTTGTCTGACTGGATCAGTACCGGCTGGTTTTGAAGCAGGGGTTTTGCCTGACTTAGGGCATTGTAAATGGCCCTTAGTTCCAGAATATTTATGTGCAGGGAAGTCTCCTGACTTGACCATAGTCCTTGGAAGTTTCTTCCCTGTGTGACTGCTCCCCAGCCTCGAAGGCTGGCATCCGTGGTCACCAGGACCCAGTCCTGTATGCCGAATCTGCGGCCCTCTTGAAGATGAGCACTCTGCAGCCACCACAGCAGAGACACCCTTGTCCTTGGAGACAGGGTTATCCGATGATGCATCTGAAGATGCGATCCGGACCACTTGTCCAACAGGTCCCACTGAAAGGTTCTTGCATGAAACCTGCCGAATAGAATCGCTTCATAGGAAGCTACCATTTTTCACAGGATCCGCGTGCAGTGATGCACCGACACCTGTTTTGGTTTTAGGAGGCCTCTGACTAGAGATGACAGCTCCTTGGCCTTCTCCTCCGGGAGAAACACTTTTCTCTGTTCTGTGTCCAGAACCATCCCTAGGAACAGCAGGCGTGTCGTAGGGACCAGCTGTGACTTTGGAATGTTTAGAATCCAGCCGTGCTGTTGTAGCACTTCCCAAGATAGTGCTACCCCTACCAACAACTGCTCTCTGGACCTCGCCTTTATCAGGAGATCGTCCAAGTACGGGATAATTAAAACTCCCTTCCTTCGAAGGAGTATCATCATTTCCGCCATTACCTTGGTAAAGACCCTCGGAGCCGTGGAGAGACCGAACGGCAACGTCTGGAATTGGTAATGACAATCTTGTACCACAAACCTGAGGTACTCCTGGTGAGGATGGTAAATGGGGACATGTAGGTAAGCATCCTTGATGTCCAGCGATACCATGTAATCTCCCTCGTCCAGGCTCGCAATAACCGCCCTGAGCGATTCCATCTTGAACTTGAATTTTTTGATATATGCGTTCAAGGATTTCAAATTTAAAATGTGTCTCACCGAACCGTCCGGTTTCGGTACCACAAACATTGTGGAATAGTAACCCCTTCCTTGTTGAAGTAGGGGCACCTTTACTATCACTTGTTGTGAATACAGCTTTTGAATTGCCTGTAACACTGCCTCCCTGCCTGAGGTAGTGGTTGGCAAGGCAGATTTGAGGAAACGGCGGGGGGGAGACGTCTCGAATTCCAGATTGTACCCCTGAGATACTATTTGAAGGATCCAGGGATCCACCCATGAGCGAGCCCACTGCTTGCTGAAATGCTTGAGACGGGCCCCCACCGTACCTGGCTCTGCCTGTGGAGCCCCAGCGTCATGCTGTGGACTTTGAGGAAGCGGGGGAGGACTTTTGCTCCTGGGAACTGGCTGTATGCTGCAGCTTTTTCCCTCTACCTCTGCCTCTGGGCAGAAAGGACGCGCCTTTAACCCGCTTGCCCCTATTGGGCCGAAAGGACTGTACCTGATAATACGGTGCTTTCTTTGGTTGTGAGGGAACATGGGGCAAAAATGTAGACTTCCCAGCTGTTGCTGTGGAAACGAGGTCCGAGAGACCATCCCCGAACAATTCCTCACCCTTATAAGGCAGAACTTCCATGTGTCGTTTGGAATCTGCATCACCTGTCCACTGCCGAGTCCATAACCCTCTCCTGGCAGAAATGGACATTGCATTAATTTTTGGATGCCAGCCGGCAAATATCCCTCTGTGCATCCCTCATGTATAAAAGTGCGTCTTTTATATGCTCTACGTTCAGCAAAATAGTGTCCCTGTCTAGGGTATCTATATTTTCTGACAGGGAATCTGACCACGCAGCAGCAGCGCTGCACATCCAGGCTGAAGCTATAGCCGGTCTCAGTATCACACCTGTGTGTGTATATATAGATTTCAGGATAGCCTCCTGCTTTCTATCAGCAGATTCCTTCAGGGCGGCCGTATCCGGAGACGGTAGTGCCACCTTCTTCGACAAGCGTGTGAGCGCTTTATCCACCCTAGGGGATGTTTCCCAGCGTGACCTATCCTCTGGCGGGAAAGGGTACGCCATTAGTAACCTCTTAGAAATTACCATCTTTTTATCAGGGGAAGCCCACGCTTCTTCACACACTTCATTTAACTCTTCAGATGGAGGAAAAGCTACTGGTAGTTTTTTCTCTCCAAACATTATACCCTTTTTTGTGGTACCGGGGGTAACATCAGAAATGTGCAACACATTTTTCATTGCCTCAATCATGTAACGTGTGGCCCTACTGGAAGTTACATTAGTCTCTTCGTCGTCGACACTGGAGTCAGTATCCGTGTCGACATCTGTGTCAACCATCTGAGGTAGCGGGCGTTTTAGAGCCCCTGATGGTTTTTGAGACGCCTGGGCAGGCACAGGCTGAGAAGCCGGCTGTCCCACATTAGGTATGTCGTCAAACCTTTTATGTAAGGAGTCGATACTATCACGTAATTCCTTCCACAGCACCATCCACTCAGGTGTCGACCCCGCAGGGGGTGACATCACATTTACAGGCATCTGCTCCGCCTCCACATAAGCCTCCTCATCAAACATGTCGACACAGCCGTACCGACACACCGCAAACACACAGGGAATGCTCTGACAGAGGACAGGACCCCACAAAGCCCTTTGGGGAGAAAGAGAGAGAGTATGCCAGCACACACCAGAGCGCTATATAACACTGGGATCCCACTATCAATGAGTGTTTTCCCTATAGCTGCTTTTTTATATATATTACATATATATATATATCTATACTGCGCCTAAATTTAGTGCCCCCCCTCTCTTTTTTACCCTTCTGTAGTTTTCTCAGACTGCAGGGGAGAGCCAGGGAGCTTCCTTCCAGCGGAACTGTGAGGGGAAAATGGCGCCAGTGTGCTGAGGGAGAAGCCCCGCCCCCTTTTCGGCTGACTTTCTCACGCTTTTTCTGTGATACTGGCAGGGGTAATTTTACATCTATATAGCCTCTGGGACTATATATGATGTATATTTTGCCAGCCAAGGTGTTATCTATTGCCCTCAGGGCGCCCCCCCCCCAGCGCCCTGCACCCATCAGTGACCGAAGTATGAGGTGTACATGAGGAGCAATGGCGCACAGCTGCAGTGCTGTGCGCTACCTTGGTGAAGTCTTCTGCCGCAGATTTTCCGGACCTTCTTCGTGCTTCTAGCTCTGTAAGGGGGACGGCGGCGCGGCTCCGGGAACGAACACCAAGGTCGGGTCCTGCGGTCGATCCCTCTGGAGCTAATGGTGTCCAGTAGCCTAAGAAGCCCAAACTACCACCTGTTAGGCAGGTTCGCTTCTTCTCCCCTTAGTCCCTCGCTGCAGTGAGTCTGTTGCCAGCAGATCTCACTGAAAATAAAAAACCTAAATATACTTTCTTTCTGGGTGCTCAGGAGAGCCCCTAGTGTGCATCCAGCTCGGCCGGGCACAAGAATCTAACTGAGGTCTGGAGGAGGGTCTTAGTGGGAGGAGCCAGTGCACACCAGTAGTCTAAAAGCTTTCTTTGTAGTTGTGCCCAGTCTCCTGCGGAGCCGCTAATCCCCATGGTCCTTACGGAGTCCCCAGCATCCACTTCGGACGTTAGAGAAATAGAAATTAAAAAATTAACCTTAGACTGGATGACTCAAGAGCTAAGCTGTCAAAAGAAGCAAACAGCGCCGAAAGAAAAATGACAAAGCAGAAACCTGCACCTTTAGAGTCACTAACCGTAGTCCTCCATCTAATTCAGTCTGTAAAAAGAGGATTTTGGTACTTACCGATAAATCCATCTCTCTGAATCCTCTAGGGGACACTGGAGTCCTATACAGTAGGGGTGTGAAGCTTGCAACCGGAGGTGTGGCACAATCTAAAATTAGCATTGTCTGCACAGCCGGTTCCTCCCCCTTCACAGCCCTCCTCCCTCAGTTTGGAAAATTTGACTGAGAGAATAGGACATGACACTTGAGCACATGGCGAGGAACCGAACAACCTATTCAAACAGCACCCAATAACTTCTAACTTGAAAATCAACGCTGTTTGGACAAACTTTGTAAAATCCATATTAGGCACAGAGCCACAATGTGATTTGATCCTGTGACCTTGTTTGTCAAAGTCCAGGGACTAACTACGTGAGTCACAAGAGTCCTTTGAACAGGAAATGTGAACCCAGCAGACGGACAGCACCAAGGCGGGCGTCCAGTGTCCCCTGGAGGATTCAGAGAAATGGATTTATCGGTAAGTACCAAAATCCTCTTTTCTCTTTCATCCACTAGGGGACACTGTAGTCCTATACAGTAGGGGACGTCCCAAAGTTTTCCCCCAGGGAGGGAGTGCTGTATGTGGCCTGCAAAACCAAACGTCCGAACTTAGAATCTTCGGACGCAAAGGTATCAAACTTGTAAACTTTCGTGAACGTGTGGGCTGAGGACCACGTCGCCGCTCTGCAAGGTTAAGTAGTGGAAAAACCTCTGGCAGCCGCCCCGGAGGCACCCACCGATCGGGTAGTATGAACACCCATTTGAACCGGAACCTGTTTACCACAGGAAATCTAAGCTTGCCGAATGGCAAGTCTAATTCCTCGAGACAGAGACTGCTTAGAAGCCGGCCAAACCTTCTTTGGCCCATATAAAGGACAAACAAATGTCCGACTTCCTGAAAGATGACGTACCGTGTACGTACACCCGCAAAGCTCGAACATGATCAAAGGACACGTCCCATCCGCGAGACAATGGAAAGATGGGACCACAATTTACTGGTTTACATGAAACCCTGAAACAACCTTAGGAAGGAAATCCGCCCTTGTACGGACTTCCGCTCGATCCTCATGAAAAATAATTAAATACAAAGGACTCTTACACGATAAGGCTCCTAACTTAGAAACCCGCCCAGCCGAAGCCAAGGCCAGCAACAACGTTACCTTCCAAGAGAGATATTTCAGGTCTGTTCTCGCTAACTGCTCAAACAGTGGCGATTTCAAAAAAACATTTTTATGTTTTAACACCAAAGTTAGATCCCATGGTGCAGTGGGAGGACGAAAAGGGGGCTTTATCCTTAGAACCCCCTATAAAAAGGGTTGAACCTCTGGCAAGAATGCCAACCGCTGTTGAAAAAGGATGGAAAGAGTCGACACTTGAACCTTCAGAGATCCCAGCCGCAGACCTAACTCTAGGACGGCCTGAAGGAAAAGTAAAAGCCTGGATAAGTGGAAGTTCGTCGAATTCCACCCACGTTCTTGACACCAGTCCAAGTACCTCTTCCAAATCCTGTAGTAGTGTATGGCTTTGACCGGTTTCCTAGCGGCAATCATCGTATGAATGGCCATTCTTGGTGTCCCTCTGTTTTCTAAGATCCGGGTTTCAACAGCCACGTCGTTAAACGCAGCCCGTCCAGGTCTGGGTGTTGAAACGGTCCCTGAGATAGCAGGTTCTCTCCCTGAGGTAACCGTCAAGGATCTTCCGCTAGTAACCCTCGCAGGTCTGAGCACCACTCCTGCGGGGGCCAATCTGGTGCGATTATAATCGCCCACACTCGTTCTCGTTTAACCCTTTTCAGAACCCTGGGTATGAGTTGGAAAAGTGGGAAAATGTAAACCTTCCTGTAACACCAAGGAAGAGTTAATGCGTTCACTCCTTCTGCTGCTGGATCACTTATCCTGGACACACATCTGGGCAGCTGATGTTATTGCCGAGATGCTATTAGGTCGACTTGAGGTAGACCCCATTTCTTCACCACCATGTCGAAAATCCGTGGATGGAGGCACCACTCTCCCGGATGAATGTCCTGGTGATTGAGATAATCTGCTTCCCAGTTCTCCACACCTGGAATGAACACTGCCTAGAGGATGATGTTTCGCCTTTCTGCCCACAAGATGTTTGTGGCTTCCTTTAACGCCATCCCGTTCCTTGTTCCTCTTTGACGGTTTATGTATGCCGTCGTCGTGACATTGTCCGACTGCCTTGTTGACCCATGACTTGGTCTTTGGTTAAGGAAAGCGCATTGTAAACTGCTCTTAGTTCGCAAATGTATATGGGTAGGCTGCTCTCCAGTAGCTTCCATCTGCTCTGAAACTGATGCTCCTATGAGACGGTACCCCAACCTCTGAGACTGGCATCTGTTATCAGGATCCTCTAATCCCAAATGCCGAATCCCTTGCCTGTTGCGAGATTCATGTGCAACGACCACCAAAGTAAGAAGGTGCGTATGCGTGGTGGAAGTCGGATTCTTCGATGTAGAAACCAGTGTGACCCTGCTCACTGAGCAATGAGGTCCATCTGTAATGGTCGGGAATGAAGTCTGCCGTACTGGAGAGCTTCGAAAAACGCCGTCTTCCCGAGAAATGACACACAGGTGTAGAAAAACCGTTTGTGAGCTCAGTACCTAAGCCACTAATCTCTGTAGGTTCTGCACCTTGTTCTCTGGTAGGAATACTCTCAATTGTACCGTGTCCAAGATGAGACCGAGGAACTGAATCCGTTGAGTTGGCATGAGGTTGGATCTTTGGAAATTCACAATCCACCCATGTTGAATGAGAAATGGATGAGATGTCTGAACATCCCTGATCAACTGTTCTCGAGAGGATGCCTTGATTAGCATGTCGTCTAGATAAGGTCTAATCGTGACCCTCAACAGTCCCGATTCTGCAACCATGACTGCCATGATCTTCGGTAAAGATTCTTGGGGCCGATGAGAGACAGAACGGCAATGGCCCTGAATTGGGAGTGATCCGTCAGCAGTGCGAACCACAAGTAAGTCTGGTGAGGGGCCCAGATTGGGATATGCATGTTCTAAGCCTGCAATGATTGACTGGATTGATTCCAGCTAGAATATGTAGACCCTTATAAACCGGTTTAAAACTTTTAAATTGAGTATCGGCCTGACCGTCCCGACTGGTCTTGGCACGACAAAAAGATTGGATTAGAAAACCGTTCCTCTCTGAGAGGCGGGAACCGGAATAATGACCTCTGACCGTAGCAATATTTCAGTTGCTGGCAGTAACGCCTTTGCTTTCTGAGGGCACCGAGGCAATCCCCTTGTAAAAAAACTGACTCTGAGTCTCTGTGGTAAATCCAGTCTGTACCCTAGAGAGATTAGGTCGTTTATCCAAAGTTCTGGTGAGGTGTAGACCCAGATTTCCCGAAAACCTCCCAGACTTTCGCCCATCAAGGGGGATCCCAGGTGAGCCGGGAGACCGCCCTGCCATGGTCTTGTCAGCAGTTTTATCCCGCTTTCTGGCTGCTGCCCGAGAGCGGCCTCTACCTCCGCCCCCACGCACTTGTGTACCGAAACTTCTTCCTCGGGCTCGCAAGGACTGCGATCTAAAGGAATTACACGCTGGTCTCAAATAACCTCTCCTAACTTGTGGAGTGGCTCTAGTATAAGGAGTAGACAGAAAAGTGGACGTCCCTGCTGTAGCTTGCGAAATCCACTTGTTCAACTCTGGACCGAAAAGCATCTCACCCTCCAAGGGAAAGGATTCTACCGCCCCTTGGTGCCAGAGTCTCCACGCCATTCTCTGTCCGTCTAGTCGATATGGCTGATGCAGAGACACGCGATGCTATCCTGCGAATATCTTGAATATGCTCCGCCCATTGGATAATTTCTTCCAAGCCATTTTCCCCCTCAATAGCCTGTACTATACGTTCAGACCATGCTCCCATAGTCTTGTTAACCGAAGCGCAGACAACCGTAGGTTTCTGTGCTGCACCTGCTACAAAAATTGACTTTAAAGCTGTGTCAACCTCTTAAAGTCGTTACATTAGGTAATGGTAAGATTATCCTTTTCGGCAACCGTCCTAGGAAAACATCCACTACCGGCGGAGTCTCCCACTTATCCATTACACCCTTAGGTAGAGGATAAGTTACTGGAAACCCTATTGGGAAAATGTAAAGAGTTTGTCAGGTTGCTTCCAAGCCTCCTCCATTTGAGATTGGAGGGATTTAGGAATGGGAAACGCTGCTGAACGCGGCTTTTGGGATTCGAGCCATTTGAATCTTCTGGCTCCTTTACTTATTCTACCTTACCATGTAGGATCTCCGTCACTGTTTCGATTAAAAAAATCAAGACCTGAGATTGCCGTGTCCTCTTTTGGAAAATCGGCGTCTAGGTTAAATTCAATTAACTCACCTTGCTTTGTATCAATGAGAAGACCATCTTCCACTCCTGCTTACGGTACAAGAGGAAGAGGCCCTTAAACCGCCCTGCACACCTTGGTTACTGCTTGTGCGGTAGGCGTTAACCTGATGAGAAATTCTTCCATCGTTTTTGAGAATCCCACAGCGCTAATTGTTACGTGTGGGATTCCTCATCTCATTGGAGATTCCATCTGCAGGGTTATCTTTCCCTGACCTAGACGGAGCACTGCTCCCAGGTGGAGCGAATCGCACACCCTGGAGCTGCCATTCGCGTGCTCTTTTCGTTACATGCAAACCTAATGGGTTTTTGGAGGTCTTGGTTGGTGTATTAGACATGTTGACTAAAACCCCTTACCAGACTGTGTCGCAGCGCTTTCAGCCTTTAAACTAGGTAGAGAGACTGTGATAGATGGAGGAAACAAAAGATTTATTTCTTTTGTCTTTACACCAGCCGACTTGTAACCGCCACACACCCAACTATAAGTCAGCTACGGTGTTAGAGTTGGCTTCACTTGCCTTTTAGTATTTCTGTAGGCTCTTTGTAATAGAGTACCTTTGAAAATAAATCATAATCCTATTTATATATTTCAGGATCCGCATTATAACATTTCACCAGTAGAGGGCGTTGTCTTACTATTAATGTATAACAGGAGAGAGGTTCACTCCATGCTCCACAGTTTTTCTGGCGCCTGCATCTGAATTTTAAGATGGCCGCCAATTAAAAATTCTGGACACTTCATTTATGAGGGGGAACTACCTCCGGTGAGCCCCCCTGTCTACACTCTTTTTGTCCCTCAATGCAGAAAGGAGCCTTACTTGCCGTAGTGGTCGCCCTGTCTGCGCGCTATGGAGCCCCGTCCCGCGGCTGAGGGAATCACCTCAGCCGCTTCTCACTGCAGCGTCTCTCTGTCTCTCCCCTCCTCCGGCGGCTGAGTCTGCTCAGGCGCGCGGTTACGATCTCCTGCTGGCCAGCGCGCCGGGACTGCTCTCATTGGGTCCCGTAGCGGCGCCTCTCTCTGTCTGGACTGACAGGGAGGGCTGCGCTGCTGAAGGGATCCCGGCCCGCCTCACACTGCGACCGCTGCCTGGACGCCGCTGTGGGGAGCTAATCTTTCTATCCACATTACAGGGGATCAGTCCTCTACACAATGAGGATCTAATAAAGCCCCCTAGGTAAATTAAATAAAGAAATAAGAAAGAAAACATAAAAACCTAATGCTACTTCAACTCCTGCGGGGCCATTTTAAAACAACCAGTACTCACGGTTGGTGCTTTTAAAGAGATGCAGACCCCTTCAGCAGGAATCATGGTCTCCAATCCTGAACTTTGTCCCCCTTTTATTAGGGGGACTCAGCCTTTTCGCCTGGTAAAGCCTGCACCCCCTTTCATTTAGGTGGGATCGGGCATTTACCATCTTTACGTTTAAAACCTGCACCCTCCCTTTAGTTAGGAGGGATTGGGTCAGTATAAAAGAGAAAAAATCAATAAAAATAAACAAATAAATCTTCATGGGAACAAGAGCTCCCTTCTTGTGCTTGTACCTCCTTGGCACAATTTTCCAAACTGAGGGAGGAGGGCTCTGAAGGGGGAGGAACCGGCTGTGCAGACAATGCTAATTTTAGATTGTGCCACACCTCCGGTTGCAAGCTTCACACCCCTAGTCTATAGGATTCCAGTGTCCCCTAGTGGATTAAAGAGAAAATAGCTAAAGATGGAATAACGTAAAAGATGTCGAAACTTGCAAGCTTCACACCAGCCAATATAAGCTCACCCAATGCTGTGATAACGAGCTGCTATAACATGCTTTCTAGCACGTAACATGGTTGGTAGAACAGACTGTGGCATTCCCTCTCGTCAGAAGAGAGCGGTTTCAACAGCCACCCTGTCAAACGCAGTCACGCGAAATCGGGGTAAAGATACAGACCCTGTTGAAAAAAATCTGGGTGTCTCGGAAGCATCCTTGGATCATCTGCGAGTAGACAATGGAGATATGAGAACCACGCTCTCTGAGGCCAATGAGACGCCACTAGGATGACGGTCATGGACTCTCTTGATCAGTTATAGCAACCGACGAAACCGTGAACATGGTGTTAATAGATACACAAGACTGTACAGCCCCGCTATAGTGAGAGCATTCACTGCCACCGCCTTTGGATCTCTTGTTGTGAACACATACTTGCGTGTCTGATGATTTTGGCGAGATGCCAGTATATCCACGTATTGGTAACCACACCGCTGGACTTACATCTGGAATACTTTAGAATGTAAAGTCCACTCCTGTGGATGAACATCCTGACGACTGAGAAAATCTGCTTTACAGTTGTCCTCCCAGAATGGACCCCTGCCCATAATATCACCTGGTGATGCTCGGCCCAATTTAGGAAACAAGCAACTTTTCGCATGGCCATGCGCCCTCGAGTCCTTGTTTTGTTGAGGTATGCGTCTGCCGTCGCGTTGTGTGACCGAACTTGAACAGTCAGACTGTAAGATGTGAACTGCCTGTGGAGAGAGTGTTGTAACGTGGCCTGAGTTCCAGGACATATATTGGACAGAAATCTTACCTGGTCTGAACACAGACCCCGACGCCAACAATGTAGGATACTGCTCCCCCAACAGCCGAGACTTGCGTCCGTGGTTAGAATTCCAGACTCCGAACCCTTTTATCCCCCGCAGTGAGGTTTTGTATTTGGAGCCACTAGATTAGATACTCTGGCTTTTGGAGCCAACCGCACTATCTGATGAATTTGTAGATGAGAGCCCGACTACTCTGCAAGCAATCTAGTTGAAAAGGACGCGAGTGAAATATTCCGACTGGAGTGCTTGGCAAGACGGCACACTTTGTACTAACAGGCGAACCAGGTACGACTTTGCCCAATTTATGAGCCAACCGTGTCTCTGCAAACAGCTGTCTGCCGCAGATGACACTCAAGCAATTCCTGAGATTGTGATAGGATTAGTAAGTCGTCGAGGTATGGAAAAATAGTTATCCCCTGCTGACGGAGATAAGATGCCATTACCACCATAACTTTTGGTGAACTCTCTGGGAGCTGTGTCCAGTCCAAATGGTAGGGCCTGAAACTGAAAATGTTGCTGGAGGATAGCAAACCTGAGATAGCGCTGATGGGACAGTGCTATAGGAACATGAAAGCAAGCATCCTGGATACCCAGGGATACCATCAAATCCTCCACCTCCATGGCCAAAATAATGGAACGTAAAGTCTACATATGAAACAGAGGGACTTGTTCAGCACTTTGAGATGGAGTATGGGATGGAACGACCCATTTGGCTTCTTGGCTTCTGGACAACAAACAGGTAGGAATAAAAACCGTGTCCTCATTGTGCAGGAGGAAATGGAATCATCACTCCTGACTGAAGCAACTTCTGAACTGCCTCTTGCAAGCCCTGGCTTTCATTTCAAATGAAGACAGGCTGGTACAAAAAAAAACCTTTGAGGGGGGTGTTTCTTGAAAGCAAACGCTTGACCATGAAATACTGCTTCTTGAGCCCAGGCATCTGTGGCAGACTGCTGCCAGATCTGTGCAAACTGAACAAGTCAGCCTCCCACCCTGGGGCCCCCTAGGTGGTGGAGGCCCGCACCATCAGCCTGATGGTTTATCTTATGATTTGGAAGCCAGCCCTCTAGTAGCTCAATGCTTTAAGTTTTACCAGACTTGTCAGATTGAGACTCTTTGCCATAACCCTTTCCTTTTGCTTTTTCTAGAGTGCGAAAGGACAGAAAAAGCTGGAAATCTAGGCTTGGATTTGTGTGTAGAAGGAAACTTCACTTTCTTGGAGTCTGCTTCCGACTCCAAAAATAAGAATTTACTTACCGATAATTCTATTTCTCGTAGTCCGTAGTGGATGCTGGGAACTCCGTAAGGACCATGGGGAATAGCGGCTCCGCAGGAGACAGGGCACATCTAAAGAAAGCTTTAGGATCACCTGGTGTGCACTGGCTCCTCCCCCTATGACCCTCCTCCAAGCCTCAGTTAGGATACTGTGCCCGGACGAGCGTACACAATAAGGAAGGATTTTGAATCCCGGGTAAGACTCATACCAGCCACACCAATCACACTGTACAACTTGTGATCTGAACCCAGTTAACAGCATGATAATAGAGAAGCCTCTCGAAAAGATGGCTCACTACAACAATAACCCGAATTTTTTGGTAACAATAATTATGTACCAGTATTGCAGACAATCCGCACTTGGGATGGGCGCCCAGCATCCACTACGGACTACGAGAAATAGAATTATCGGTAAGTAAATTCTTATTTTCTCTGACGTCCTAGTGGATGCTGGGAACTCCGTAAGGACCATGGGGATTATACCAAAGCTCCCAAACGGGGGGGAGAGTGCGGATGACTCTGCAGCCCCCAATGAGAGAACTCCCGGTCCTCCTCAGCCAGGGTGTCAAATTTGTAGAATTTTACAAACGTATTTGCTCCTGACCAAGTAACTGCTCGGCAAAGTTGTAAAGCCGAGACCCCTCGGGCAGCTGCCCAAGATGAGCCCACCTTCCTTGTGGAGTGGGCATTTACAGATTTTTGGCTGTGGCAGGCCTGCCACAGAATGTGCAAGCTGAATTGTACTACAAATCCAACGAGCAATAGTCTGCTTAGAAGCAGGAGCACCCAGCTAGTTGGGTGCATAGAGGATAAACAGCGAGTCAGATTTTCTGACTCCAGCCGTCCTGGAAACATATATTTTCCGGGTCCTGACAACGTCTAGCAACTTGGAGTCCTCCAAGTCCCTAGTAGCCGCAGGCACCACAATAGGTTTGGTTCAGGTGAACGCTGAAACCACCTTAGGGAGAAACTGAGGACGAGTCCTCAATTCCGCCCTGTCCGAATGGAAAATCAGATAAGGGCTTTTACAGGATAAAGCCACCAATTCTGACACGCGCCTGGCCCAGGCCAGAGCCAACAGCATGACCACTTTTTCTGTGAGATATTTTAACTCCACAGATTTAAGTGTGTCAAACCAATGTGACTTTTGGAACCCAAAAACCACCTGGAGATCCCAAAAGTGCCACTAAAGGCACAAAAGGAGGCTGTATATGCAGTACCCCTTTAACAAATGTCTGAACTTCAGGGACTGAAGCTAGTTCTTTTTTGGAAGAAAATTGACAGAGCCGAAATTTGAACCTTAATGGACCCCAATTTCAGGCCCATAGATACTCCTGTTTGCAGGAAATGTAGGAATCGACCCAGTTGAATTTCCTCCGTCGAGCCTTACTGGCCTCGCACCACGCAACATATTTTCGCCAAATGCGGTGATAATGTTTTGCGGTTACATCCTTCCTGGCTTTGATCAGGATAGGGATGACTTCATCCGGAATGCCTTTTTCCTTCAGGATCCGGCGTTCAACCGCCATGCCGTCAACGCAGCCGCGGTAAGTCTTGGAACAGACAAGGTCCTTGCTGGAGCAGGTCCCTTCTTAGAGGTAGAGGCTACGGATCCTCCGTGAGCATCTCTTGAAGTTCCGGTTACCAATTCCTTCTTGGCCAATCCGGAGCCACTAATATAGTGCTTACTCCTCTCCATCTTATCAATCTCAGTACCTTGGGTATGAGAGGCAGAGGAGGGAACCCATACACTGATTGGTACACCCACGGTGTTACCAGAGCATCTACAGCTATTGCCTGAGGGTCCCTTGACGTGGCGCAATACCTGTCGAGTTTTTCCCAACGGTTTATAATCATGTGGAAGACTTCTGGGTGAAGTCCTTACTCTCCCGGGTGGAGGTCGTGCTGAGGAAAACTGCTTCCCAGTTGTCCACTCCCGGAATGAAAACTGCTGACAGTGCTATCACATGGTTTTTCGCCCCGCGAAGAATCCTTGCAGCTTCTGCCATTGCCCTCCTGCTTCTTGTGGCACCCTGTCTGTTTACGTTGGTGACTGCCGTAATGTTGTCCGACTGGATCAACACCGGCTGACCTTGAAGCAGAGGTCTTGCTAAGCTTAGAGCATTGTAAATGGCCCTTAGCTTCAGGACATTTATGTGAAGTGATGTCTCCAGGCTTGACCATAAGCCCTGGATATTCCTTCCCTGTGTGACTGCTCCCCAGCCTCGCAGGCTGGCATCCGTGGCCACCAGGACCCAGTCCCGCATGCCGAATCTGCGGCCCTCTAGAAGATGAGCACTCTGCAACCACCACAGGAGGGATACCCTTGTCCCTGGTGACAGGGTTATCCGCTGAAGCATCTGAAGATGCGACCCGGACCATTTGTCCAGTAGGTTCCACTGGAAAGTCTTGCGTGGAATCTGCCGAATGGGATTGCTTCGTAGGAAGCCACCATTTTTACCCAGAACCCTTGTGCATTGATGCACTGAGACTTGGTTCGGTTTTAGGAGGTTCCTGACTAGCTCGGATAACTCCCTGGCTTTCTCCTCCGGGAGAAACACCTTCTTTCTGGACTGTGTCCAGGATCATCCCTAGGAACAGAAGACAAGTCGTCGGAACCAGCTGCGATTTTGGAATATTGAGAATCCAATCGTGCTGCCGCAACACTACCTGAGGTAGTGCTACACCGATCTCCAACTGTTCCCTGGATCTCACCCTTATCAGGGAATCGTCCAAGTAAAGGATAACTAAAATTCCCTTCCTTCGAAGGATCATCATCATTACGGTCATTACTTCAGTAAAGACCCGGGGTGCCGTGGACCATCCCTACGGCAGCGTCTGAACTGATAGTGACAGTTCTGTACCATAACCTGAGATACCCTTGGTGAGAAGGGTAAATTTTGACATGAAGGTAAGCATCCTTGATGTCCCGAGACATCATGTAGTCCCCTTCTTCCAGGTTTGCAATCACTGCTCTGAGTGACTCAATTTTGAATTTGAACCTCTGTATGTAAGTGTTCAAAGATTTTAGATTTTAAAATCGGTCTCACCGAGCCGTCTGGCTTCGGTACCACAATAGTGTGGAATAATACCCCGTTCCCTGTTGCAGGAGGGGTACCTTAATTATCACCTGCTGGGAATACAGCTTGTGAATGGCTTCCAAAACTGCCTCCCTGTCAGCGGGAGACGTCGGTAAAACAGACTTTTGGAAACGGCGAGGGGAATACGTCTCGAATTCCAATTTGTACCCCTGAAATATTACCTGAAGGATCCAGGGGTCTACTTGCGAGTGAGCCCACTGCGCACTGAAATTCATTGAGAACGGGCCCCCACCGTGCCTGAACTTGTAAAGCCCTAGCGTCATACTGAGAGCTTGGCAGAGGCGGAAAAGGGTTTCTGTTCCTGGGAACTGGCTGATCTCTGCAGCCATTTTCCTCTCCCTCTGTCACGAGCAGAAAAGAGGAACCCTTTTGTCCGCTTGCCAACCAGGACTGCGCCTGATAATACGGCGTCTTATTTTGAGAGGCGACCTGGGGTACATCCCCTTTTTTTTTTTTTTTTAAGGCAATACTTCCAAATGCCGTTTGGAATCCGCATCACCTGACCACTTTACTGGTATAATTGGACAACGCACTTATACTTGATGCCAGTCGGCAAATATTCCGCTGTGCATCATGCATATATAGAAATGCATCTTTTAATTGCTCTATAGGCAATAATATACTGTCCTTATCTAGGATATCAAATTTCCAGTCAGGGAATCCGACCACGCCAACCCAGCACTGCACCTCCAGGCTGAGGCGATTGCTGGTCGCAGTATAACACCAGTATGTGTGTAAATACATTTTAGGATACCCTCCTGCTTTCTATCAGCAGGATCCCTAAGGGCGGCCATCTCCAGAGAGGGTAGAGCCCTTGTTCTTACAAGCGTGTGAGCGCCTTATCCCCCCTAGGGGGTGTTTCCCAACGCACCCTAACCTCTGGCGGGAAAAGGTATACTGCCAATAACTTTTTAGAAATTATCAATTGTTATCGGGGGGAAACCCACGCATCATCACACACCTCATTTTATTTCTCAGATTCAGGAAAACTACAGGAAGTTTTTCCTCACCAAACATAATACCCCTTTTTTTTTTGGTGGTATTTATATTATCAGAAGAGTGTAAACTTTTTCCATTGCCTCAATCATGCAATGTGTGGCCCTATTGGAAATCACGGTTGTCTCTTCACCGTCGACACAGGAGTCAGTATCCGTGTCGGCGTCTGTATCTGAGGTAACGGGCGCTTTAGAGCCCCTGTATGAGACGTCTGGACATGCACAAGCTGAGTAGCCGGCTGTCTCATGTCAACCACTGTCTTTTATACAAAGCTGACACTGTCACGCAATTTCAACAGTACATCCACTCAGGTGTCGACCCCCCAGGGGGTGACAACACTATTACAGACACTCTACTCCGTCTCCTCATCATTTTTCTCCTCATACATGTCGACACAAACGTACCGACACACAGCACACACACAGGGAATGCTCTGATAGAGGACAGGACCCCACTAGCCCTTTGGGGAGACAGAGGGAGAGTTTGCCAGCACACACCAGAGCGCTATATATATACAGGGATAACCTTATATAAGTGTTTTTCCCTTTATAGCTGCTGTATTGTTTATACTGCGCCTAATTTGTGCCCCCCTCTCTTTTTTAACCCCTTTCTGTAGTGTAGTGACTGCAGGGGAGAGCCAGGGAGCTTCCCTCCAACTGAGCTGTGAGGGAAAATGGCGCCAGTGTGCTGAGGAGATAAGGACGCCGAGAAAGGGGCGGAGCCTATCATCCGTTTTCTTGTATGTTTTGGCAGGGGTTAAATGCATCCATATAGCCCAGGAGTTATATGTGATGCATTTATTTTAGCCATAAAAGGTTTTCTATCGATTTATTGCGTCTCAGGGCGCTGCCCCCCCAGCGCCCTGCACCCTCAGTGACCGGAGTGTGAAGTGTGCTGAGAGCAATGGCGCACAGCTGCGGTGCTGTGCGCCTACCTTTATCTGAAGACAGGAAAGTCTTCTGCCGCCGATTTTTCCGGACCTCTTCGCTCTTCTGGCTCTGTAAGGGGGCCGGCGGCGCGGCTCCGGTGACCCATCCAGGCTGAACCTGTGATCGTCCCTCTGGAGCTAATGTCCAGTAGCCTAAGAAGCCCAATCCATTCTGCACGCAGGTGAGTTCGCTTCTTCTCCCCTTAGTCCCTCGATGCAGTGAGCCTGTTGCCAGCAGGTCTCACTGAAAATAATAAACCTAAACTAAAACTTTCACAAAGAGCTCAGGAGAGCCCCTAGTGTGCACCCTTCTCGTCGGGCACAGAAAATCTAACTGAGGCTTGGAGGAGGGTCATAGGGGGAGGAGCCAGTGCACACCAGGTGATCCTAAAGCTTTAGATGTGCCCTGTCTCCTGCGGAGCCGCTATTCCCCATGGTCCTTACGGAGTTCCCAGCATCCACTAGGACGTCAGAGAAATACGGTTTAATTGTTTACTGAAAAGAATATCTCCAGTAAAAGGCAAAGATTCCAGAACCTTAGATTATGAGTCAGCTTTCCATGTACGTAGCCAAACTGCTCTGCAAGCTGCTACTGCTGAGGCCTGAGAGGCAATTGTACCCATATCCAAGGCTGCTCCTTCTATAAAAATAGCTGCCTGTTTGATATGTGCAATATGGGATTTTTGCTCTCTAGATGCCATTGAAAGGTCATCCTCCAAGCCTAAGCCATGGCTGGTCTTATGATTACCCCAGACAAGGAGAAATGGTTGTAAGAAAACCATCTATTTTCCTATCGTGACATTTAATGTTGAAGACAGAGGTAATGTAGATTTCTCTGGCAGGGTCCACAGGTTATCCACAGGATAACAATGGGATATGATGGAACGACAGCGGACTGGCAACAAACGATCACAAGCGTTCAGTCCTCCCAGGATGCAAGAGGCTCGTCCATATATCCCCGCCCACTGGCTTAGGCAAATCAGTTTTTTATTTGGTGCGGCAGAAGCCGGACCATGGTCAGCGGACTGCTGTTTTTGGCAGCTCTAAGCTTTATTATTTAATTTTTATAGTCTTACTATGTTTTTGAGCAATCTTTCTTAACAGCGTCTTATACACATATTGGAAAGAGTCGCTCCAACAATTCTCCGCCTGGACGCAGCAACGCTTACCCATGCGTACAATGATGTCTCAACGGGCGTCTGTGTCGGATATACTAGCAGGTACAGCAGACGTTACCAGGCTGTGGCCGGAGCACGGGGAAAAGGTAAGGCATCGGTTCCACGTAGTCCGGGAATACGGACACAGCCGCACTGTATTGGGAGGAGACTACCAAACAGTAGCTGACGCGCCACCACCACGGGTGCTCCAGCGCTAGGTCTTAGGGATCATAAGGCACCAGGATTAGTTTGAGGCTGCGATCCCTAGGGTTGATGTCAGCGGTGGGGAGTCAGGCGCTCTCCTGGACACCCCTCCATCCAGTTTATGATCAGTTTCCGCGAGTCTCCCACCATGAACTGTTGCCTCACTTCCGTCTCAGACGCTACCACGAGGGGTCTCGGTCGCAGCATAGGCCGCTGCGTCTGTGTTCACTAAGAGCTACCGCGAGGAGAACCGGTCGCAGTACAGGCGTCTGTATGACCGGTGCGTCTGTGTCCACTTAAAGAGTTCCTGGAGCGGCAGTGTACACTAGTAGCGTCTGGATCCACTCAGCATTCACGGACGTATTGATCGATCTTGGAAGTGAGGAGAGTCTCCCTGTATCCCACTCTAGTGATTACAGGTTATATAGTACTAAATTTCTATCTACTTTGTCAGAATGAATAGATCAATTTAAGTGCCTTGCATATGAGTGTGTACATTACTGTGGTTTTCTTTGCATTGCGTCTGAATACTTCTAAGATCTGTATAAAACAGAATTCAGTAATAAGTACTCCCACATACTTTAAAAATGTGTTTGTAGTTGATTATGTGCTCATATGACTAATATATAACATGTGACTGACTGCTAGTGTGATTGCCGACTTTAATATATGTGTTTGTCAGTTGTTTATTCTGGTCCTCAATGCTAGTGCATGGGTAGGGTCAGATTGATATCACTTTAGAAGGTTAAAGTAATTAGTCACAAATTGTGTAGTACAGTGTGAAAGTGCTGATTATTTATCATGTCCAAGAGCGGCAAAGGTGATGAGGGTACACTCACAGTAACACTAACACTCATATCATGTTTGTCTTGCAAAACTATTATCCTCTCAGGATCTGGTACAAAATGGTTTATGAGCAAATTGTTTTGCGTTTCAGCAGATTACAAGGCAGATCCCTGTTCAACGTCAGGTACAGATAGATCCACCTTGGGCGATGTTTGCACAGACCTTGTCCAGTATAGCTGAACAGGTAATTCCTACAGCTTCACTACCAGGAATGGGGTAAACTAATAACCCATACATGCAGCTCCCTACTTACGGTATATCATTTCCCTCACCAGTTTCTCCTAAAAGACAAGCTGATAAACCAAGTGTAAGTAAACTGTCAACTTCACAGGCTACACAGGATGATTCATCGGACGATAAAAGCTCTATATACTCTACTTCGGCATACGAAGAACAAGTAGAAGGTCTCAGCTCAGTGGATATAGCTGAGCTAATTAGAGAAATAAAGGCTATTCTATCCTTAGAGGATTCAGCAGAGCCTGTGTTAAAAACCAAGGCACCTGTATTTAAATGGCCCAAAGCAGGTAAGACTGAGTTTCCAGGGTCAGACCAGCTTACGGAAATCATGGAAGAGGCTTGGGCTACACCCAGTAAAAAAAATATAAAAAATGGGATTCCAATTATCCTTTTCCAGCTGGGGACTGTTTAAAATGGGAAATGACTCCCAAAGTAGATACGCATGTCATTCGATTAGTGCGAAAATCTATATTGCCTTTGCCATCAACGTCATTGGATGATGTCACGTATAGGAGTGTGGATGGTTTTCTGAAAACCATATTCTCTCTGTCTGGGGCAGTCATAAGGCCAGCCATGGCTTCAGTTTGGATGGCAAAAGCAGTTGCTGCCTGGATAGAGGTACTGGAAGACTGTCTTTCAGCACGTTCAAGGGAGCAAGAATCCTATATAGCTCACATAAAACAGGCTGCAATTGTCTTGGAAGAAGCAGCATTAGATATGGCGCCTATCGCCTCCAGGGCATCAGCTTCAACAATAGCTGCTTGCAGAGCACTTTGTTTACGTACGTGGAAAGCTGATTCAGAATCTAAGGTGGTTCTGGAATCTTTGCCTTTTACTGGAAGCATTCTGTTTGGTAATGAATTGACAGAAATTCTGGAGTCAGAAGCAGACTCCAAAAAGGTAAAATTTCCTTCCACATATAACCCCAAACGTAGGGTTCCCGCTTTTTGGCCCTTTGGGTCACAGGGAAAAGCAAAAGGAAAAAGTGACCATATGCAG
The DNA here is from genome assembly GCF_028390025.1 of Pseudophryne corroboree. NCBI lineage: Eukaryota > Metazoa > Chordata > Amphibia > Anura > Myobatrachidae > Pseudophryne > Pseudophryne corroboree. The sequence continues at coordinate 920,188,356 of NC_086445.1, forward strand.
CCACAATACAATAAATTTGGTAAGGCAAAAAAGCAATGGGCTACCAGAACGCCAGCCTCAAAACCAGAGAATAAGCCATGGGGGATCCCATGGTAGGAGGCAGACTTCTTGCACAGATATGGCAGCAGTCTACAACAGATGCCTGGGTGCAAGAAGTGGTATCTCTGGGATATGTTTTTCCCTTCAAGAAGCATCCTCCTCGAAGGTTCTTCTGCACCAGCCCATCTCGGGTAGAGACGAAGGCCAGGGCTTTGCAAGAAGCAGTTCAGAAATTGCTTCAGGAGTAATCATTCCAGTACCCCTTGCACAACGGGGACAGGGGTTTTACTCCATCCTGTTTTTGGTTCAGAAGCCAAATGGGTCATTCCGGCCAATTCTCAATCTCAAAATGCTGAACAAATACATTTGGGTACCTCAGTTTCACATGGAGACGTTATGCTCCATAGTTTTGGCCATGGAACCAGGGGATTATATAGTATCCCTGGATATACAGGATGCTTACCTACATGTTTCTATAGCACTGTCCCATCAGTGCTATCACAGGTTCGCTATCCTCCAGCAGCATTTTTCAGTTTTAGGCATTACCTTTTGGGTAAGCAACGGCACCCAGAGTGTTTACCAAAATCATGGTGGTTATGGCAGCTTATCTTCGCAAGCAGGGGATAAGAATTTTTCCATACCTCGATGACCTGTTAATTCTAGCACAATCACAGGAAATACTCCTGGACCATCTCCAACAGGCAACATGTCTGCAGAGGCACGGATGGCTCATAAATTGGGCAAAATCGTCTCTATTTCCGTCACAACGGATGACTCACTTGGGGGCTGTACTGGATTCAAGTCTGCAGAAAATATTTTTACCTCTGGACAAGATAGCCAAGGTACAGTCAAGGACTCAGGAGTTGTTATACAGTCAAAGAATATCAATCCATGCAGCGATGCGACTGATGGGTTTGAAGGTGTCAACATTCGACATGGTGGAGTATGCACAATTCCACTCAAGACCTCTGCAGCGTCTGATTCAGGCCAGATGGAATGGAATACATCCAACAATAAAGAAACAGACTATGGTACTTTCACACAAGGTAAGAACGTCATTAGCCTGGTGGCTACAAACATCCCATCTAAACAAAAGGGAGACCCTTCTGGATATCAGATTCGGAGATCCTGACAACCGATGCAAGTCTTCAGGGCTGGGGAGCAGTGTCCGGAAGATTATGGTTCCAGGGACAATGGACCGCAGAAGAAAGTTGCCTGCCAATAAATCTGTTAGAACTTTGGGTCATATACATGGCTAGTGTTCACTCTAGGATTTTTTTAGGGCAGGGTGCTGACTTTGAGGGCGGCACATTTTTGATTCGGGAGGGCACATTTTTGATTCGGGAGGGTATATTTTAATTTAGAAGGTCAAAATGATGTACATACTGTAATATGTATGCAGGTGTCTTAAACTGGCAGCACATTGTATCTTATAAACCATCCTGGGACACCTTCGCTTCAATCTGACAGCACATTTTAAGTTTAAATGTGCCGTCAGATTGAAGCGAAGGTGTCCCAGAATGGTTTATATATCATTAATGTGCTGCCAGTTTATTTCTGAAGTGTCTCAATGGGGTTTATATAGTTTATTAAACTATATAAATCCTATTGAGACACTTCAGAAAAAAACTGGCAGCACGTGTTGCTATATAAACCCTATTGAGACACTTCAGAAAAAACCTGCAGCACATATTGCTATATAAACCCTATTGAGACACTTCAGAATTAAACTGGCAGCACGTGTTGCTATATAAACCCTATTGAGACACTTCAGAAAAAACCTGCAGCACATATTGCTATATAAACCCTATTGAGACACTTCAGAATTAAACTGGCAGCACGTGTTGCTATATAAACCTGATTGAGACACTTCAGAAATAAACTGGCAGCACATCGTATTTTAAATGTGCTGTCAGATTGAAGAGAAGGTGTCCCAGGTTGGTTTATATAACATTCATGTGCTGCCAGTTTATTTCTGAAGTGTCTCAATAGGGTTTATATAGTTCATTAAACTATAAGATTAGTTGAATGCTGCCAGATTAAAACTAAAGGGGCACCAGGCGCCCTATATACAGTAGGATAAATAGCTTAGTGTGGCAGCACTAGTCTTAGATGATGTTTGTGTGTCAATTCAACTTACTGGGGGCTGATGCTGCAGGAGTGATTGCGCTGGTCCCCCCCCCCCCCCACACACACACCGCGGAGCTGGAAGAAATTGCCCGCCACACTGATCCTACCCGGCATCCTCTTTTATTGGGTCATGTACACAGAGGGGGGCTGGGTTTGCCTCGGCGGGAGAGGCAAACCCAGCCCTCCTCATCTCACCAGCAGCCTACACTATTGCCGAGACTCGAGAGCTGTGAGCGCATTAGCGCGACAAGCCTGAGGCAGCGGCAGGGAGGCGTGGCAGCACGGCGGGAGCAGTGGCAACGTAGCGGGGAGGAGTGACAGCGCTGCGAGAGGAGTGGCAGTGCGGCGGGAGGAGTTTCAGTGCGGCCCGGCGCGGCAGTCCTGTCCTTTAGTAATCAGCAGGGCCGGCACAAACGGACAGGGCGCATTCTGACACTCAGAAAAGGGGCAGGGCGCAGCGCCCCGCGAAAGAAGGCTAGAGTGAACACTACATGGCACCGATTCAGGCAAAGGACACTCTTCAAGGAAGACCAGTCCAGATCCGCTCGGACAATGTAACGGCGGTAGCGTACCTCAACCATCGGGGAGGAACGCGCAGTCACATACTAAAATGGGCAGAATGCCATCTTCCAGCATTGTCTGCAGTATTCGTTCCGGGAAGCAGATTTTCTCAGTCGACACGCCATTCAAGCAAGTGAATAGGCTCTACATCCGGAAGTCTTTCAGACTCTAGTAGACAAGTGGGGTTTGCCAGAGATAGATCTCATGGCGTCCCGTCTGAACAACAAAGTACCCGTGTACGGGTCAAGAAGAGCGATCTTTGTGGACGCTCTGTCAGTGGAATGGGATTTTCATCTGGCATATCCGTTTCCGCCGATCATCCTGCTAGCCAGGGTCGTGAGGCAGATAAAAGAAGCAAAGGGTGCAGTGATTCTAATAGTACCGGATTGGCCCAGAAGGCATTGGTACACAGATCTGCAGATAATGTCGATGGATGCTCCAATTCTGCTCCCTCAACGTCCAGATCTACTAATGCAGGGTCCTTGTTACCACAGGCATCTGGATCGATTATCGTTGACAGCGTGGCTCTTGAAACCTCTATCCTGAAGTCAAGAGGATTCTCACAACAGGTAGTTCAAACAATGTTCAGATCAAGGAAACCCTCCTCAGCTCGCATTTATCACTGAATATGGCAGGCCTATATTCATTGGTGCAGTGAAAGAAATGTGGACCCGAAATCTTTTCAAATTTCTAGGGTCTTAGATTTCCTTCAGGCAGGAATGGATAAAGGTTTGAAGGTGGCTTCCTTGAGAGTACAAGTATCAGCATTGACTGTATGGTTCCAAGAGAAAATTGCCAATTTACATGATGTGCGTACTTTCTTCCAGGGAATGCTGCGCATTCAACCTCCCTTTGTTCCTCCTACAGTGCCTTGGGACTTAAATTTAGTCCTGAAAGCCCTTCAAGTTGCTCCATTTGAACCACTTAATAATGGATCTTAAAATGGTTGACAGCTAAAGTTCTCTTTCTACTGACTATGGCATCAGCTAGAAGAGTATCAGACTTAGGAGCGCTGTCTTGTCGTTCTCCTTTTCTGACTTTATCCAGATAAAGCAGTTCTAAGAACTGTATCTGGGTATCTTCCAAAAGGTGGTGTCTAAATTCCGCCTTAATGAACAAATTGTAGTCCCGGCTTTACAGGTATTGGGACTTTCTGCAGGAGATGCGTCACTGGACGTAGTCCGGGCATTAAGGATCTACGTGGATCGTACCAGTGTCATCAGAAAGACAGATTCTCTCTTCATTCTCTACGGATTTCACAAGAGGGGATGGCCTGCTACTAAATCAGGATTTTGGTACTTACCGATAAATCCCTTTCTCCGATTCCACAGGGGACACTGGAGCGCAGTTACAATGGGGAAATAGTAGGCAGTAACTGGGAGCTGGCACTTTAAAACTCAAACACTGTGGCTAGCTCCTCCCCTACTATGTCCCCCCTCCAAGCCAGTCTGCGTAAAACTGTGCCAGAGGAGAGCTGGAATAAACTAACGTTAAAGTAGAGGAGGTTAACGCTGCCATGTAAACCAGGATAACACGAAACCAACTTGGAACCCAACAAAAGGTTAACCTGAAACAAACAAGCAGTCACACAGTGATCTGCGAACAGTTAAGCGAACAAGGAGGAGACCGCACTGGGTGGGCGTCCAGTGTCCCCTGTGGAATCGGAGAAAGGGATTTATCGGTAAGTACCAAAATCCTGATTTCTCCTTCATCCACTAGGGGACACTGGAGCGCAGTTACAATGGGGACATCCCAGAGCTCCCAAAACGGGCGGGAGAGCGCTGAGATTCCTGTAAAACTTCTCTGCCAAACTGTGACGCAGAGGCCGCAAAAGTGTCAAACCTGTAAAATTTGACAAACGTATGTCGGCCCGACCAAGTAGCCGCCCGACATAAGGAAGTCATGGAGACCCCACGGGCAGCCGCCCACGAAGGTCCCACAGAACGCGTAGAGTGCGCTGAAATTGAATCCGGAGGTTCCCGAGAAGCTGCCAAATAAGCCTGTCTGATGGTCAGCCGAATCCATCGTGACAAATTCTGCTTAGAAGCCGGCCAACCACAGCGGGTGGCATCGTATAAAACAAATAAGGAATCGGACTTCCGAATAGCCTTAGTCCTATCCACATAGATCTTGAGCGCTCTGACTACGTCCAATGATCTTGAATCCGGAGAGTCTACCGAGAACGCCAGAACCACAAGTGGCTGATTGATGTGAAAATCGGACACCACCTTAGGTAGAAAAGACATACGAGTATGGAGCTCGGCCCTATCAGCATGAAACACCAGGTAAGGGGGACGACAAGAAAGAGCCCCAAGTTCCGACACCCGTCTAGCCGAAGCGAGAGCCAGGAGAAGAACCACCTTCCAGGTGAGATATTTCATCTCCACTGACTCTAGAGGCTCAAACAACGAGGATTGCAGAAAAGCGAGAACCAGAGTGAGGTCCCATGGTGCTGTTGGGGGGCGAAAGGGAGGCTGTATACATAAAACCCCCTGAAAGAAAGTCTGAACTTCTGGCAGCAAGGCCAACTTATTCTGGGAAAAAAAACGAAAGAGCCGAGAGACCTGCACCTTCAGTGAACCCAGTCTTAAGCCTGCCGAAAAACCCGCCAGCAAAAAACTGAGAAGGCGGGCCAAGCGAAAAACTGAAGGAGAAAACTGTCGACATTCACACCAGGCTACATAAGCCTTCCAAATACGGTAGTAGTGAGACGATGTCACTGACTTTCTAGCCCGAAGCATAGTAGGTATAACTACGAGGAATCCCCTTCTTTTTCAAGATGGCCTTCTCAACAGCCACGCCGTCAAACGTAGCCTGCGTAAGTCTGGATAAAGAAAAAGGACCCTGTTGCAGAAGATTGTCCCGTAGTGGCAGGGGCCAAGGCTCGGCTACTGACAACAGGCGGAGGGTGGAGTACCAAGTTCTGCGCGGCCAATCTGGAGCCACCAGGAGGACCAGAGCGTTTTCTCTCTTGATGTGTTGTAGAACCCGAGGCAAAAGCGGGAAGGGAGGAAAGAGGTAAACGTACCGGAATTCCAAGGAGCCGTGAGGGCATCCATGCCCGCCGCCGGGTCTCTCGTTCGAGCGTAATAAAGAGGCAGCTGATGGTTCAGGCGGGACGCCATGAGATCGATCTGTGGTCTTCCCCACCGGCGGACAAGCTGACAAAACACCTGGGGATGGAGTGACCACTCTCCCGGGTGCATGTCCTGTCGGCTGAGGTAATCGGCTTCCCAATTTTCCACTCCTGGAATGAATATCGCCGAGAAGGACAGCGCATACTCCTCTGCCCAGAGAAGTATGTTGGTGACCTTCCTCATCGCCGCATGGCTGCGAGTGCTGCTGTGACGGTTGATGTACGCTACCGTTGTGGCGTCGTCGGATTGAACCCTGACCGCTCAGCAGGTGATGTGCCTGAAGTAGGGCGTTGTATACCGCCCGTAGTTCGAGAATGTTTATCGGGAGAGCGGATTCGTGAATCGACCAGCGTCCCTGGAACCGATGTTCGAGGGTCACTGCCCCCCAGCCTCGCAGACTTGCGTCCGTGGTGAGAAGAGTCCAATCCCACACTCCGAACCTCCTTCCTTCCAACAGATGTGCCGACTGAAGCCACCAGAGAAGCGACGACCGTGCCTTTGGAGATAGCGTCACCTGCTGATGAAGGAACAGATGAGATCCTGACCACTGATGTAGAAGACACAGCTGAAACGGTCGAGAGTGAAAGCGACCGTATGGAAGAGCTTCGAACGCCGCTACCATCTTTCCCAGAAGGTGAATGCACAGATACACCGACACCCGACGGTGCCGAAGGACAAACCTTACCAGCGTCTGTAAAGACAGGATCTTGTCCTGAGGAAGGAAAACCTTCTGACGGACCGTGTCGAGAATCATTCCCAAAAACAGTAACCGTTGTGAGGGGCATAAGTGAGACTTCTGGAAGTTCAGGATCCACCCGTGCCGAACCAGAAGGTCCTGCGTTATCCGGATATTATGAAGTAAAAGCTCCGCCGAGCGCGCCTTTATGAGCAGATCGTCCAGATAGGGAACAATCGTCACACCCTGCTCCCGAAGTAGGGCCATCATGACCGCCATGACTTTTGTGAACACTCTGGGAGCAGAAGAGAGACCGAACGGAAGGGCCTGGAACTGGAAATGAGCCTCCTGTATCGCGAACCGGAGAAAAGCCTGATGAGGCCAGATGGGAACATGTAAGTATGCATCCTTGATGTCTAAGGACGCCAGAAACTCGTTTTGTTCCAAACCCGCAATAACCGACTGGAGGGACTCCATCTTGAACTTGAATACCCTCAAATACTGATTGAGATCCTTCAAGTTCAGGATTGGCCTGACCGAGCCGTCCGGCTTCAGTACGAGAAACAGGCTTGAGTAATATCCCTGTTTCCGATACTGAGAGGGAACAGGGATCAGTACCCTTGCGGCTAGAAGCTTCTGGACCGCTGCCTGCAAGGCAACTCATTTGTCGGAAACTGGTAAACCCGTGGTGAAAAACCGACGGGGCGGAAGGGTCTGAAAATCGAGCTTGTAACCGCAAGTGATGAGATCCCTGACCCAAGCATCTGGGCAGGACTGTATCCAGACTTCCTTGAAGTCCCACAGACGAGCTCCCACCCTGTGGTCCCCCAGGTGGGAGGGGAGCTCATCATGCGGTGGTAGTGGCGGCGGATTTAACCTCTGACTGGGTTGAGGCTGTGGAACATCTGCCTCTACCCCTGTGGCCACGGGAGGTGGAAGCCCCCCCCCCTGGCCTGGAAACCTGGAAGGAGCCCGAAAGGATCGAAAGGAGGGACCCCTATAGGGCCTGCGATAGGCTGGAGCAGCAGAAGGAAGATAAGTCGACTTACCTCCGGTGGCCTGAGAAATCCAGGCATCCAGACCCTTACCGAACAGGACCTCTCCCGTAAAGGGCAACGCTTCTGCTGCCCGCTTGGACTCCTTATCTGCTTGCCACTGCCAGAGAGCTCTGCGAGCCGAAATTGCTAAAGCGGAAATCCTAGCACCGATGATGCAGATGTCCTTTGAAGCCTCGCAAAGATAGAGGGCTGACTCACGGATGTGTTCCGCCAACTGTATCAGTTGATCCGCGGGCAAATCGTCCCGAATTCCAGAGGACAATTGATCTGCCCAAGCCTCCATCGCCTTGTTGACCCAACAACCTACCTGCGCTGGGCGATGTAATAACCCCGCAGCCGAGTAAATAGTCTTCAAGGTGGATTCCAATTTCCTATCTGATGCCTCTTTAAGCGAAGTTGCTCCCGGAACCGGCAGAACAGTCTTCTTTGACAGATGAGACACCGAAGGATCCACAATCGGAGAGGTCTCATAACGCGTCCTGCTATCTGCGGGAAAAGGATAGGAAGACATTTTTCTTGATACCTGAAACTTCGCGTCTGGATGTTTCCAGGCTGCCGTGATGAGCGCATCTAGCTCCTCCGAAACTGGAAAAGTCACCGGCAAGCATTGGTCGGTGCCAAACCTTGAAGGGCGTAAGGCGTCCTGCTCCGTCTCCTCCACCTGTAACATTGAGCGAATAGCAGTAACAAGAGCCTCAATACCTTGAGCTACTGGTTCAGAGTTCTCGTACACCTGATCGTCATCAGTATCCTGTACATCTACCACTGCCTCATCTAATTGAGGCATATCATCGTCAGAATCCTGCAACAGAGAGGCTAGCAATCTTTTTTGTAGCCTGTGTGAGGGGACTAAAGGACAGGGCTTGGGTAGGGATTACCGCCCTAGAGAGCCCTTCAACTGATTTTGCAAGGGAAATAGCCCATGCTGGTTCAGGCTCCTGCTCCGGGACCGGCTGTCGGACTCGGGCCGCCTCTCTGTCTTCTCTAGAGGCCTTCAGTTCCCTAGTCAGCAGGGACATAACCTCTGTGAGCTGTGATGTCCATGCAGGGGTGCTCTGGGGTTCTGATGAGGGCTGGGTAAATTTTGACCCCCCCATCTCACATAAATGAAGACCTGCTTCTGAGTTGCCTTGGAGCCTTTGCCTGCCATGGCAGGACCAAGCAGTCAAACCCCACACATACACACACAAAGCAATAAGCAAATAGGCAGAAGGGGAGGGAGGGGGTAGAGCAGGGAGCAGCGCAGCCACAGCAGCCCTAAATATCCTGCACTGTACTGTGCAGTGTAAGCAGGCCTAATAAACAAGTACATGTGCCCCCAGTGCCCCCTTTTTGTGCCCACTGTAACCAGCTCACTGCGTGTCCCGTTGGTGTCCGCGCTGCAGCCTCGGGAAATGGCCGCCAGCGCGTGCTAAGCCCGGCGGAGTAGAGCAGTGCTAAGCTCCACCCCCGCCGCAAAGGCGCCAAATTTAAACACTCTGCGATCCAGCGCGATCCCCGTGCCGGCTCTGAGCCGCGATCCGGCTGAAGGAGTGGGGGAAGAGCGAGCCGGGACCCGCGTACAGCGGGGGGGAGGAGAGCGAGCCGGGACCCGCGTACAGCGGGGGGGAGGAGAGCGAGCCGGGACCCGCGTACAGCGGGGGGGAGGAGAGCGAGCCGGGACCCGCGTACAGCGGGGGGGAGGAGAGCGAGCCGGGACCCGCGTACAGCGGGGGGGAGGAGAGCGAGCCGGGACCCGCGTACAGCGGGGGGGAGGAGAGCGAGCCGGGACCCGCGTACAGCGGGGGGGAGGAGAGCGAGCCGGGACCCGCGTACAGCGGGGGGGAGGAGAGCGAGCCGGGACCCGCGTACAGCGGGGGGGAGGAGAGCGAGCCGGGACCCGCGTACAGCGGGGGGGAGGAGAGCGAGCCGGGACCCGCGTACAGCGGGGGGGAGGAGAGCGAGCCGGGACCCGCGTACAGCGGGGGGGAGGAGAGCGAGCCGGGACCCGCGTACAGCGGGGGGGAGGAGAGCGAGCCGGGACCCGCGTACAGCGGGGGGGAGGAGAGCGAGCCGGGACCCGCGTACAGCGGGGGGGGAGGAGAGCGAGCCGGGACCCGCGTACAGCGGGGGGGGAGGAGAGCGAGCCGGGACCCGCGTACAGCGGGGGGGGGAGGAGAGCGAGCCGGGACCCGCGTACAGCGGGGGGGGGAGGAGAGCGAGCCGGGACCCGCGTACAGCGGGGGGGAGGAGAGCGAGCCGGGACCCGCGTACAGCGGGGGGGAGGAGAGCGAGCCGGGACCCGCGTACAGCGGGGGGAGGAGAGCGAGCCGGGACCCGCGCACAGCGGGGGGAGGAGAGCGAGCCGCGGCCGGGACCAGCGCCAAGAGTGGCGGTGGGGGGGGGGGGGGGGGGGAAATCGGCGTGTGTAGGAGCTGCGGCGCCGGGAGCAGTAAAATAAATAATCACAGTTTACACATACAAATAAAAGTGTGCATTCAACACTGCTTTCACTCACCCCTTGGTGAAAAAGCCCCGACACGCGCCGCACGCAGCGGTGTCCGGCCGCACATACTTACCGCTGCCGGAATCTTCTGCCGAAGAAGCGGCCCCGACACGTGCCGCACGCAGCGGTGTCGGGCCGGCTCCGGATAAGCTCCGTGTCTCCTTCAGCCGGGGCCCATCCCAAGCCGCACGCAGCTGCGATGGAACCCCGCCGGCAGCTCCCGCGGTGCAGACTGGCAGTGGCAAAGCTGCCAGTCTGAGTGTAAGGAAAAAAAAATTCTTCAGAGAAACCCAAAGAGTGACCAGCTCCCTCTGAGCACAAAACAAAGACTGGCTTGGAGGGGGGACATAGTAGGGGAGGAGCTAGCCACAGTGTTTGAGTTTTAAAGTGCCAGCTCCCAGTTAATGCCTACTATTTCCCCATTGTAACTGCGCTCCAGTGTCCCCTAGTGGATGAAGGAGAAATAGACGCTGGCAAGATGGCTTCGAATGACTATTTCAGAAGCATATTCTCGAGCTGATCTCCCTGTTCCTGCTAATGTCTCTGCTCACTCTACTCATAAGGTAAGTCCTTCATAGGCAGCACAAAATGGTGCTTCAGCAGAACAAATATTTAAGGCAGCCACATGCTCTTCCATTAACACATTCATTAGACTTTATTCCTTGGATACTTTTGCTTCTCATGACGCAGATTTCGGGCAAAAGGTTCTCCTGTCTAATCAGGAGCGTCCCCACCACTAAATTGCTTTGGGAAATCCCATTGTTATCCTGTGGATAACCTATGGACCCTGGCGAAGAAATATACATTATGGTAAGAACTTACCATTGATAACGGTATTTCTCCTAAGTCCACAGGTTCCACAGGGATCCCACCCTGACGCACCTGATTTGGGGATCTTTCTACTCACTAAACCTCTTCCTTCTTGTACGGAAGGGTGTGCATGCGTGTTCTTCTCGCCTGATTAGGGCTCTACACGATGCTCCTGCCTAAATGCTTTGGAATACAACTGATTTGCCTGAGCCAGTGGGCGGTGATATATGGACGAGTCTGTTGCATCCTGGGAGGACTGAAAGCTTGTGATCGTTTGGTGCCAATCCGCTGTCGCTCCATCATATCCCATTGCTATCATGTGGACTTAGGAGAAAAAAAAACGTTATCAACAGTAAGTTCTTACCATAACGTACATTTTCGCACCAATTGGATGACATGCATATCTACTTTGGGAGCCATCTCTTTTTAAACAGTCCCCAGCCGGAAGAGGATAATTGGAATTCCATTTCTTGGGAATTCTAAACTTCTTACTTTGGGAGCCATCTCTTTTTAAACAGTCCCCAGCCGGATGAGGATAATTGGAATTCCATTTCTTGGGAATTCTAAACTTCTTACTGGGTGTAACCCAAGCCTCTTGCATAATTTCCGTCAGCTGTTCTGGCCCAGGAAACTCAGTCCTAACTATTTTGGGACGTTTAAGGCTAGAATCGCTTTCATAGCACTTATTCGCTCAGCAATGTCCACTGAGCTGAGGCCTTCCTCCTCATCTCTGTATGTAGACCCGGAGTGCGATGAGTGCTCATTCTGACGAGTCCTCATCTGAAACATGTGTAGACTGAAGATGTTGTTTCAGGTCTATGTGATTTACTTACCACCGGCCTTTCAGCCTATTTCTGTTAAAGCCACTGATTCCTGTACTGGATGTGGTAACCCCCAGGTGAAATGTTGCATGTAAGGAGTTAATAGGGTAACTTATCCCTGGTATATGAGCAGGCATTATCCGCTCAGCCACAATGGATTATGTCTGTGCAAAAGTGGCTCATGTGGAGGGGGGGTTTTGGGTTTCAACCTGAACCTGCCTTGGATTATTCAAGAGGCTTTGGTGAAAGCTAAAACAATTTGCACATAATCCATTTTGAACCAGATCCTGGGAGCTTAGACCCAGCTTTGCAAGACAAACATGACATAAGTGTTGGTGCTGCTGTGGAGAGTGTACCCTTGCCTCTCAAACATGATAAATCAATCACACCCCTTTACGGTGTTAACTACACAATTTGTGACTGCAATCACTTTAAAATTTGTTAAAGTGACATACAATTGGATCCCGCCCTGCTTTGCACCAGCATTGAAGATCGGAATACACAGAAACTGACAGAAAAAAAAGTCAGCAATCACACTAGCAATCAGTCACAGGTCATACATTAGTATAATAAGCAATATGAGTACATAATCAACTACAGAAACATTTCAGGTATGTAGGAGAAACATATTACTGCATTACCTTATATAGGAGTTTAAACGTATTCAGTCACACAGTGAAAGAAAAGCGTAGCAATAGTTTACAGACTTGTATGCATCAGGTACTTATCCAACTATTCGTACCAAAAGGTAGAGACTTAGTGCTGTATCACCCGGCTCAGGAGAGTGGGATACAGGGAGACTTCACCCTGCTTCCAGGATCGATAAATACGTTAGTGAACGCTGAGTGGATCAAGACGCTATTAGTGTACACAAACGCCCCGTGAACCTACAGTGAACACAAACGCCCAAGTGAACACCAACGCACCAGTCATACATCTGCCTATGCTGCGACTGGATCCTTTTAGATACAGAATCTCAGACGGAAGCAGGAACTCCGTTCATGGCGGGACACTAAGGAAACTGGTCATGTACCAGGGGGAGGGTTGGCCAAGGGAGTGTCTTACTCCCCCACTGCTGACATCAACCCTAGGGATCGCGACATCATACTACTCCCCCTGGAGCCTATGATCCCCTGAGGCCTAGCGCTGAGCGACTGTTCGAAACAGTGCGGCTGTGTCTCGCGTTTCCCCTAAGCGGAACAGATGCCTTACCTTCTCCCTGTGCTCTTGCCACAGCCTAGTAACGTCTGCTGGACTTTTTAGTACAACCTAAACAGAGCAGTTGGAGCGACTCTAAGGTACGTATAAGACGCTTTTTAGAAAGATCGCTCAAAAACATATAGTAAGACAATAAAAAAAATTAAAAAAAAAAAAGGTTACGGCTGCTAAAAACCAGCAGTCCATTGGCCATGGTTCGGCTCCTGTCGCACCAAATAAAAAAACTGAATTGCCTTAGCCAGGGATATAGAGAGGGGCCCGTTGCATTCTGGGAGGCCGAAAGCTTTGATCGTTTGGTGCCAATCCGCGGTCGCTACCTCATATCCCAATGTTATCCTGTGGATAACCTGTGGACCCCAAGGGGAGAAATGCAGAAGCTGATGAAATGAGTGATCAAATGGAAAGACTTGTTCCAATCTGAAATTAACTCCATTTGGAACCATCAACTGGGAGAGAGCAATTTGATGCACCTCATTAATAAGACTCATTAAAATGACTTAAGCTGGATACACCATTAAAAAATTCTGTCCAACCTTTCTGGTTGGAACGAAAATCTGGTAATGTATGGGCGCAAATGACAATTGCCCATTTGCTCCCAAACATTAAAAACAGCCAAAAATGGTTGTCAATTGTTTAAAGCCATTTGATTTAACCAACTTACCCAAACAACCATTTTGCCCATTTTCCAGGTTCTGGGAGCAAATGGTTGATTGTTATTTGCTCCCATACATCAAGCAATTTTCAATCCAACAGAAAGATTGGACAGAATGTTATAGTGTGTATCCAGCTTTACACTGAAGCAGAAGCAGTGTAGGGAACCAAACAAAACCCTGCCTTAATCTCACCAGGCATCTAGCATAAACTGGTTTGCCCTGTGAAGCTGATCAGGGCACAAGATCCATTTGTCTGGCTCATCCATGTGAACGAGTTTAATTTGATGAACATTGTACATAAGCTCAATAACCTGTTCTTATTTTCAGGTATGTGCGGTTAGCGGAGAGTTGTCAGCTATGACCAGAACACTGGCAGGACTCCCCAGCATATGCAGCAGAAAATCCATCTCAAGCTGCCCTAAAGGTGATCTGGGGTACCAGGGTAAATATCTTACATCATTGTGCCAGCCATCACTCTGGAAGAAGTGCCATTATCGGACATGATAGACAGGGAAGCTACAGAACAAAGTCTAAAACACACTATGATTTGTTTTCACATTTCACAGAAGTTTGTAGTAGAGATCTTCACCTTATACTGTGAAAGGATGACTGGCAAATATTTGTGAATAGCCATTCTAGCCTGACATGTGTCCACATCATAGAAACAGAATATAAAATCCTGATGAGGAAGTATAGACATCCTTCGCCTCTCCGCAAGATATACTTTATACTGGCACTTCTTGGTATTGCAATGGGACACCTGGTACCTTTTTACATATATGGTGGGAGTGCCTTGTAATCTCTGCATTTTTACCATCCAGATTTAGCACTTCACAAAAATAAATCCTTTTTATAGTACAGGTTGAGTATCCCTTATCCAAAATGCTTGGGATCAGAAGTATTTTGGATATCGGAATTTTCCGTATTTTAGAATAATTGCATACCATAATGAGATATCATGGCGATGGGACCTAAGTCTAAGCACAGAATGCATTTATGTTTCATATACACCTTATATACACAGCCTGAAGGTAATTTTAGCCAATATTTTTAATAACTTTGTGCATTAAACAAAGTGTGTGTACATACACATAATTCATTTATGTTTCACATACACCTTATACACACAGCCTGAAGGTCATTAAAAACAATATTTTTAATAACTTTGTGTATTAAACAAAGTTTGTGTACATTGAGCCATCAGAAAACAAAGGTTTCACTATCTCACTTTCACTAAAAAAATTCCGTATATCGGAATATTCCATATTTCGGAATATTTGGATATGGGATACTCAACCTGTATTGCAGCCAAGGCATCTTCATTAAAACTGAAGATCTTCATACCTTCCTACCCTTAACGATTGGTACTATAGAATGGACTACTACAATGCCATGGAAGATTCGTCTTTATGGTGCACCAGTTGGAGCAATTTAATTGTTCCAGGCAAGCATTATTATGCCCAATTCGACTGGGTTTAGCCACATATCTGCTAAACACGTGGTCAGGGCGCCCATACCACAGAGTTTCCTCACATTACTTCTCGTAACCTCAGGAGGCTGCGAGCAGAAAACAGTGATTAGCGTGGTAACACTTTGTAGACACTTACTGCATGTGTCATCATAATTGTACTTAAAATGTTAAAGAAGTGTTTTCCCTATGATGAAAATACATGAGCCCTACGCTGACTTTTAAACAACTTTTTAGGTCCTGATCAGTACATAATAAACCCCAATATGTATTGAAAATCATGCATTACACCAGTGGTTTCCAAACTTTTTTGAATCACGGCGCCCTAGAGTATCAGAATTTTTTTCACAGCACCCCTAGGCCAAAAATTATTTATTGAGAAATTTAGAAAAATATTAAATTAAGTAGATTGTTTATATGTCATCCTTAGGCTCAATTGTGTGGTGAGGGACAATATTTGCTTCTGTTTGTCCCCATATTTTATGACTGACCGCTACTAACACTAGTTTTGCCTTATATATTGACCATAAATAATTTGAATTGGCCCTGGACCACCAATTGCAAGTGTCCCGAGGCACCCCAGGGAGCCACGGCACACAGTTTGGGAACCACTGCATTACACTAAAGCAGAATAAGTAAATGGAGATGTGGCGCCACCTACTGGCAAAAATATTTATTGTATCATTCCTGTACAGCATATTTTGGCCTGTGGAAAGCAAAGAACGTCTAGCCATCAACTCACTGCTGACCCCACCGCAGCTGATGATCAGAGCTGGCATTAAACATCCGTGCTAAATAGATAAACACTAGTCAGCCTGTGCTCTATCATTTACCTTTTCTGCAGACGCTCTTTTAGCTGGCTCTCTCTAATACCCTGTGAATGGAGACAATCCAGCAGCTCATCCAACTCCTTCTGGGTATCACAAAGGAACCTAAGTAAAAATAAACACACAGATCTAGTAGGCAACACCTCAATTTTCAGTTTAGGTCATAAACAATTAACAGTGTTTACGGACATGCCAAATGAAACTTGCGCTTCATTCATGTGACACTATAAAAGGAGATTAAACTAAACAAATAATACATTTCAGCAGTCCGCATTTAATGACAAGTGAGAGGCCAGCGTGACCCAATAATAAAGGCTGTGTTTAGAAGCCTTCTTTCATATATTTCAATGTCCGATATTCAACCCCCATAATGTAAGCTTTTGACATACAAGTATAGAATTTCTGTGCTTGCATTAAATCAAAATCCACTAAAAGTAACAGGCACCATGGGATATTGAGACAGGAACTTGGGCACTTTCAGAAAGTAAAAAATAAAAAAAAAATAAGAATTTACTTACCGATAATTCTATTTCTCGGAGTCCGTAGTGGATGCTGGGGTTCCTGAAAGGACCATGGGGAATAGCGGCTCCGCAGGAGACAGGGCACAAAAAGTAAAGCTTTATGATCAGGTGGTGTGTACTGGCTCCTCCCCCTATGACCCTCCTCCAAGCCTCAGTTAGGATACTGTGCCCGGACGAGCGTACACAATAAGGAAGGATTTATGAATCCCGGGTAAGACTCATACCAGCCACACCAATCACACCGTACAACCTGTGATCTAAACCCAGTTAACAGTATGATAACAGAGGAGCCTCTGAAAGATGGCTCCCTACAACAATAACCCGATTTAGGCAACAATAACTATGTACAATTATTGCAGATAATCCGCACTTGGGATGGGCGCCCAGCATCCACTACGGACTCAGAGAAATAGAATTATCGGTAAGTAAATTCTTATTTTGTCTATCGTCCTAGTGGATGCTGGGGTTCCTGAAAGGACCATGGGGATTATACCAAAGCTCCCAAACTGGCGGGAGAGTGCGGATGACTCTGCAGCACCGAATGAGAGAACTCCAGGTCCTCCTTAGCCAGGGTATCAAATTTGTAGAATTTTACAAACGTGTTCTCCCCCGACCACGTAGCCGCTCGGCAGAGTTGTAATGCCGAGACCCCTCGGGCAGCCGCCCAAGAAGAACCCACCTTCCTTGTGGAGTGGGCATTTACCGATTTTGGCTGTGGCAGGCCTGCCACAGAATGTGCAAGCTGAATCGTACTACAAATCCAGCGCGCAATAGTCTGCTTAGACGCAGGAGCGCCCAACTTGTTGGGAGCATATAGTATAAACAGTGAGTCAGATTTCCTGACTCCAGCTGTCCTTGAAATGTATATTTTTAAAGCTCTGACAACGTCCAACAACTTGGAGTCCTCCAAGTCGCTTGTAGCCGCAGGCACTACAATAGGCTGGTTCAGATGAAATGCTGACACCACCTTAGGGAGAAAATGCGGACGAGTCCGCAGTTCTGCCCTGTCCGAATGGAAAATCAGATATGGGCTTTTGTAAGATAAAGCTGCCAGTTCTGACACTCTCCTGGCCGAAGCCAGGGCTAGTAGCATGGTCACTTTCCATGTGAGATATTTCAAATCCACATTTTTTAGTGGTTCAAACCAATGAGATTTGAGAAAGTCCAAAACAACATTGAGATCCCACGGTGCCACTGGAGGCACCACAGGGGGCTGTATATGCAGTACTCCCTTAACAAAGGTCTGGACTTTAGGAACTGAAGCCAATTCTTTCTGGAAGAAAATCGACAGGGCCGAAATTTGAACCTTAATAGATCCCAATTTGAGACCCATAGACAATCCTGATTGCAGGAAATGTAGGAATCGACCCAGTTGAAATTCCTCCGTCGGAGCACTCCGATCCTCGCACCACGCAACATATTTTCGCCAAATGCGGTGATAATGTTGCGCGGTTACTTCCTTCCTTGCTTTAATCAAGGTAGGAATGACTTCTTCCGGAATGCCTTTTCCCTTTAGGATCCGGCGTTCAACCGCCATGCCGTCAAACGCAGCCGCGGTAAGTCTTGAAACAGACAGGGACCCTGCTGAAGCAGGTCCCTTCTCAGAGGTAGAGGCCACGGATCCTCCGTGATCATCTCTTGAAGTTCCGGGTACCAAGTCCTTCTTGGCCAATCCGGAGCCACTAGTATCGTTCTTACGCCTCTTTGCCGTATAATTCTCAATACTTTTGGTATGAGAGGCAGAGGAGGAAACACATACACCGACTGGTACACCCAAGGCGTTACCAGCGCGTCCACAGCTATTGCCTGCGGATCTCTTGACCTGGCGCAATACCTGTCCAGTTTTTTGTTGAGGCGAGACGCCATCATGTCCACCATTGGTCTTTCCCAACGGGTTACAAGCATGTGGAAAACTTCTGGATGAAGTCCCCACTCTCCCGGGTGAAGGTCGTGTCTGCTGAGGAAGTCTGCTTCCCAGTTGTCCACTCCCGGGATAAACACTGCTGACAGTGCTATCACATGATTCTCCGCCCAGCGAAGAATCCTTGCAGCTTCTGCCATTGCACTCCTGCTTCTTGTGCCGCCCTGTCTGTTTACATGGGCGACTGCCGTGATGTTGTCCGACTGGATCAACACCGGTTTTCCTTGAAGCAGAGGTTCTGCCTGGCTTAGAGCATTGTAGATTGCTCTTAGTTCCAGAATGTTTATGTGAAGAGACGTTTCCAGGCTCGACCACACGTCCTGGAAGTTTCTTCCTTGTGTGACTGCTCCCCAGCCTCTCAGGCTGGCGTCCGTGGTCACCAGGATCCAATCCTGTATGCCGAATCTGCGGCCCTCCAATAGATGAGCACTCTGCAACCACCACAGAAGAGATACCCTTGTCCTTGGAGACAGGGTTATCCGCTGGTGCATCTGAAGATGCGACCCTGACCATTTGTCCAGCAGATCCCTCTGGAAAACTCTTGCGTGGAATCTGCCGAATGGAATTGCTTCGTAAGAAGCCACCATTTTTCCCAGGACTCTTGTGCATTGATGTACAGACACCTTTCCTGGTTTTAGGAGGTTCCTGACAAGTTCGGATAACTCCTTGGCTTTTTCCTCCGGGAGAAAAACCTTTTTCTGAACCGTGTCCAGAATCATCCCTAAGAACAGCAGACGTGTTGTCGGAATTAACTGGGATTTTGGAATATTCAGAATCCACCCGTGCTGCTTTAGCACTTCTTGAGACAGTGCTAGTCCCATCTCTAGCTGTTCTCTGGACCTTGCCCTTATTAGGAGATCGTCCAAGTATGGGATAATTAATACGCCTTTTCTTCGAAGAAGAATCATCATCTCGGCCATTACCTTGGTAAAGACCCGAGGTGCCGTGGACAATCCAAACGGCAGCGTCTGAAACGGATAGTGACAGTTCTGTACGACGAACCTGAGGTACCCCTGGTGTGAGGGGTAAATTGGAACGTGGAGATACGCATCCTTGATGTCCAAGGATACCATAAAGTCCCCTTCTTCCAGGTTCGCTATCACCGCTCTGAGTGACTCCATCTTGAACTTGAACTTTTTTATGTACAGGTTCAAGGATTTCAGATTTAGAATAGGTCTTACCGAGCCATCCGGCTTCGGTACCACAAATAGAGTGGAATAATACCCCTTTCCTTGTTGTAAAAGGGGTACCTTGACTATCACCTGCTGAGAGTACAGCTTGTGAATGGCTTCCAAGACCGTCACCCTGTCGGAGGGGGACGTTGGTAAAGCAGACTTCAGGAAACGGCGAGGTGGAGACGTCTCTAGTTCCAACCTGTAACCCTGAGATATTATCTGCAGGATCCAGGGATCCACCTGCGAGTGAGCCCACTGCGCGCTGAAATTCTTGAGACGACCCCCCACCGCCCCCGAGTCCGCTTGAGAAGCCCCAGCGTCATGCTGAGGCTTTTGTAGAAGCGGGGGAGGGCTTCTGTTCCTGGGAAGGAGCTGCCTGTTGCAGTCTCTTCCCCTTTCCTCTGCCTCGTGGCAGATATGAATATCCCTTTGCTCTCTTGTTATTAAAGGAACGAAAGGGCTGCGGCTGAAAAGTCGGTGTCTTTTTCTGTTGGGGAGTGACTTGAGGTAAAAAGGTGGATTTCCCGGCTGTAGCCGTGGCCACCAAATCCGATAGACCAACACCAAATAACTCCTCCCCTTTATACGGCAAAACTTCCATATGCCGTTTTGAGTCCGCATCACCTGACCACTGTCGCGTCCATAAACTTCTTCTGGCCGAAATGGACATAGCACTTACCCGTGATGCCAGTGTGCAAATATCCCTCTGTGCATCACGCATATAAAGAAACGCATCCTTTATTTGCTCTAAAGACAGTAAAACATTGTCCCTATCCAGGGTATCAATATTTTCAATCAGGGACTCTGACCAAGCTACCCCAGCACTGCACATCCAGGCTGTCGCTATAGCTGGTCGTAGTATAACACCTGTATGTGTGTATATACT
Organism: Pseudophryne corroboree; assembly: GCF_028390025.1. NCBI lineage: Eukaryota > Metazoa > Chordata > Amphibia > Anura > Myobatrachidae > Pseudophryne > Pseudophryne corroboree. The sequence continues at coordinate 920,208,742 of NC_086445.1, forward strand.
TTTTTGGATATTTTCCATCCTCCTATCTGCTGGATCTTTAAGTGCGGCCGTCTCAGGAGAGGGTAACGCCACTTGTTTTGATAAGCGTGTGAGCGCCTTGTCCACCCTAGGAGGTGTTTCCCAGCGCGCCCTAACCTCTGGCGGGAAAGGGTATAAAGCCAATAACTTCTTTGAAATTAGCAGTTTTTTATCGGGGGCAACCCACGCTTCATCACACACCTCATTTAATTCATCTGATTCAGGAAAAACTATAGGTAGTTTTTTCACACCCCACATAATACCCTGTTTTGTGGTACCTGTAGTATCAGCAATATGTAACGCCTCCTTCATTGCCAAAATCATATAACGTGTGGCCCTACTGGAAAATACGGTTGATTCGTCACCGTCGCCACTGGAATCAGTGCCTGTGTCTGGGTCCGTGTCGACCGACTGAGGTAACGGGCGTTTTACAGCCCCTGACGGTGTTTGAGGCGCCTGGACAGGTGCTGATTGATTGTCCGGCCGTCTCATGTCGTCAAACGACTGCTTTAGCGTGTTGACACTATCCCGTAATTCCATAAATAAAGCCATCCATTCTGGTGTCGACTCCCTAGGGGGTGACATCCCCATATTTGGCAATTGCTCCGCCTCCACACCAATATCGTCCTCATACATGTCGACACACACGTACCGACACACAGCAGACACACAGGGAATGCTCTTAAGGAAGACAGGACCCCACTAGCCCTTTGGGGAGACAGAGGGAGAGTTTGCCAGCACACACCAAAAGCGCTATATATGACAGGGATAGCCTTATAATAAGTGCTCCCTATATAGCTGCTTTAATATATATATAATTTTGCCACAATTTTGCCCCCCCTCTCTTGTTTTACCCTGTTTCTGTAGTGCAGTGCAGGGGAGAGCCTGGGAGCCTTCCTGACCAGCGGAGCTGTGTGAGGAAAATGGCGCTGTGTGCTGAGGAGATAGGCCCCGCCCCTTTTTCGGCGGGCTCGTCTCCCGCTCTTTAACGGATTCTGGCAGGGGTTAAATATCTCCATATAGCCCCCAGAGGCTATATGTGAGGTATTTTATGCCAAAAAATAGGTTTACATTGCTTCCCAGGGCGCCCCCCCCCAGCGCACTGCACCCTCAGTGACTGCCGTGTGAAGTGTGCTGAGAGCAATGGCGCACAGCTGCAGTGCTGTGCGCTACCTTAAGAAGACTGAGGAGTCTTCTGCCGCCGATTCTGGACCTTCTTCTCTTTTCAGCATCTGCAAGGGGGCCGGCGGCGAGGCTCCAGTGACCATCCAGGCTGTACCTGTGATCGTCCCTCTGGAGCGAATGTCCAGTAGCCAAAGAAGCCAATCCATCCTGCACGCAGGTGAGTTCACTTCTTCTCCCCTAAGTCCCTCGTTGCAGTGATCCTGTTGCCAGCAGGACTCACTGTAAAATAAAAAACCTAAGCTAAACTTTTCTAAGCAGCTCTTTAGGAGAGCCACCTAGATTGCACCCTTCTCGGACGGGCACAAAAACCTAACTGAGGCTTGGAGGAGGGTCATAGGGGGAGGAGCCAGTACACACCACCTGATCATAAAGCTTTACTTTTTGTGCCCTGTCTCCTGCGGAGCCGCTATTCCCCATGGTCCTTTCAGGAACCCCAGCATCCACTAGGACGATAGAGAAATAAGAATTTACTTACCGATAATTCTATTTCTCATAGTCCGTAGTGGATGCTGGGGACTCCGAAAGGACCATGGGGAATAGCGGCTCCGCAGGAGACTGGGCACAAAGTAAAAGCTTTAGGACTAGCTGGTGTGCACTGGCTCCTCCCCCTATGACCCTCCTCCAAGCCTCAGTTAGGATACTGTGCCCGGACGAGCGTACACAATAAGGAAGGATTTTGAATCCCGGGTAAGACTCATACCAGCCACACCAATCACACCGTACAACTTGTGATCTGAACCCAGTTAACAGCATGATAACAGAAGGAGCCTCTGAAAAGATGGCTCACAACAACAATAACCCGATTTTTGTAACAATAACTATGTACAAGTAATGCAGACAATCCGCACTTGGGATGGGCGCCCAGCATCCACTACGGACTATGAGAAATAGAATTATCGGTAAGTAAATTCTTATTTTCTCTAACGTCCTAGTGGATGCTGGGGACTCCGAAAGGACCATGGGGATTATACCAAAGCTCCCAAACGGGCGGGAGAGTGCGGATGACTCTGCAGCACCGAATGAGAGAACTCCAGGTCCTCCTCAGCCAGGGTATCAAATTTGTAGAATTTAGCAAACGTGTTTGCCCCTGACCAAGTAGCTGCTCGGCAAAGTTGTAAAGCTGAGACCCCTCGGGCAGCCGCCCAAGATGAGCCCACTTTCCGTGTGGAATGGGCTTTTACAGATTTTGGCTGTGGCAGGCCTGCCACAGAATGTGCAAGCTGAATTGTACTACAAATCCAACGAGCAATCGTCTGCTTAGAAGCAGGAGCACCCAGCTTGCTGGGTGCATACAGGATAAACAGCGAATCAGATTTTCTGGAAGCCAGGGCTAACAGCATTACCACTTTCCATGTGAGATATTTTAAGTCCACAGTGGTGAGTGGTTCAAACCAATGTGATTTTAGGAATCCCAAAACTACATTGAGATCCCAAGGTGCCACTGGAGGCACAAAAGGAGGCTGTATATGCAGTACTCCCTTGACAAACGTCTGAACTTCAGGAACAGAAGCCAGTTCTTTTTGGAAGAATATTGACAGGGCCGAAATTTGAACCTTAATGGACCCTAATTTGAGGCCCATAGACAGTCCTGTTTGCAGGAAATGCAGGAAACGACCCAGTTGAAATTCCTCTGTAGGGGCCTTCCTGGCCTCGCACCACGCAACATATTTATGCCAAATACGGTGATAATGTTGTATGGTTACATCCTTCCTGGCTTTGATCAGGGTAGGGATGACTTCATCCGGAATGCCTTTTTCCTTCAGGATCCGGCGTTCAACCGCCATGCCGTCAAACGCAGCCGCGGTAAGTCTTGGAACAGACATGGTCCCTGCTGGAGCAGGTCCTTTCTTAGAGGTAGAGGCCACGGGTCTTCCGTGAGCATCTCTTGAATTTCCGGGTACCAAGTCCTTCTTGGCCAATCCGGAGCCACGAGTATAGTCTTTACTCCTCTCCTTATGATTCTCAGTACTTTTGCTATGAGAGGAAGAGGAGGGAACACATACACTGACTGGTACACCCACGGTGTTACCAGAGCGTCCACAGCTATTGCCTGAGGGTCCCTTGACCTGGCGCAATATCTGTCCAGTTTTTTGTTGAGGCGGGACGCCATCATGTCCACCATTGGTTTTTCCCAATGGTTCACAATCATGTGGAAGACTTCTGGGTGAAGTCCCCACTCCCCCGGGTGAAGATCGTGTCTGCTGAGGAAGTCTGCTTCCCAGTTGTCCACTCCCGGAATGAACACTGCTGACAGTGCTATCACATGATTCTCCGCCCAGCGAAGAATCCTTGCCACTTCCATCATTGCCCTCCTGCTTCTTGTGCCGCCCTGTCTGTTTACGTGGGCGACTGCCGTGATGTTGTCCGACTGGATCAACACCGGCTGACCCTGAAGCAGAGGTCTTGCCTGACTTAGGGCATTGTAAATGGCCCTTAGTTCCAGGATATTAATGTGAAGTGACGTTTCCATGCTTGACCACAAGCCCTGGAAATTTCTTCCCTGTGTGACTGCTCCCCAGCCTCTCAGGCTGGCATCCGTGGTCACCAGGACCCAATCCTGAATGCCGAATCTGCGGCCCTCTAGGAGATGAGCACTCTGTAACCACCACAGGAGAGACACCCTTGTCCTTGGAGACAGGGTTATCCGCTGATGCATTTGAAGATGCGATCCGGACCATTTGTCCAGCAGATCCCACTGAAAAGTTCTTGCGTGGAATCTGCCGAATGGAATCGCTTCGTAAGAAGCCACCATCTTTCCCAGGACCCTTGTGCATTGATGTACTGACACTTGGCCTGGTCTTAGGAGGTTCCTGACTAGGTCGGATAACTCCTTGGCTTTCTCCTCCGGGAGAAACACCTTTTTCTGTACTGTGTCCAGAATCATCCCTAGGAACAGCAGACGTGTCGTCGGAATCAGCTGCGATTTTGGAATATTTAGAATCCATCCGTGCTGTCGTAGTACTACTTGAGATAGTGCTACTCCGACCTCTAACTGTTCTCTGGACCTTGCCCTTATCAGGAGATCGTCCAAGTAAGGGATAATTAAGACGCCTTTTCTTCGAAGAAGAATCATCATTTCGGCCATTACCTTGGTAAAGACCCGGGGTGCCGTGGACAATCCAAACGGCAGCGTCTGAAACGGATAGTGACAGTTCTGTACCACAAACCTGAGGTACCCTTGGTGAGAAGGGCAAATTGGGACATGGAGGTAAGCATCCTTGATGTCCAGAGACACCATATAGTCCCCTTCTTCCAGGTTCGCTATCACTGCTCTGAGTGACTCCATCTTGAACTTAAACCTTTTTATGTAAGTGTTCAAGGATTTCAGATTTAAAATGGGTCTCACCGAGCCGTCCGGCTTCGGTACCACAAACAGCGTGGAATAATACCCCTTTCCCTGTTGTAGGAGGGGTACCTTGATTATCACCTGCTGGGAATACAGCTTGTGAATGGCTTCCAATACCGCCTCCCTGTCGGGGGGAGACGTCGGTAAAGCAGACTTCAGGAACCGGCGAGGGGGAGACGTCTCGAATTCCAATTTGTACCCCTGAGATACTACCTGCAGGATCCAGGGGTCCACTTGAAATTCTTGAGACGGGCCCCCACCTTGCCTGAGTCCGCTTGTAAGGCCCCAGCGTCATGCTGAGGACTTGGCAGAAGCGGGGGAGGGCTTCTGTTCGTGGGAAGAGGCTGTTTGCTGCAGTCTTATTCCCCTTCCTCTGCCCCGGGGCAGATATGAGTGGCCTTTTGCCCGCTTGCCCTTATGGGGACGAAAGGACTGAGCCTGAAAAGACGGTATCTTTTTCTGCTGCGAGGTGACTTGGGGTAAAAAGGTGGATTTTCCAGCCGTTGCCACCAGGTCCGATAGACCGACCCCAAATAACTCCTCCCCTTCATACGGCAATATTTCCATATGCCGTTTGGAATCCGCATCCCCTGACCACTGTCGCGTCCATAATCCTCTTCTGGCAGAAATGGACATCGCACTTACTCTTGATGCCAGAGTGCAAATATCCCTCTGTGCATCTCGCATATATAGAAATGCATCCTTTAAATGCTCTATAGTCAATAATATATTGTCCCTGTCCAGGGTATCAATATTTTCAGTCAGGGAATCCGACCAAGCCACCCCAGCACTGCACATCCAGGCTGAGGCGATTGCTGGTCGCAGTATAATACCAGTATGTGTGTATATACTTTTAAGGATATTTTCCAGCTTCCTATCAGCTGGTTCCTTGAGGGCGGCCGTATCAGGGGACGGTAACGCCACTTGTTTTGATAAGCGTGTGAGCGCCTTATCTACGCTAGGGGGTGTTTCCCAACGCGCCCTAACCTCTGGCGGGAAAGGGTATAATGCCAATAATTTTTTAGAAATTAGCAGTTTTTTATCGGGGGAAACCCACGCTTCATCACACACCTCATTTAATTCATCTGATTCAGGAAAAACTACGGGTAGTTTTTTCACACCCCACATAATACCCTTTTTTGTGGTACTTGTAGTATCAGAAATGTTCAAAACCTCCTTCATTGCAGTGATCATGTAACGTGTGGCCCTACTGGAAAATACGTTTGTTTCCTCACCGTCGACACTGGAGTCAGTGTCCGTGTCAGTGTCTGTATCGACCTGAGGTAACGGGCGTTTTATAGCCCCTGACGGTGTTTGAGACGCCTGTACAGGTATCAACTGATTTGCCGGCTGTCTCATGTCGTCAACAGTCTTTTGTAAAGTGCCGACACTATCACGTAATTCTTTCCATAAGACCATCCAGTCAGGTGTCGACTCCCTAGGGGGTGACATCACTAACACAGGCAATTGCTCCGCCTCCACACCATTTTCCTCCTCATACATGTCGACACAGCGTACCGACACACAGCACACACACAGGGAATGCTCTGATAGAGGACAGGACCCCACTAGCCCTTTGGGGAGACAGAGGGAGAGTTTGCCAGAACACACCAGAGTCGCTAGTAGCCGCAGGTACCACAATAAGCTGGTTCAGGTGAAACGCTGACACCACCTTAGGGAGAAACTGGGGACGAGTCCGCAGCTCTGCCCCGTCCGAATGGACAATCAGATATGGGCTTTTGTGAGACAAAGCCGCCAATTCTGACACTCGCCTGGCCGAGGCCAGGGCCAACATCATGGTCACTTTCCATGTGAGATATTTCAAATCCACAGATTTGAGCGGTTTAAACCAATGTGATTTGAGGAATCCCAGAACTACGTTGAGATCCCACAGTGCCACTGGAGGCACAAAAGGGGGTTGTATATGCAGTACTCCCTTGACAAACTTCTGGACTTCAGGAACTGAAGCCAATTCTTTCTGGAAGAAAATTGACAGGGCCGAAATCTGAGGCCCATAGACACTCCTGTTTGCAGGAAATGCAGGAATCGACCGAGTTGAAATTTCTTCGTGGAGCCTTCCTGGCCTCACACCACGCAACATATTTTCGCCACATGTGGTGATAATGTTGTGCGGTCACATCCTTCCTGGCTTTGACCAGGTTAGGAATGACCTCTTCCGGAATGCCTTTTTCCCTTAGGATCCGGCGTTCAACCGCCATGCCGTCAAACGCAGCCGCGGTAAGTCTTGGAACAGACATGGTACGTGCTGAAGCAAGTCCCTTCTTAGCGGCAGAGGTCATGAGTCCTCTGAGTATCTCTTGAAGTTCCGGGTACCAAGTCCTTCTTGGCCAATCCGGAGCCACGAGTATAGTTCTTACTACTCTACGTCTTATAATTCTCAATACCTTGGGTATGAGAAGCAGAGGAGGGAACACATACACCGACTGGTACGCCCACGGTGTTACCAGAACGTCCACAGCTATTGCCTGAAAGTCTCTTGACCTGGCGCAATACCGGTCCAGTTTTTTGTTCAGGCGGGACGCCATCATGTACACCTTTGGTCTTTCCCAACGGTTCACAATCATGTGGAAAACTTCCCGATGAAGTCCCCACTCTCCCGGGTGGAGGTCGTGCCTGCTGAGGAAGTCTGCTTCCCAGTTGTCCACTCCCGGAATGAATACTGCTGACAGTGCTATCACATGATTTTCCGCCCAGCGAAGAATCCTTGCAGTTTTTGCCATTGCCCTCCTGCTTCTTGTGCCGCCCTGTCTGTTTACGTGGGCGACTGCCGTGATGTTGTCCCACTGGATCAATACCGGCTGACCTTGAAGCAGAGGTCTTGCTAAGCTTAGAGCATTATAAATTGCCCTTAGCTCCAGTATATTTATGTGGAGAAAAGTCTCCAGACTTAATCACACTCCCTGGAAATTTTTTCCCTGTGTGACTGCTCCCCAGCCTCTCAGGCTGGCCTCCGTGGTCACCAGCATCCAATCCTGAATGCCGAATCTGCAGCCCTCTAGAAGATGAGCACTCTGTAACCACCACAGGAGAGACACCCTTGTCCTTGGAGATAGGGTTATCCGCTGATGCATCTGAAGATGCGATCCGGACCATTTGTCCAGCAGATCCCACTGAAAAGTTCTTGGGTGGAATCTGCCGAATGGAATCGCTTCGTAATAAGCCACCATTTTTCCCAGGACTCTTGTGCAATGATGCACTGACACTTTTCCTGGTTTTAGGAGGTTCCTGACTAGCTCGGATAACTCCCTGGCTTTCTCCTCCGGGAGAAACACCTTTTTCTGGACTGTGTCCAGTCCCTAGGAACAGCAGACGTGTCGTCGGAAACAACTGCGGTTTTGGAATATTTAGAATCCACCCGTGCTGTCGTAGAACTACTTGAGATAGTGCTACTCCGACCTCCAACTGTTCTCTGGACCTTGCTCTTATTAGGAGGTCGTCCATTTTCTTCGAAGAAGAATCATTTCGGGCATTACCTTGGTAAAGACCCGGAGTGCCGTGGACAATCCAAACGGCAGCGTCTGAAACTGATAGTGACAGTTCTGTACCACGAACCTGAGATACCCTTGGTGAGAAGGGCAAATTGGGACATGGAGGTAAGCATCCCTGATGTCCCGGGACACCATATAGTCCCCTTCTTCCTGGTTCGCTATCACTGCTCTGAGTGACTCCATCTTGATTTGAACCTTTGTAAGTGTTCAAATATTTCAGATTTAGAATAGGTCTCACCGAGCCTTCTGGTATCAGTACCACAATATAGTGTGGAATAATACCCCTTTCCTTGTTGTAGGAGGGGTGCTTTGATTATCACCTGCTGGGAATACAGCTTGTGAATTGTTTCCAATACTGCCTCCCTGTCGGAGGGAGACGTTGGTAAAGCAGACTTCAGGAACCTGCGAGGGGAAACGTCTCGACTTTCCAATCTGTACCCCTGGGATACTATTTGTAGGATCCAGGGGTCCTGTACGGCCCCAGCGTCATGCTGAGAACTTGGCAGAAGCGGTGGAAGGCTTCTGTTCCTGGGAATGGGCTGCCTGCTGCAGTCTTCTTCCCTTTCCTCTATCCCTGGGCAGATATGCTTATGGGGACGAAAGGACTGAGGCTGAAAAGACGGTGTCTTTTTCTGCATAGATGTGACTTAGGGTAAAAACGGTGGATTTCCCAGCAGTTGCCGTGGCCACCAGGTCCGATGGACCGACCCCCAAATAACTCCTCCCCTTTATACGGCAATACATCTTTGTGCCGTTTGGAATCTGCATCACCTGACCACTGTCGTGTCCATAAACATCTTTTGGCAGATATGGACATCGCACTTACTCTTGATGCCAGAGTGCAAATATCCCTCTGTGCATCTCGCATATATAGAAATGCATTCTTTAAATGCTCTATAGTAAATAAAATACTGTCCCTGTCAAGGGTATCAATATTTTCAGTCAGGGAATCCGACCAAGCCACCCCCGCGCTGCACATCCAGGCTGAGGCGATCGCTGGTCGCAGTATAACACCAGTATGTGTGTATATACTTTTTAGGATATTTTCCAGCCTCCTATCAGCTGGCTCCTTGAGGGCGGCCGTATCTGGAGACGGTACCGCCACTTGTTTTGATAAGCGTGTGAGCGCCTTATCGACCCTAAGGGGTGTTTCCCAACGCGCCCTAACTTCTGGCGGGAAAGGGTATACCGCCAATAATTTTCTATCGGGGGAACCCCGCGCCTCATCACACACTTCATTTAATTTATCTGATTCAGGAAAAACTATAGGTAGTTTTTCCACACCCCACATAATACCCTTTTTTGTGGTACTTGTAGTATCAGAAATATGTAACACCTCCTTCATTGCCCTTAACAAGTAACGTGTGGCCCTAAAGGAAAATACGTTTGTTTCTTCACCGTCGACACTTGAGTCAGTGTCCGTGTCTGTGTCGACCGACTGAGGTAAAATGGGCATTATAACGTCCCTGACGGTGTTTTAGACGCCTGGACAGATACTAATATGTTTGCCGGCCGTCTCATGTCGTCAACCGACTTGCAGCGTGTTGACATTATCACGTAATTCCTTAAATAAGCCATCTATTCCGGTGTCGACTCCCTAGAGAGTGACATCACCATTACAGGCAATTTGCTCCGCCTCCCAACATCGTCCTCATACATGTCGACACACACGTACCGACACACAGCACACACACAGGGAATGCTCTGATAGAGGACAGGACCTACTAGCCCTTTGGGGAGACAGAGGGAGAGTTTGCCAGCACACACCAAAAACGCTATAATTATACAGGGACAACCTTTATATAAGTGCTTTTCCCTTATAGCATTTTAATATATGTAGTCATATCGCCAAATCAGTGCCCCCCCTCTCTGTTTTAACCCTGTTTCTGTAGTGCAGTGCAGGGGAGAGCCTGGGAGCCTTCCCACCAGCATTTCTGTGAGGGAAAATGGCGCTGTATGCTGAGGAGAATAGGCCCCGCCCCCTTTTTGGCGGGCTTCTTCTCCCGTTTTTCTGAGACCTGGCAGGGGTTAAATACATCCATATAGCCCCCAGGGGCTATATGATGTATTTTTAGCCAGAATAAGGTACTATCATTGCTGCCCAGGGCGCCCCCCCCAGCACCCTGCACCCTCAGTGACCGCTGTTATGAAGTGTGCTGACAACAATGGCGCACAGCTGCAGTGCTGTGCGCTACCTTATGAAGACTGAAAAGTCTTCTGCCGCCGGTTTCTGGACCTCTTCACTTTTCGGCATCTGCAAGGGGGTCGGCGGCGCGGCTCCGGGACGAACCCCAGGGTGAGACCTGTGTTCCGACTCCCTCTGGAGCTAATGGTGTCCAGTAGCCTAAGAAGCCAATCCATCCTGCACGCAGGTGAGTTCACTTCTCTCCCCTAAGTCCCTCGATGCAGTGAGCCTGTTGCCAGCAGGACTCACTGAAAATAAAAAACCTAACAAAACTTTTACTCTAAGCAGCTCTTTAGGAGAGCCACCTAGATTGCACCCTTCTCGGCCGGGCACAAAAATCTAACTGAGGCTTGGAGGAGGGTCATAGGGGGAGGAGCCAGTGCACACCACCTGATCCTAAAGCTTTTACTTTTGTGCCCTGTCTCCTGCGGAGCCGCTATTCCCCATGGTCCTGACGGAGTCCCCAGCATCCACTAGGACGTTAGAGAAATAGGCATTTGGTACTCACCGATAATTCCCTTTCTCAGAGGCCATATGGCAGGCCTGGCCAACCTGTGGCTCTCCAGCTGTGAAACTACATGTCCCAGCATGCCCTGTAACAGTTTAGCTATTAGGGAATGCAAGAACTGTGGCAGAGCATGCTGGGATGTGTAGTTTTACAACAGCTGGAGAACTACAGGTTGGCCAGGCCTGCCATAGGGGACACTGAATGAAGACTTCAGGGTCCCCTATGGGCTGCAGGAGAAAATTGAAAAAGAAACCCTCCAAAATCGTCCCTCGGGGTTTTTTCTTAATTGCCAAGCTTCTGCCTCTCTATACTTCATGATTGTCCCACAATGTGTGAGAAAATAAAAAAAAACACAAAGGAGTGACTCACCAAAGGTTCTGCCCCTGTTTAGGTACTGTGCTCTCCACAGGTCTCTCTTCCTTTTGTGGGGAATCCTCCGGTGCACCCACACTACTCTCAGCATCGTCACTCTCCATGGTAGCTGAGTAAGCAGGAGGTAAGAAGTTGCAGTCATTGCTTGGCAGTGAAGGATCATGCAATTACTCTTTCATAAAGAAAATATTTTTAAATGGTTTATATGGAGAGAAAAAAAAATTAAAAGGGTGGTTGGGAGGCAGAGTCACGGGTTCCCTCTTTGCATGACCAGATTAGGGTATGTGTATTTAAAGAACAATACAGTCTTCTGCACGGACAAGTGCAGTGTGTTAGGGGGTGTCTTTAATGAGTTGTAAGTACCTGATCAATAAGAACTGAACACAATTCTAACTGCAGCCATAGTATAGTGGGTGATACTAACTTCAGAGATAGGATGGCTGTCATAAGGTCAGCATGAGTTAGGTCGACATGATCACCAGGTCGACATGCAAAAAGGTCGACATGAGATTGTTTTTTTAATTTCATTTTTCGAGCTTTTTCATACTTAACGATCCACGTGGACTACAATTGGGAACGGTAACCTGTGCCAAGTGCAGCGGTAGCGGAGCAAGGCACCGTGCCTGAAGCATGGCGAGCGAAACGAGCCACGTGAGGGGTCACGGTGCACTAATTGGGTTCCCTGACACTATTCGATGAAAATGACACCAAAGGGGGGGGGGGGGGGGGGGAGAGAGAAAAACACGTCAACCTTTTCCATGTCGACCAAACGTGGTCAACCCAATATATGTTGACCTAATGAACCACACCATCAGACATAACTATAGTTTTACTTATTATGGAATGTCCTGGCTCTTGTCCGCATCAGACTCCAGATAATTTGTTCTATAAATTCATTTGCACGCAAGGGCACACTGTTTAATAGGGGGTTAAACCAAAAATAGGGATTTTTGTTACTTACCATAAAATCTCTTTCTCTGATTCCATCTGGGGGACGCTGCGCTTTTACTTGTGGGTTAGAGTGTGTGGATGGGAGTTTGGCACAGAACCTATCAAAACTAACTCCTCCCCCCTCTAACCCCTCCCATCTCCAGCCTACCACTAGATCACCTCAGTTAACGTTTAGCAAAGCCGGAGGAGATGAGATAGAACCTGACCAAGGAAACCAGACAAAATACGGGAGGGATCGCAGCGTCCCCCAGATGGAATCAGAGAAAGATTTTACGGTAAGTAACAAAAATCCCTATTTCTCTTTCATCCATCTGGGGGACGCTGCGCTGTTACTTGTGGCATTTCCCAAAGCAAGCTAATTAGAGAAGGGAGACATGGACGGCATATCCGTCCGTAAAATCTGACGCCCAACAGAGGCAAACTCCAAACAAAAAGTATGAAAACGGTAAAACTTTGTGAAGGTATGCACGGAAGACCAGGTTGCCGCTCGACATAACTGCTCGACGGAAACTCCACCGCGCACAGCCCAAGAGGCCCCACCAGCTCTAGTCGAATGAGCCCTCAAAGAATCAGGAATAGGTAACGCTGAAGAAACATAAGCCTGTCTAATAGCAGAGGTAACCCAGCGCGCCACTTTATTTTTAGAGGCCGGCCAGCCACGCTTGGGCGCAGCAAACAAAATCAATAAGGTATCCGTACGTCGAATACATTCTGTACGGGACAAATATGTGCGTAAAGCTCTAACAACATCCAATGAGGCCAAATGGCAATCCCCTCCAGAAGATTCTGGAACTAACGCCGGAAGAACAATGTCCTGATTCATATGGAAAGCAGACACAACTTTAGGCAGAAAAGGCTTTGTACGTAAAACCACTCGATTGTCGTGAAAAACCAACAAAGGCGGCCTGCAAAAAGGGCTGCCAACTCAGAAACACGCCTAACGGAGGCAATGGCCAAGAGAAAAACCACTTTAAGAGTAAGAAAGCGTAACTCAACAGAATTTAATGTTTCAAACGGAGGCTTCTGGAGAGCCTGAAGAACCAGATTTAAATCCCACGGTGGAACCGGAGGTACAAAGGGAGACTGAATCCTGAGTACACCCTGAAAGAAGGTCTGAACTTCCGGAATGACAGCCAATCTTTTTTGAAAAAGTACCGACAGTGCTGAAACCTGTCCCTTAAGTGAAGACAAACGAAGTCCCTTAGTCAGACCCTCCTGGAGAAAAGAGAGCAGACGAGGTAATTGGAAGAGGTGCGGGGACAACCCACGCCTTTCACACCAAGCAATGTAAATACGCCATACCCTGTGATAAATACGAGAAGTGATAGGCTTCCTAGCCTGAAGCATAGTTTTTACCACTGGACGAGATAACCCTTTAGCTCTTAAAATGTTGGATTCAAGAACCAAGCCGTCAAAGCCAGACGATCTAAACCCTGATGGTGACAAGGACCTTGTAAGAGGAGATCGGGTCGTAGAGGAAGACGGAATGGTTCTCCGACCACCATGCTGCGAAGAAGAGTGTACCACTGACGTCGAGGCCAGTCCGGTGCTACAAGAATGACTGGTAGACCTTCTCTGCGGATGCGTTGAAGACGCGGTGTCAAGGGAATTGGAGGGAACACATATCAGAGACGAAATTGCCACGGGGCTGTCAATGCATCGATTAGCATTGCTTGAGGGTCTTGAGTGCGAGAGCCGTACTGAAGTAACTTTCGGTTTAGGCGGGATGCCATGAGATCGATGTCAGGTGTTCCCCACTGAGACACCAGGGTCAGAAAGACTTCTTGATGAAGTTCCCATTCCCCCGGATGCATCGTGTGGCGGCTTAAGAAATCTGCTTCCCAGTTGTCTACCCCTGGAATGTGAATTGCGAATATGGTCGGAATCCACTTCTCCGCCCACTGTAGAATGTGTGACTTTCTTCATGGCTCTCCAACTGCGAGTTCCTCCCTGCTTGTTTATGTAAGCTACTGCTGTTGCGTTGTCTGATTGGATGCGTACTAGGTGACCCCTGACACAGTCCTGTATCTGAACCAGAGAGTACCGAATTGCTCTTAACTCTAAAATGTTGATTGGTAGCCTTGATTCCTGAACGCTCCAGAGCCCCTGGAGATGCGGAGACTGAAATACCGCCCCCCAACCGGTGAGGCTGGCGTCCGTGGTGACCATCATCCAATCCCATACCGTGAACGGTGCTCCTTTGGTTAGATTTGGACTGTGAAGCCACCAAAGTAGAGAGACTGTCGAGTCTGAACCGACAGTCGGCATAATTGCAAATCCAGATGCGGACCCATCTGATTCCAAGAGCCCAGAATCTGCGACTGAAGGGCACGAGCATGAATTCTGGCATATGGTACCACCTCGAACGTTGCTACCATTTTGCCCAACACCTGCATACATCTGAGAACAGACCCTCGGCAATTGCAACAGAGAGAATCCTGGACCTGAGATCCTGAATCTTGTCCTGAGGTAGAAAAACCCTCTGCCTCCTTGTGTCGAACAGTAGACCTAGAAACACTATCTCCTGAGAGGGAGTCAGGGAAGATTTTTGGAAATTCACAATCCATCCGAAGGACTGCAGAGTGGTCGTGGTGCGCTGTAAGTGCAGTTGAAGTTCCGGCGAGGAAGCTTTTAGAAGTAGATCGTCCAGGTAAGGAGTAATGTTGATCTCCTGGCCTCTGATGACCGTCACCACGTGACCTAATATTTTTGTAAATACTCGAGGGGCCGTGGAAAGACCGAAGGGAAGAGCCTGAAACTGGAAGTGCCAGGGCCCTAGTGCGAACCTCAACAGACATCGATGACCCGACCAAATTGGAACGTGGAGATAAGCGTCCTTTATGTCGATAGATGCCAAATACTCCTCTGGTTCCATGGCTGCGATAATTGAACGAATCCATTCCATTTTGAACTTCTGGACAGAAAGGTAAGGATTCAGGCACTTTAAATTTAATATGGGTCGAAACGAACCGTCCGGCTTGTTTACTAGAAAAAGACTTGAGTAAAACCCTTGACCGCGTTGAGCTCTGGGAACTGAACGAATTACTCCTTGTTTCAAGAGCGTGGAAGTAGCCTGAGTTATTGCTTGTCGTCTGGAGGGATCCCCAGGAAGAGGAGTGATGAAGAAACGGTTTGGAACAGGTTCTTAGAGATCTAAAATGTAACCTCGGGTTATGACTCCAGACACCCACTGATCCGGATGCGACAGGAGCCACACCTCTTTGAACTGTAGTAACCGCGCTCCCACTACCAAGTATCCCTCCACGGGAGTCCTTGCGTCATGCTGCAGGTTTGTCGGCAGGTTTGACTGCCGCTCTGCGAGGTGCTTGTACGCCCCTACCACGGTACACGCCTCTACGTGGAAATCTTGAAAAGGCCCGAAAGGACTGGAACCCACCTCTACTCTGAGTACGGTAGGACCGAAACCTAGTCGCTCTTGACTTCTGAGGGGCAACTGGAAGAAACGGACTCTTACCACCTGTAGTATCAGAGATAATCTTTTTAAGCTCTGAACCAAAGAGGAACTCTCCTTCAAATGGAACCACTGTCAATGTTTGTTTTGAATCAGAGTCAGCGTTCCAAACACGAAGCCATAGCGCATGCCTTGCTGTAACCACCTGAGCAGATACCCGCGACTGTAGTGAAACAGTCTAGTAATGCCTCACCAACAAAGGTGACAGCCTCGGAGATCTGCTCAGACAGCTGAATAGCCTGATGGGTCATCCGACTGCATGCCAGATACCACCTGGGCCAACCATTCATCAATGGCTTTAAGGACCCAGGCACTAGCAAGTAATGGGCGCAGAGAAATACCTGATAAAGCAAAAATGGATTTAAGAATAGCTTCAAGCTTCCGATCTGTTGGATCCTTTAATGTCACTGAATGTACTGAAGGAATTACCGTAGCCTTCGCCAAATGAGAAATGGGAGCATCCACTTTCGGAGCAGTTTCCCAGAATTTTGTGTCTTCATCTGCAAAAGGATACAAAATTTTTAATTTCTTAGGAGCCTGAAATCGTGAATCTGGCCTAAGCCAAGGTTCCTTCAAAATGTCTGCAAAATGAGTATAAGACGGAAAGACTATTACTCGTCTTTTCTGACGCTTGAAGAAACCTGACGAAGCCTCCGCCGAATCCTGAATATTAAGAGTCTGACGGATGGCCTCAATCAATAATCTGACACCTGAACTTGTAGATCATTCCTCCTCTTCCCAGGCGGAAGTATCCTCCCACTCAGACTCCAGTTCACCCTCCTCCAGAGGAGCAGATACCGGATCCAAGTCCTCTCCTGGGAAGGTGACACCGGCCAACGGATGCTGTCGTTTAGCGGCCGCCGAACTGGAAGCAGACAGCATCTTGTTAATAGACTGTGCCAAGTCTGCAATACTTTTTTCCCATATTCCTTGCCCAAGGTGGCTCCATAGCCGACTGACCAGAATCCACCCCTGACTGTGATTGACGTAAATCAGCAATAGCGTCGGCCATGTTCCTGGCCCATAGAGGGACTGACTGATCTGCTGATAAACTAGGCTGCTCTACTGTAGGTGTCACGGAGAATGCCGTGCAGAGCGAACCAAGATCTGTGCTACCCTTTGACAGCTTTGAACCACACTGAGAACAGGCAAAATATACAGCTGAGCCTGTCTTCCCTTTAGTAGGTTTGTCTGGCTTACTGGCCATTGTTATTTTCTATCAGTGACTTATTAAATAAGGAAAATTCTATATAAGGCTTCCACCCTATACAATATGCTGAAAAATTGTGTACCCCTCCTGTAAATCTCACAGTGTGAGTACTAAAACAACTGTAAAGTAATGTAAAGAGAGCATGTGGGAAACCTTGCCGAGCTATGCAGGATACTTCTTACAATATTAAAAAAAAAAAAAAAAATAAGAATTTATTCACCGGTAATTCTATTTCTCGTAGTCCGTAGTGGATGCTGGGAACTCCGTAAGGACCATGGGGAATAGCGGGCTCCGAAGGAGGCTGGGCACTCTAGAAAGATTTATGACTACCTGGTGTGCACTGGCTCCTCCCACTATGACCCTCCTCCAAGCCTCAGTTAGGACACTGTGCCCGGACGAGCTGACATAATAAGGAAGGATTTTGAATCCCGGGTAAGACTCATACCAGCCACACCAATCACACCGTACAACTCGTGATATTATATCCAGTTTGACAGTATGAAAACAACTGAGCCTCTCAACAGATGGCTCAACAATAACCCTTTAGTTAGCAATAACTATTTACAAGTATTGCAGACAATCCGCACTTGGGATGGGCGCCCAGCATCCACTACGGACTACGAGAAATATAATTACCGGTGAGTAAATTCTTATTTTCTCTGACGTCCTAGTGGATGCTGGGAACTCCGTAAGGACCATGGGGATTATACCAAAGCTCCCAAACGGGCGGGAGAGTGCGGATGACACTGCAGCACCGAATGAGAGAACTCTAGGTCCTCCTCAGCCACGGTATCAAATTTGTAGAATTTTGCAAACGTGTTTGCCCCTGACCAAGTAGCTGCTCGGCAAAGTTGTAAAGCAGAGACCCCTCGGGCAGCCGCCCAAGATGAGCCCACCTTCCTTGTGGAATGGGCATTTACAGATTTTGGCTGTGGCAGGCCTGCCACAGAATGTGCAAGCTGAATTGTACTACAAATCCAGCGAGCAATAGTCTGCTTAGAAGCAGGAGCACCCAGCTTGTTGGGTGCATACAAGATAAACAGCGAGTCAGATTTTCTGACTCCAGCCGTCCTGGAAACATATTTTCAGGGCCCTGACAACGTCTAGCAACTTGGAGTCCTCCAAATCCCTAGTAGCCGCAGGCACCACAATAGGCTGGTTCAGGTGAAACGCTGACACCACCTTAGGGAGAAACTGGGGACGAGTCATCAATTCTGCCCTATCCATATGGAAAATCAGATAAGGGCTTTTACATGATAAAGCCGCCAATTCTGACACTCGCCTGGCTGAAGCCAAGGCCAATAACATGACCACTTTCCACGTGAGATATTTTAGATCCACGGTTTTTAGTGGCTCAAACCAATGTGATTTTAAGAAACTCAACACCACGTTGAGATCCCAAGGTGCCACAGGAGGCACAAACAGGGGCTGAATATGCAGCACTCCTTTCACAAATGTCTGAACTTCAGGTACTGAAGCTAGTTCTTTTTGAAAGAAAATCGACAGAGCCGAGATCTGTACTTTAATGGAGCCTAGTTTTAGGCCCATATTCACTCCTGCTTGCAGGAAATGCAGAAATCGACCCAGCTGAAATTCCTCTGTTGGGGCCTTTTTTGCCTCGCACCATGCAACATATTTCCGCCATATGCGGTGATAATGCTTTGCCGTAACATCTTTCCTGGCTTTAATAAGCGTAGGAATGACTTCTTCCGGAATACCCTTTTCCTTCAGGATCCGGCGTTCAACCGCCATGCCGTCAAACGCAGCCGCGGTAAGTCTTGGAACAGACAGGGCCCCTGCTGTAGCAGGTCCTGTCTGAGCGGTAGAGGCCACGGGTCCTCTGAGAGCATCTCTTGAAGTTCCGGGTACCACGCTCGTCTTGGCCAATCCGGAACCACGAGAATTGTGTTTACTCCTCGCTTTCTTATTATTCTCAATACCTTTGGTATGAGAGGAAGAGGAGGGAACACATAAACCGACTGGTACACCCACGGTGTCACTAGAGCGTCCACAGCTATCGCCTGAGGGTCCCTTGACCTGGCGCAATATCTTTTTAACTTTTTGTTGAGGCGGGACGCCATCATGTCCACCTGTGGTTTTTCCCAACGGTTTACCAGCATCTGGAAAACTTCTGGATGAAGTCCCCACTCTCCCGGGTGGAGGTCGTGTCTGCTGAGGAAGTCTGCTTCTCAGTTGTCCACTCCCGGAATGAACACTGCTGACAGTGCTAGAACATGATTCTCCGCCCATCGGAGAATTCTTGTGGCTTCTGCCATCGCCATCCTGCTTCTTGTGCCTCCCTGTCGATTTACATGGGCGACTGCCGTGATGTTGTCTGACTGGATCAGCACCGGCTGGTGTAGGAGCAGGGATTTTGCTTGACTTAGGGCATTGTAAATGGCCCTTAGTTCCAGAATATTTATGTGAAGGGAAGTCTCCTGACTCGACCATAGTCCTTGGAAGTTTCTTCCCTGTGTGACTGCCCCCCAGCCTCGAAGGCTGGCATCCGTGGTCACCAGGACCCAGTCCTGTATGCCGAACCTGCGGCCCTCTAGAAGATGGGCACTCTGCAGCCACCACAGTAGAGACACCCTGGTTCTTGGAGACAGGGTTATTAAGCGATGCATCTGAAGATGCGATCCGGACCATTGGTCCAACAGGTCCCACTGAAAGATTCTGGCATGGAACCTGCAGAAGGAAATTGCTTCGTAAGAAGCTACCATCTTTCCCAGGACCCGCGTGCAGTGATGCACTGATACCTGTTTTGGTTTCAGGAGGTCTCTGACTAGAGATGACAACTCCCTGGCTTTCTCCTCCGGGAGAAACACTTTTTTCTGGACTGTATCCAGAATCATACCCAGGAACAGTAGCCGTGTCGTCGGAACCAGCTGTGACTTTGGGATATTCAGAATCCAGCCGTGCTGGTGCAGCACTTCCTGAGATAGTGCTACTCCCACCAACAACTGTTCCTTGGACCTCGCCTTTATTAGGAGATCGTCCAAGTACGGGATAATTAAAACTCCCTTTTTTCGAAGGAGTATCATCATTTTCGCCATAACCTTGGTAAATACCCTCAGTGCCGTGGACAGTCCAAACGGCTGCGTCTGGAATTGGTAATGGCAATCCTGTACCACAAATCTGAGGTACTCCTGGTGAGGATGGTAAATGGGGACATGCAAGTAAGCATCCTTGATGTCCAGGGATACCATGTAATCCCCCTCGTCCAGGCTTGCAATAACCGCCCTGAGCGATTCCATCTTGAACTTGAATTTTTTTATGTATGTGTTCAAGGATTTCAAATTTAAAATGGGTCTCACCGAACCGTCCGGTTTCGGCACCACAAATAGTGTGGAATAGTAACCCCGGCCTTGTTGAAGTAGGGGTACCTTGATTATCACCTGCTGGGAATACAGCTTGTGAATTGCCGCTAGCACCGCCTCCCTGTCTGAGGGAGCAATCGGCAAGGCAGATTTTAGGAACCGGTGGGGTGGAGACGCCTCGAATTCCAGTTTGTACCCCTGAGATACTATTTGAAGGATCCAGGGATCCACCTGTGAGCGAGCCCACTGATCGCTGAAATTCTTGAGGCTGCCCCCCACCGTACCTGGCTCCGCCTGTGGAGCCCCACCGTCATGCGGCGGACTTGGAAGAAGAAGTGGGGGAGGACTTTTGCTCCTGGGAACCTGCTGTTTGTTGCAGCCTTTCCCCTACCTCTGCCTCTGGACAGAAAAGACCCGCCTTTTCCACGCTTGTTTTTCTGGGTCCGAAAGGACTGAACCTGATAAAACGGCGCCTTCTTAGGCTGTGAGGGGACATGGGGTAAAAATGCTGACTTCCCAGACGTTGCTGTGGAAACTAGGTCCGAGAGACCATCCCCAAATAATTCCTCACCCTTATATGGCAAAACTTCCATGTGCCTTTTAGAATCTGCATCTCCTGTCCACTGGCGAGTCCATAAGCCTCACCTAGCAGAAATGGACAATGCACTTACTTTAGATGCCAGCCGGCAGATTTCCCTCTGTGCATCTCTCATATACAAGACTGAGTCTTTGATATGGTCTATGGTTAGCAGGATCGTGTCTCTGTCTAATGTGTCAATATTTTCTGACAGGGAATCTGACCACGTAGCGGCAGCACTGCACATCCATGCTGACGCAATAGCTGGCCTAAGTATAATGCCTGAGTGTGTGTATACAGACTTCAGGATCGCCTCCTGCTTTCTATCAGCAGGTTCCTTGAGGGCGGCCGTATCCGGAGACGGTAGTGCCACCTTTTTAGACAAACGTGTGAGCGCTTTATCCACCCTAGGAGGTGTTTCCCAACGTGACCTATCCTCTGGCGGGAAAGGGAACGCCATTAGTACCTTCTTAGGAATTACCAATTTTTTATCAGGGAAAGCCCACGCTTCTTCACACACTTAATTAAATTCATCTGATGGGGGAAAAACTACGGGTAGTTTTTTCTCCCCAAATATAATACCCTTTTTAGTGGTACCTGTATTTATATCAGAAATGTGTAACACCTCTTTCATTGCCTCAATCATGCAGTGAATGGCCTTAGTGGGCATCAGGTTAGACTCATCGTCGTCGACACTGGTGTCAGTATCAGTGTCGACATCTGGGTCTGCGGTCTGAGGTAGCGGGCGTTTTAGAGCCCCTGATTACCTGTGAGATGCCTGGACAGGCACGAGCTGAGAAGTCGGCTGTCCCACATTTGGCATGTCGTCAAATTTCTTATGTAAGGAGTCTATACGTGCACTAATTTCTTTCCATAAGCTCAACCACTCAGGTGTCTGCCCCGCAGGGGGTGACATCCCTTCTAAAGGCATCTGCTCCGTCTCCACATCATTATCCTCATCAAACATGTCGACACAGCCGTACCGACACACCGCACACACACACAGGTAATGCTCCAACAGAGGACAGGACCCACAAAAGCCCTTTGGGGGGACAGAGTGAGAGTATGCCAGCACACACCAGAGCGCTATATAATGCAGGGACTAACTGAGTTATGTCCCCTATAGCTGCTTTTTCTATATAATTGTATACTGCGCCTAAATTTAGTGCCCCCCCCTCTCTTTTTTACCCTTTTCTGTAGTGTAGACTGCAGGGGAGAGCCAGGGAGCTTCCTTCCAGCGGAGCTGTGAGGGAAAATGGCGCCAGTGTGCTGAGGGAGATAGCTTCGCCCCTTTTCCGCGGACTATTCTCCCGCTTTTTTCTATATTCTGGCAGGGGTATTTTCCACATATATAGCCTCTGGGGCTATATATTGTGGTATTTTTGCCAGCCAAGGTGTTATTATTGCTTCTCAGGGCGCCCCCCCCCAGCGCCCTGCACCCTCAGTGACCGGAGTGTGAAGTGTGTGTGAGGAGCAATGGCGCACAGCTGCAGTGCTGTGCGCTACCTTGGTGAAGACTGATGTCTTCTGCCGCCGATTTTCCGGACCTCTTCTTGCTTCTGGCTCTGTAAGGGGGACGGCGGCGCGGCTCCGGGACCGAACACCAAGGCTGGGCCTGCGGTCAATCCCTCTGGAGCTAATGGTGTCCAGTAACCTAAGAAGCCCAAGCTGGCTGCAAGCAGGCAGGTTCGCTTCTTCTCCCCTTAGTCCCTCGCTGCAGTGAGCCTGTTGCCAGCAGGTCTCACTGAAAATAAAAAACCTAATTTCTATACTTTCTTTCTAAAGGCTCAGGAGAGCCCCTAGTGTGCATCCAACCTCGGCCGCGCACAAAATCTAACTGAGGCTTGGAGGAGGGTCATAGTGGGAGGAGCCAGTGCACACCAGGTAGTCATAAATCTTTCTAGAGTGCCCAGCCTCCTTCGGAGCCCGCTATTCCCCATGGTCCTTACGGAGTTCCCAGCATCCACTAGGACGTCAGAGAAACTAGCAATACTTGCTATTATGCTGCTCCCGGTCTGTGAGATATACAGGGTGAGATGCTGTCCGTGTTGTGTGTGTGTGGCGTCAGCGCAGTGTCCCCCGCTTCCACTCTGGCAGCAAGCAATAAGATGGCGCCTGAAGCTGGGACCCGCCCCCACAGAGTGAGGACGGCGGACGCTGCATGGCAGGAGTGCAATGCGGAAAGAAGTCATCTCCCCCTGCGTCCCGCCGCAGTTACCACTCCCCTTCAGTGACCGTAGCGTCATACGTTCCCTTCCCTGAAGGGACCTTCTCTGCGCTGTTACACTAGCGGCGGTGATCTGAGAGATCCCGTGCGCTAGTGCTGCCTGCACCGCGCTATACGTCCCCTTCTGTGAAGGGACCTTAGCGCTCTGTTCAGTGAAACTAGCGGCGGTGATGTGAGTGATCCCGTCCGCTAGAGCGTCTGTGAACACAGTCCCGTCCCCCCCCCTCCCATACATACATATTAGAGGAACAGGGGGGGAGGGGGGAGTAGGATTTCGTCTTACCGTGACAGATCTGTTGCCTCCTCGGATCTGAGTCTGGAATGAGCAAGCCCCAGTGACCTCAGTATGGTGACTCCCCAGAGGCGCAAAAAGGAGTGAGTAAATGCATACTGACTAACCCCACTCCTGTTATACTTGTCACCTGTGGACAGGGACTAAGTATAATTTAAGAAATCTAAAGAAAATAAAACCTAACTAAAATCTATAGATAAGGAAATCTGTGCCTGTACTCCTCAGGCACAAAACTAAAACTGAGGTAATCTAGTGGTAGGCTGGAGATGGGAGGGGTTAGAGGGGGGAGGAGTTAGTTTTGATTGGTTCTGTGCCAAACTCCCATCCACACACTCTAACCCACAAGTAACAGCGCAGCGTCCCCCAGATGGATGAAAGAGAAATACCATTTATCCCACAGTGCAGGGAAGAGTATCAGGCACAGTATTATTAATGTATTGTTTGTGACAGAGATCCTAATGCAGTGGTTCCTAAACTTTTTGAATCACGGCACCCTAGAGTAAAATAATTTTTTCACGCCACCCCTAGGCCAAAAGTTTCTTACTCAGAAATTCCGAAAAAATTAATATACGTAAATTGTGTTTGTCATCGTTAGGTGACAGGATTCACTTCTGTGTCTCCACATATTTTATGATTGGAAACCACCAGCACTAGTTTTGTCTATTACATTGACCGTAAATAATTTGAATTGGTCCTGGACCACTAACCCAGGGCACCCATGCAAGTTACCAGAGGCACCCCAGGGTGAAACAGCAGTTTGATAACCACTGACCTAATGAATACATTTCAAAAAGCTTAATTTTTTTATCAAAATATTCACACAACCATCCGTGTGACACACTGTGCTCAGAGGTTATTACTCATGAATATTAAGTGTTGTACATGAAGTCTCATAATAACTTAAGAGAAAATACTCAAATTCACAAAAGTTAAGAGACTTTACACCATGCCAAGAATACAAGCAGGAAAAACGTCAAAAACCAAATGCTTACTTTCTGCGTCTGGATCTTCATCTTCTTCAGGAAGACTGAAGCTGTAATTAATACTGTCATGCACCCAGCCCTTCTCAATAAACAGCCCAGGAGCACTTTCTGAGAACAGCCAATATCTGCAAAAAGTTTTTCAGGTGAACATTAGAATTTGGGCACATTAGTCTCAAAATACACAGAAATATAATTGTCCCAAGGTTATTAAAACTCATCACATCCTAATCATAAGAGAGCAAAAGTGCTACTGTACAAGACATTTCTTGCAATAGCAGATATACTGAAATGGTAATAGTACACCGATACAATCAATGCAGCCTAGTATCTATAACAAAATCTATCCAGCAAAAATAGGATTTTGGTACTTACCAGGTAAATCCTTTTCTTTGAATCCATAGGGGGCACTGGAGTACTCTTGGGATATGGACGGCTTCCACAGGAACAGGGCACTGAATATTAAAATTTAGAACACTCCACCCCTCCATATCCCAGAGTACCTCAGTGTTTTTTACCGAGCCGAAAAGGAGCTAGAGAGAGGTTGACAATGGAGAATTAGATATAACATAACGGACAACAATGAAGTTGACACATAACGTTACTGACAACTAAACAGTTGACACCATAACCGATAGAACTTAATAATTTGAACCAGTCGGTGAGAGTGTGTTACCATAAGATCCCCTGAACTTACCACAAACCAGGTAAAACTGCTCTGGGAGGGCGTCCAGTGCCCCCTATGGATTCAAAGAAAAGGAAGTACCAAAATCCTATTTTCTTTTTCATCCACTAGGGGTCACTGGAGTACTCTTGGGACGTACCAAAGCTTCCCCCTTGGGCGGGAGAGCTGTTTGGCACCTGTAACACTAGGCGGCCAAAGATAGATGCTGATGCCGCAAACGTATCAAACTTGTAAAAGCGCACAAAAGTGTGCACTGATGACCATGTAGCCGCACGGCAAAGCTGCGTCGTAGAAGCTCCACGACCAGCTGCCCATGAAGTTCCCACAGAACGTGTGGAATGAGCGGTTACTGATGTAGGCGGCTGTAACCTAGCATGAAGGTAAGCCTGACGTATAGTCAGTTTTATCCATCTGGATAAGGTCTGCTTAGACGCTGGCCAACCCATCTTGGCAGCATCATAGAGAACAAACAACGTATCAGTCTTACGAACTGTAGACGTTCGGGATACATAAACGAGTAATGCGCGTACCACATCCAGAGTTCCAGAATGTCCTGTTAACACAGGAACTACTATTGGTTGATTGATGTGAAAAGATGACACTACCTTTGGTAAGAAAGCGGGCTTCGTCCGAAGTTCCGCTCTGTCATCATGAAACACCAAATACAGTGGCTTGCATGACAAGGCACCCAAATCTGAAACACGCCTTGCCGAAGCTAAGGCTAGAAGAAAAATAGTTTTCCAAGTGAGAAACTTTATATCCACTTGCTGTAAGGGTTCAAAATATGAAGACTGTAAGAAATCTAAAACCAGATTCAAGTCCCATGGCGCTGTAGGTGGAATGAATGGAGGCTGTACTCTGAGGACACTTTGCAGAAAAGTGTGTACCGACGGCAATAGAGCCAATCGTCTTTGAAAATAAATGGACAACGCAGATACCTGCACCTTTAGTGTAGATAAACGCAGTCCTCCATCTAACCCCATCTGTAGAAATAACAAAAGATGGGATAACTTGAAAGATGTCGGAAACTTCCGAGCTTCACACCAACCTATCTAGGCACACCAAATTCTGTAATAATGCGCTGCCGTAACTGGCTTCCTAGCTCGTAACATGGTTGGTATAACGGATTCTGGAATGCCCTCTCTTAAGAGTGCGGTCTCAATAGCCACCCCGTCAAACGCAGCCGCACTAAATCGGGGTAAAGGAACGGACCCTGTTGTAACAAGTCCGGACATAGTGGGAGCGGCCAAGGATAGTCTGCGAGTAGTCCGCGGAGATCCGAGAATCAAGCTCTCCGAGGCCAATGAGGCGCCACTAGTATGACTGTGACAGACTCTCTTTTGATCCGTTTTAGCAACAGAGGGCGCAGTGGAAACGGTGGAAACAGATACACTAGGCTGTACGGCCAAGCGATTGTGAGCGCATCCACCGACACTGCCTTTGGATCTCTCGTTATGGACACATACTGGGGCGTTTGGCGATTGTGGCGAGACGCCATCAGGTCCACTTGAGGGTAACCCCACCTCTGGACCAACATGTGAAACACTTCTGGATTTAATGCCCATTCTCCTGGATGAAAATCCAGACGGCTGAGATAATCCGCCTCCCAGTGGTCCACTCCCGGAATAAACACTGCCGACAATATCACCTGGTGGTATTCGGCCCAATTGAGGATTCAAGCTACTTCCCGCATTGCCATGCGGCTTCTCGTTCCTCCTTGTTTGTTGATGTACGCGACTGCCGTTGCGTTGTCTGACTGCACCTTAACAGTCCGAGACATAAGCATGTGTACTGCTTGTCGTAGCGCATTGTAAATTGCGCGGAGTTCCAGGACATTTATAGACCGCAATCTTTCGTGATCCGGCCAGAGACCCTGGAGCTAATAATTTTGAACTACAGCTCCCTAAACTCTGAGACTCGCGTCCGTCGTTAGAATTATCCAATTCCAGCCGCCGAACAGTTTCCCTGCGGTTAAATTGTGTACTTTGAGCCACCAGAGTAGAGATACCCTTGCCCGTGGCGACAACCTCACCCTGTGGTGAATCTGCAGATGCGAGCCCGACCACTGTGCGAGCACATCCAGTTGAAATGGACGTGAGTGAAATCTTCCTAACTGAAGCGCTTCGAAAGCCTCCACCATTGTTCCTAAGAGGCGAATGCACAAATGTACCGAGACTGTGCGTGGCTTGAGCACTAATTGTACCAGATGGCGAATAATCTGTACTTTCTGTTGTGGTAGGTAAATTCTTTGATTTACCATATCAAGAATCATACCTAGGAATTGAAGTCGTTGAGACGGAATTAGATGTGATTTCTTGAAGTTGACAAACCAACCGTGGTGAACCAGTACATTGTACGTTACCAGCGCATGTTGGAGTAGCATCTGTTGAGACGGGGCTTTGATGAGCAGATCGACTAAGTACGGAACTATTAGCTCATCTCAGATCCATGGGAGTGACATCATCACAGACATCCCTTTGGTGAATACCCGAGGCGCTGACGAAAGGCCAAACGGTAGAGCCTGAAACTGGTAATGGTTCTGGCGCATTGCAAAACGCAAGAACCTCTGAGGAGGTTGCCAAATCGGAATGTGTAAGTACGCATCCTTGAGATCTAGTGCAATCATGAATTCCTTTGGCTCTAAACCTGCAATTACTGACCGCAGAGATTCCATCTTGAATCTGTAGTAAGTGATGTACTGATCGAGACCCTTTAAGTTCAATATTGGCCTGACTGAGCCATCCGGCTTCGGTACCACAAACAGACTGGAATAATAACCCTGACCTTGTTGTACCGTGACCTGAATCAAAACTGCTGAATCCAGTAGGGACTGAATGGCAATTTGCAGAACCGCCCTCTTGTCGTCCGAGAGAGGTAGTCCTGTCTTGAAAAACCGCAGTGGCGGAAGACAGTCGAACTCTATTTTGTAACCTCTTAACACTAAATTGCGGATCCACTCATCTGTGGATGTCTGGAACCACGCCAAATGGAACGTCTGAAGGCATGCTCCCACAATTGGAGATCCGAGATGGGCTGGGAGCCCGTCATGCCGCTGGCTTGTCGGTGACCTTAGCGTCTTGACGACTTGTGTTGGTTTGTTGGAAACCACGTCCTCGACCCCGGCTCGTGTTTCTACTAACATCTTAAGAGAATCCGAAACAGGAAAACACATTGGAAATCTGTCGTTTAGTAAATACGACTTCATCATTTGTCAGAGATCCTCCGTTTCTGTAAACTTCAGAGACTGACGCACCGCTCTGATGAGATTATCAATGCCTGGGCTGTTAAAATCATCACTATCTGACTCCACTTCGCCCTCCTCACCCTCATCTCGTGCCGTGAGGTCTGGCATGTAATCGTCAGAATGCAACATAGCCGAAACAGGTAAATCATAAGACATATGAAATTTATCCCATCTACCCAAAATGGATTTGGACCTTTCGCAAGGCTGAGACGCCTCCGGTAGTTCTGGCGGTCTCACCCTAGACTCAGATCTTGCCGCTTCCCGCTCTTGACAAGCGGCGGTCAATTCCGATTGCAACCCAGCCAGTACATTGGCTAGCATTTCCCATGGAGGGTCCGGGGAGGAAACTGGCTTTAAAACCGGAGCAGAAATTGTATTCTTAACTGAATCCACAAAACATACTTTACATGTGGTAGATCCATCCGGTAACACACTGCTACAGGCCTTGTAGTGAAACTGCTTTTTAGTTTTTGCTGGTGCCTTACTCATTATGGAGACAGACAATACAATATACAAAAACATACAATTGCACGTAAAATAGTACTAAGGTGTGTGTGATATATATATCTGGCCAAGTGCAGTACACGTGGCCAGTCCTATGAAATGTGATCCCAAATTCCCACTAACACCCCTGCGCCTCCGGTGGAGTAGAGATGTAGTACTGGAACGTTCTGGAATCACAACAGGAAGACACAGGAAGCATGGTTAAAATGGCCCCCATGCCATGCTTACAGTATAATCACCGTACAGGTCAATCTTTTAAACAGATATATAACCTTAGATAGTGTATCAAAAATCCTATGTATATTATCCATGCAGTCTAGCCTACTGCTGCTGCTTGTCCCCCCTCGTGCAGCTGCTTGCTACTTATAATGGTGCTGGGATCCCCCCCCCCGTATGCTCCGTAGCAATGAGCATGTAAAAGGGCCGGGGCGCGGGTAGAGGCAACCAATGGACGGCCAGCGAGCGGTAGTGTGGGGCGGCCAGCGGGAGCCGGGTAGCGGGACGCGCCGGAGAACAGACTGCGGGTCCCTCGAAGCGGCTTTGAGCAGCGGCGGCGGTGGGCGGGCGCCTGTATGCTTTAAGAAACAGTGTCCCCACACAGCGGGGCGGCAGCGTGAGCTGACCGCCCCGTCCCCCAACATACCTGGACTCCTGTGGTGAGGCTCAGACGGGGCTTCTCTGTAAGCACCGGCCAGCCTTTCTGCAGGATGTCTGCTGTGGCTGTGAGGGTGCTCTTTTGGTGAGGACCGACACGCCACAGCTGCTTGTAGCAGCTTCCACTATCCCTGACCCTGGCCTTTTGGAAGGGGGAAAGGTATGTGGTATGAAAAAAGAAAAAATATTAACAAAAAATAAAAATATTCAAAATAATTGTGGACTAAGCCACACAAGCCTGTTGCTACTTGAGCACAGAAAAAACACTGAGGTACTCTGGGATATGGAGGGGTGGAGTGTTCTAAATTTAAATATTCAGTGCCCTGTTCCTGTGGAAGCCGTCCATATCCCAAGAGTACTTCAGTGACCCCTAGTGGATGAAAAAGAAAATAAGAATTTACTTACCGATAATTCTATTTCTCGTAGTCCGTAGTGGATGCTGGGGACTCCGTCAGGACCATGGGGATTAGCGGCTCCGCAGGAGACAGGGCACAAAAGTAAAAGCTTTAGGATCAGGTGGTGTGCACTGGCTCCTCCCCCTATGACCCTCCTCCAAGCCTCAGTTAGGATACTGTGCCCGGACGAGTGTACACAATAAGGAAGGATTTTGAATCCCGGGTAAGACTCATACCAGCCACACCAATCACACCGTACAACCTGTGATCTGAACCCAGTTAACAGCATGATAACAGCGGAGCCTCTGAAAAGATGGCTCACAACAACAATAACCCGATTTTTGAACAATAACTATGTACAAGTATTGCAGACAATCCGCACTTGGGATGGGCGCCCAGCATCCACTACGGACTACGAGAAATAGAGTTATCGGTAAGTAAACTCTTATTTTCTCTGACGTCCTAAGTGGATGCTGGGGACTCCGTCAGGACCATGGGGATTATACCGAAGCTCCCAAACGGGCGGGAGAGTGCGGATGACTCTGCAGTACCGAGTGAGAGAACTCCAGGTCCTCCTCAGCCAGGGTGTGCCCCTGACCAAGTAGCAGCTCGGCAAAGTTGTAAAGCCGAGACCCCTCGGGCAGCCGCCCAAGATGAGCCCACCTTCCTTGTGGAATGGGCATTTACATATTTTGGCTGTGGCAGGCCTGCCACAGAATGTGCAAGCTGAATTGTACTACACATCCAACTAGCAATCGTCTGCTTAGAAGCAAGAGCACCCAGTTTGTTGGGTGCATACAGGATAACAGCAAGTCAGTTTTCCTGACTCCAGCCGTCCTGGAAACCTATATTTTCAGGGCCCTGACAACATCTAGCAACTTGGAGTCCTCCAAGTCCCTAGTAGCCGCAGGTACCACAATAAGCTGGTTCAGGTGAAACGCTGACACCACCTTAGGGAGAAACTGGGGACGAGTCCGCAGCTCTGCCCTGTCCGAATGGACAATCAGATATGGGCTTTTGTGAGACAAAGCCGCCAAATCTGACACTCGCCTGGCCGAGGCCAGGGCCAACATCATGGTCACTTTCCATGTGAGATATTTCAAATCCACAGATTTGAGCGGTTTAAACCAATGTGATTTGAGGAATCCCAGAACCACGTTGAGATCCCACAGTGCCACTGGAGGCACAAAAGGGGGTTGTATATTTGAACCTTAATGGACCCCAATTTGAGGCCCATAGACACTCCTGTTTGCAGGAAATGCAGGAATCAACAGAGTTGAAATTTCTTCGTGGGGCCTTCCTGGCCTCCCACCACGCAACCAATTTTCGCCACATGTGGTGATAATGTTGTGCGGTCACCTCCTTCCTGGCTTTGACCAGGGTAGGAGTGACCTCTTCCGGAATGCCTTTTTCCCTTAGGATCCGGCGTTCAACCGCCATGCCGTCAAACGCAGCCGCGGTAAGTCTTGGAACAGACATGGTACTTGCTGAAGCAAGTCCCTTCTTAGCGGCAGAGGCCATGAGTCCTCTGTGAGTATCTCTTGAAGTTCCGGGTACCAAGTCCTTCTTGGCCAATCCGGAGCCACGAGTATAGTTCTTACTCCTCTACGTCTTATAATTCTCAGTACCTTAGGTATGAGAAGCAGAGGAGGGAACACATACACCGACTGGTACACCCACGGTGTTACCAGAACGTCCACAGCTATTTGCCTGAGGGTCTCTTGACCTGGCGCAATACCTGTCCAGTTTTTTGTTCAGGCGGGACGCCATCATGTCCACCTTTGGTCTTTCCCAACGGTTCACAATCATGTGGAAGACTTCCCGATGAAGTCCCCACTCTCCCGGGTGGAGGTCGTGCTGAGGAAGTTTGCTTCCCAGTTTTCCACTCCCGGAATGAACACTGCTGACAGTGCCAACACATGATTTTCCGCCCAGCGAAGAATCCTTGCAGTTTCTGCCATTGCCCTCCTGCTTCTTGTGCCGCCCAGTCTGTTTATGTGGGCGACTGCCGTGATGTTGTCCCACTGGATCAATACCGGCTGACCTTGAAGCAGAGGTCTTGCTAAGCTTAGAGCATTGTAATTGCTCTTAGCTCCAGTATATTTATGTGGAGAGAAGTCTCCAGACTTGATCACACTCCCTGGAAATTTTTTCCTTGTGTGACTGGTCCCCAGCCTTCCAGGCTGGCATCCGTGGTCACCAGGACCCAGTCCTGAATGCCGAATCTGTGGCCCTTTAGTAGATGAGCACTCTGCAGCCACCACAGAAGAGACACCCTTGTCCTTGGAGACAGGGTTATCCGCTGATGCATCTGAAGATGCGATCCGGACCCTTTTTCGAGCAGATCCCACTGAAAAGTTCTTGCGTGAAATCTGCCGAATGGAATCGCTTCGTAAGAAGCCACCATTTTTCCCAGGACCCTTGTGCAATGATGCACTGACACTTTTCCTGGTTTTAGGAGGTTCCTGACTAGCTCGGATAACTCCCTGGCTTTCTCCTCCGGGAGAAACACCTTTTTCTGGACTGTGTCCAGAATCATCCCTAGGAACAGCAGACGTGTCGTCGGAGACAGCTGCGATTTTGGAATATTTAGAATCTACCCGTGCTGTCGTAGAACTACTTGAGATAGTGCTACTCCGACCTCCAACTGTTCTCTGGACCTTGCCCTTATCAGGAGATCGTCCAAGTAAGGGATAATTAAGACGCCTTTTCTTTGAAGAAGAATCATCATTTCGGCCATTACCTTGGTAAAGACCCGGGGTGCCGTGGACAATCCAAACGGCAGCGTCTGAAACTGATAGTGACAGTTTGTACCACGAACCTGAGGTACCCTTGGTGAGAAGGGCAAATTGGGACATGGAGGCAAGCATCCTTGATGTCCAGGGACACCATATAGTCCCCTTCTTCCTGGTTCGCTATCACTGCTCTGAGTGACTCCATCTTGATTTGAACCTTTGTATGTAAGTGTTCAAATATTTCAGATTTAGAATAGGTCTCACCGAGCCGTCTGGCTTCAGTACCACAATATTGTGTGGAATAATACCCCTTTCCTTATTGTAGGAGGGGTACTTTGATTATCCCCTGCTGGGAATACAGCTTGTGAATTGTTTCCAATACTGCCTCCCTGTCGGAGGGAGACGTTGGTAAAGCAGACTTCAGGAACCTGCGAGGGGGAGACGTCTCGAATCTCCAATCTGTACCCCTGGGATACTACTTGTAGGATCCAGGGGTCCACTTGCGAGTGAGCCCACTGCGCGCTGAAACTCTTGAGACGACCCCCCACCGCAGCTGAGTCCGCTTGTACGGCCCCAGCGTCATGCTGAGGACTTGGCCAAAGCGGTGGAGGGCTTTTGTTCCTGGGAATGGGCTGCCTGCTGCAGTCTTCTTCCCTTTCCTCTATCCCTGGGCAGATATGACTGGCCTTTTGCCTACTTGCCCTTATGGGGACGAAAGGACAGGCTGAAAAGACGGTGTCTTTTTCTGCTGAGATGTGACTTGGGGTAAAAAAGGTGGATTTTCCAGCTGTTGTCGTGGCCACCAGGTCCGATGGACCGACCCCAAATAACTCCTCCCCTTTATACGGCAATACTTCCATGTGCCGTTTGGAATCTGCATCACCTGACCACTGTCGTGTCCATAAACATCTTCTGGCAGATATGGACATCGCACTTACTCTTGATGCCAGAGTGCAAATATCCCTCTGTGCATCTCGCATATATAGAAATGCATCCTTTAAATGCTCTATAGTCAATAAAATACTGTCCCTGTCAAGGGTATCAATATTTTCAGTCAGGGAATCCGACCAAGCCACCCCAGCGCTGCACATCCAGGCTGAGGCGATCGCTGGTCGCAGTATAACACCAGTATGTGTGTATATACTTTTTAGGATATTTTCCAGCCTCCTATCAGCTGGCTCCTTGAGGGCGGCCGTATCTGGAGACGGTAACGCCACTTGTTTTGACAAGCGTGTGAGCGCCTTATCCACCCTAAGGGGT
Organism: Pseudophryne corroboree; assembly: GCF_028390025.1. Taxonomy (NCBI): domain Eukaryota; kingdom Metazoa; phylum Chordata; class Amphibia; order Anura; family Myobatrachidae; genus Pseudophryne; species Pseudophryne corroboree. Next base: position 920,242,371 of record NC_086445.1, read on the forward strand.
GTTTCCCAACGCGCCCTAACTTCTGGCGGGAAAGGGTATAACGCCAATAATTTTCTATCGGGGAAAACCCACGCATCATCACACACTTCATTTAATTTATCTGATTCAGGAAAAACTACAGGTAGTTTTTTCACACCCCACATAATACCCTCTTTTGTGGTACTTGTAGTATCAGAAATATGTAACACCTCCTTCATTGCCCTTAACATGTAACGTGTGGCCCAAATGGAAAATACGTTTGTTTCTTCACCGTCGACACTGGAGTCAGTGTCTGTGTCGACCGACTGAGGTAAATGGGCGTTTTAAAGCCCCTGACGGTGTTTGAGACGCCTGGACAGGTACTAATTTGGTTTGCCGGCCGTCTCATGTCGTCAACCGACCTTGCAGCGTGTTGACATTATCACGTAATTCCCTAAATAAGCCATCCATTCCGGTGTCGACTCCCTAGAGAGTGACATCACCATTACAGGCAATTGCTCCGCCTCCTGACCAACATCGTCCTCATACATGTCGACACACACGTACCGACACACAGCACACACACAGGGAATGCTCTGATAGAGGACAGGACCCCACTAGCCCTTTGGGGAGACAGAGGGAGAGTTTGCCAGCACACACCAAAACGCTATAATTATACAGGGACAACCTTTATATAAGTGTTTTTCCCTTATAGCATCTTAATAAATATAATCATATCGCCAAATAAGTGCCCCCCCTCTCTGTTTTAACCCTGTTTCTGTAGTGCAGTGCAGGGGAGAGCTTGGGAGCCTTCCCACCAGCATTTCTGTGAGGGAAAATGGCGCTGTGTGCTGAGGAGAATAGGCCCCGCCCCCTTTTCGGCGGGCTTCTTCTCCCGTTTTTCTGAGACCTGGCAGGGGTTAAATACATCCATATAGCCCCAGGGGCTATATGTGATGTATCTTTTAGCTAGTATAGGTATTTCATTGCTGCCCAGGGCGCCCCCCCCCAGCGCCCTGCACCCTCAGTGACCGCTGGTGTGAAGTGTGCTGACAACAATGGCGCACAGCTGCAGTGCTGTGCGCTACCTCATGAAGACTGAAAAGTCTTCTGCCGCCGGTTTCTGGACCTCTTCACTCTTCGGCATCTGCAAGGGGGTCGGCGGCGCGGCTCTGGGACCGGACTCCATGGCTGGGCCTGTGTTCGATCCCTCTGGAGCTAATGGTCTCCAGTAGCCTAAGAAGCCAATCCATCCTGCACGCAGGCGAGTTCACTTCTTCTCCCCTAAGTCTCTCGTAGCAGTGAGCCTGTTGCCAGCAGGACTCACTGAAAATAAAAAACCTAACAAAACTTTTACTCTAAGCAGCTCTTTAGGAGAGCCACCTAGATTGCACCCTTCTCGGCCGGGCACAAAAATCTAACTGAGGCTTGGAGGAGGGTCATAGGGGGAGGAGCCAGTGCACACCACCTGATCCTAAAGCTTTTACTTTTGTGCCCTGTCTCCTGCGGAGCCGCTAATCCCCATGGTCCTGACGGAGTCCCCAGCATCCACTTAGGACGTCAGAGAAATTATAATTTCTATCAACATTTTGGAACATTCACCTTCATGTCAGACCAATTTATTACCTGTTGTGGTTGCGGTCTGTACCAATTGGATATCTTCTCAATACTTGCTTGGCTTTGGCAATACCTTCATGAAAAGCTTTCTCTGCAGAGGCCTTTTGCTTGCGCAGTCGGTCCTCTTCTGCCTCTTTCTGAAACCTTTCTGCAATGGAAGGAAGGAAAGGTAACAAAACCATTGCCAAACAGGTTCTCAAAGCATACATAACATTGAAGTAAATTCCATGACCTTCTGTATGTTAGACTGTTGGTCCAAACTTACAGCTCCAACAGCTAATTGTACCTTCAAATGAATTCCCTTGTATAAGTGAACGCATTAACGCCTATGCAGCAACCAGGTAGCAAGTAGTTAAGAGGGGCTGAAGCAAAGCCAAGTTGGTTCGCCAGCCATATCTAGCATCATTCCACAATGTACATACTGTGGTGTCAAATACACTCTGCTACAGGCGATAGTCATAAATCCATGTTCACGTATAAGCAAAGTTCAGAGCGTCAACTAAGTTGTGTGTACGCAGAAGTATGCCTTATTTCAGACCGATATACTGCACCCATTATAGGGCTGATGGAAGAGTGAGCAAAAACGCAAAATGTGAACATTTAATTCCACACACTACCAATTTGTGGATAGTTTGCCTTTGAGGAAGTATACTTTGGACAAACAAATCTGAATGATCGCTTTAGGATAGGTCGATACTACAACTTAAGTCTGTGGCTCATTAACTAGCTGTATTGTAGCAATATTACAGAAGGCTACTTGAAGTGTAATGTTGAGGCCTGCATGCAAAACTACTCATTAAATGATATATACAAAATTAGGTCCCCAACTTTTGTGCACAAAATGTTCCTAAAACGGTAATTGAGTGGACATCTTGAAATGATAAATACCCCCAGAAAAAATAAGAATTTACTCACCGGTAATTCTATTTCTCGTAGTCCGTAGTGGATGCTGGGAACTCCGTAAGGACCATGGGGAATAGACGGGCTCCGCAGGAGACTGGGCACTCTTAAAAGAAAGATTAGGTACTATATCTGGTGTGCACTGGCTCCTCCCTCTATGCCCCTCCTCCAGACCTCAGTTAGGGAAACTGTGCCCGGAAGAGCTGACACTACAAGGAAAGGATTTGGAATCCCGGGTAAGACTCATACCAGCCACACCAATCACACCGTACAACTCGTGATAACTATGCCCAATTAACAGTATGAATAACAACTGAGCCTCACTGAACAGATAGCTCAGAACAATAACCCTTTAGTTAAGCAATAACTATATACAAGTATTGCAGACAATCCGCACTTGGGACGGGCGCCCAGCATCCACTACGGACTACGAGAAATAGAATTACCGGTGAGTAAATACTTATTTTCTCTGACGTCCTAGTGGATGCTGGGAACTCCGTAAGGACCATGGGGATTATACCAAAGCTCCCAAACGGGCGGGAGAGTGCGGATGACTCTGCAGCACCGAATGAGCAAACTCAAGGTACTCCTCAGCCAGGGTATCAAACTTGTAGAATTTTGCAAAGGTGTTTGATCCCGAACAGGTAGCAGCTCGGCAAAGTTGTAAAGCCGAGAACCCTCGGGCAGCCGCCCAAGAAGAGCCCACCTTCCTCGTGGAATGGGCTTTTACTGATTTAGGATGTGGCAGTCCAGCCGCAGAATGTGCAAGTTGAATTGTGGAGCAGATCCAGCGAGCAATAGTCTGCTTAGAAGCAGGAGCACCCAGCTTGTTGGGTGCATGCAGGATAAACAGCGAGTCAGTCTTTCTGACTCTAGCCATCCTGGAAACATAGATTTTCAGGGCCCGGACTACGTCTAGCAACTTGGAAGCCTCCAAGTCCCGAGTAGCCGCAGGCACCACAATAGGTTGGTTCAAATGAAACGCTGAGACCACCTTAGGGAGAAATTGGGGACGAGTCCTCAATTCTGCTCTGTCCATATGGAAGATCAGATAGGGGCTTTTACAGGACAAAGCCGCCAATTCTGACACCCGCCTAGCCGAAGCCAAGGCCAAAAGCATGACCACTTTCCACGTGAGATATTTTAATTCCACGGTCTGAAGTGGCTCAAACCAATGTGATTTTAGGAAATCCAACACAACGTTGAGATCCCAAGATGCCACTGGGGGCACAAAAGGGGGCTGAACGTGCAGCACTCCCTTAACAAACGTCTGAACTTCAGGCAGTGAAGCCAGTTCTTTTTGAAAGAAAATAGACAGGGCCGAAATCTGGACTTTAATGGATCCCAATTTTAGGCCCATAGTCACTCCTGACTGTAGGAAGTGCAGAAATCGACCCAGCTGAAATTCTTCTGTGGGGGCCTTCATAGCCTCACACCAAGCAACATATTTTCACCATATGCGGTGATAATGTTTTGCTGTCACATCCTTCCTAGCTTTTATCAGCGTAGGAATGACTTCAACCGGAATGCCCTTTTCCATCAAGATCCGGCGTTCAACCGCCATGCCGTCAAACGCAGCCGCGGTAAGTCTTGGAACAGACAGGGCCCCTGCTGTAGCAGGTCCTGTCTGAGAGGCAGAGGCCAAGGGTCCACTGAGATCATTTCTTGTAGTTCTGGGTACCAAGTTCTTCTTGGCCAATCCGGAACGATGAGTATAGTTCTTACTCCTCTCTTTCTTATTATCCTCAGTACCTTTGGTATGAGAGGAAGAGGAGGGAACACAAACCGACTGGTACACCCACGGTGTCACTAGAGCGTCCACAGCTATCGCCTGAGGGTCCATTGACCTGGCGCAATATCTTTTTAGCTTTTTGTTGAGGCGGGACGCCATCATGTCCACCTGTGGCCTTTCCCAACGATTTACAATCAGCTGGAAGACTTCTGGATGAAGTCCCCACTCTCCCGGGTGGAGGTCGTGCCTGCTGAGGAAGTCTGCTTCCCAGTTGTCCACTCCCGGCATAAACACTGCTGACAGTGCTATCACGTTATTTTCCGCCCATCGGAGAATCCTTGTGGCTTCTGCCATCGCCATCCTGCTTCTTGTGCCGCCCTGTCGGTTTACATGGGCGACCGCCGTGATGTTGTCTGACTGAATCAGCACCGGCTGGTTTTGAAGCAGGGGTCTTGCCTGACTTAGGGCATTGTAAATGGCCCTTAGTTCCAGAATATTTATGTGTAGGGAAGCCTCCTGACTCGACCATTGTCCTTGGAAGTTTCTTCCCTGAGTGACTGGCCCCCCAACCTCGGAGGCTTGCATCCGTGGTCACCAGGACCCAGTCCTGTATGCCGAATCTGCAGCCCTCGAGAAGATGAGCACTCTGCAGCCACCACAGCAGAGACACCCTGGCCCTCGGGGACAGGGTGATCAGCCGATGCATCCGAAGATGCGATCCGGACCACTTGTCTAACAGATCCCACTGAAAGATCATTGCATGGAACCTGCCGAATGGAATTGCCTCGTACAAAGCTACCATCTTTCCCAGGACTCGCGTGCAGTGATGCATCGACACCTGTTTTGGTTTCAGGAGGTCTCTGACCAGAGATGACAACTCCTTGGCCTTCTCCTTCGGGAGAAACACCTTCTTCTGTTCTGTGTCCAGAATCATACCCAGGAACAGCAGACGCGTCGTAGGAACCAGCTGCGACTTTGGAATATTCAGGATCCAGCTGTGCTGTTGTAGCACTTCCTGAGATAGTGCTACTCCGACCAACTGCTCCCTGGACCTCGCCTTTATAAGGAGATCGTCCAAGTACGGGATAATTATAACTCCCTTCTTTCGAAGGAGTATCATCATTTCGGCCATTACTTTGGTAAATACCCTCGGTGCCGTGGACAGACCAAACGGCAACGTCTGGAATTGGTAATGGCAGTCCTGTACCACAAAACGGAGGTACACCTGGTGAGGTGGGTAAATGGGGACATGTAGGTAAGCATCCTTGATGTCCAGTGACACCATAACATCCCCCTCTTTCAGGCTTGCAATAACCGCCCTGAGCGATTCCATTTTGAACTTGAACTTCATTATATAAGTGTTCAAGGATTTCAAATTTAGAATGGGTCTCACCGAACCGTCTGGTTTTGGTACCACAAACATTGTGGAATAGTAACCCCGTCCCTGTTGAAGGAGGGGAACTTTTATTATCACCTGCTGGAGGTACAGCTTGTGAATTGCCGCCAGCACTACCTCCCTGTCCTGGGGAGTAGCTGGCAAGGCTGATTTGAGGTAACGGCGAGGGGGAGACGTCTCGAATTCCAGCTTGTATCCCTGAGATACCACTTGTAGAACCCAGGGATCCACCTGTGAGCAAACCCACCGGTCGCTGAAGTTCCAGAGACGGGCCCCCACCGCACCTGGCTCCACCAGGGGAGCCCCAGCGTCATGCGGTGGATTTAGTGGAAGCAGGGGAGGATTTCTGTTCTTGGGAACTGGCTGTATGGTGCAGCTTTTTCCCTCTACCCCTGCCTCTGGGCAGAAAGGACGCGCCTTTAACCCGCTTGCCTTTCTGGGGCCGAAAGGACTGTACCTGATAATACGGTGCTTTCTTAGGCTGTGAGGGAACCTGAGGTAAAAATATCGACTTCCCAGCTGTTGCTGTGGACACGAGGTCCGAGAGACCATCCCCAAACAATTCCTCACCCTTGTAAGGCAAAACCTCCATGTGCCTTTTAGAATCCGCATCACTTGTCCACTGCCCAGTCCATAATACTCTTCTGGCAGAAATGGACATTGCATTAATTCTAGATGCCAGCCGGCAAATATCCCTCTGTGCATCTCTCATATATAAGACTACGTCTTTAATATGCTCCATGGTTAGCAATATAGTGTCCCTGTCAAGGGAATCAATGTTATCAGACAGGGAATCAGACCACGCTGCTGCAGCACTGCACATCCATGCTGAAGCAATAGCAGGTCTCAGTATAGTACCTGAGTGTGTATATACAGACTTCAGGATAGCCTCCTGCTTTCTATCCGCAGGCTCCTTTAAGGCGGCCGTATCCTGAGACGGCAGTGCCACCTTTTTTGACAAGCGTGTGAGCGCTTTATCCACCCTCGGGGATGTCTCCCAACGTAACCTGTCCTCTGGCGGGAAAGGGTACGCCATCAGTAACTTTTTAGAAATCACTAGTTTCTTATCGGGGGAAGCCCACGCTTCTTCACACACTTCATTCAACTCATCTGATGGGGGAAAAACCACTGGTTGCTTTTTCTCCCCAAACATAATACCCTTTTTAGTGGTACCTGGGTTAATGTCAGAAATGTGCAACACATTTTTCATTGCCGTAATCATGCAACGGATGGCCCTAGTGGAATGCACATTAGTCTCGTCCTCGTCGACACTGGAGTCAGACTCCGTGTCGACATCTGTGTCTGCCATCTGAGGTAGCGGGCGTTTTTGAGCCCCTGATGGCCTTTGAGACGCCTGGGCAGGCACTGGCTGAGAAGCCGGCTGTCCCACAGCTGTTATGTCATCGAACCTTTTATGTAAGGAGTTGACACTGTCGTGTAAAACCTTCCACATATCCATCCACTCTAGTGTCGACCCCGCAGGGGGTGACATCACATTTATCGGCACCTGCTCCGCCTCCACATAAGCCTCCTCATCAAACATGTCGACACAGCCGTACCGACACCACACACACACACACACACGGAATGCTCTGACTGAGGACAGGACCCCACAAAGTCCTTTGGGGAGACAGAGAGAGAGAGTATGCCAGCACACACCACAGCGCTATATAGACAGGGATTTACACTAACAAAAAGTGATTTTCCCTATAGCAGCTATACAAATACAGTTTGCGCCTAAATTTTGTGCCCCCCTCTCTTTTTTACCCTTTGAGCCTGGAAACTGCAGGGGAGAGCCTGGGGAGCGGTCTACCAGCAGAGCTGTGAAAAGGAAATGGCGCCAGTGTGCTGAGGGAGATAGCCCCGTTCCTTTTTCGGCGGGCTTCTCCCGCTCTTATATTAATATTATGGCAGGGGATTTTTGCACATATATAGTTTATTAGACTATATTATGTGCTTTTTGCCAATGTAAGGTACTCTAATTGCAGCCCAGGACGCCGCCGCCCCCCCCCCCAGCGCCCTGCACCCATCAGTGACCGGAATATGTGGTGTGCATAGGGAGCAATGGTGCACAGCTGCAGTGCTGTGCGCTACCTTAATGAAGACCGGAGTCTTCAGCCGCCGATTTCCAGGACGTTCTTCTTGCTTCTGGCTCTGCAAGGGGGACGGCGGCGCGGCTCTGGGACCGGACGACCGAGGCTGGGCCTGTGTTCGATCCCTCTGGAGCTAATGGTGTCCAGTAGCCTAGAAGCCCAAGCTAGCTGCAAGCAGGTAGGTTCGCTTCTCTCCCCTAAGTCCCTCGTAGCAGTGAGTCTGTTGCCAGCAGATCTCACTGAAAATAAAAAACCTAATAAATACTTTCTTTTCTAGAAGCTCAGGAGAGCCCCTAGTGTGCAACCAGCTCGAGCCGGGCACAGATTCTAACTAAGGTCTGGAGGGGGGGCATAGAGGGAAGGAGCCAGTGCACACCAGTAGTCCTAATTCTTTCTTAGAGTGCCCAGTCTCCTGCGGAGCCCATCTATTCCCCATGGTTCTTACGGAGTTCCCAGCATCCACTAGGACGTCAGAGAAATAAAATTGCATGCTGTTGAAGACTAAACATATCAGCGCTCACTCACCTTTTGTAAGTTTGTCGTTTTCCTCCTTCTCTTTTTTGGCTTGAATTGCCTGCAGCCTCCTGCTCTTAACGGCACTGATCATGTCCTCTGGTTCCTGCTCTGCTGGCGGTTGCTCTGTTTTGCTCACTTTGTCCACTTTCTTAGGAGGTGGTTTGGGTTGTGTGCTTTCCTCTTTACCCTTGGCTCCAAGCTCCTTTCTCTTCAGTTTTTCTGCTCGTTTCTTATCATTTTCCTCTTTCAGCATAGCTAACCTCTCCTTCCAGAGCTCACCGGATTGGTGCTGCTTGCCATCCACATGGTCCTGAACAGAATAAGTCATCAGGATACGGTGACAAAGAGCTACAAGGATATGAAGCTTTTCTGCTGTAGTTAGCTCAAAAAACTCAGTAGTTTCCAGCTTCTCCACGAATTCATCTTCCACCTCATCGTCCTGGAACACAGCAGATCCCTCGCTCTCTTCATCCCCTTTATCTGAACAATTGCTTTCCCCAGCTGGCAAGTCAGACTTGCGGAGGCACAGGCGAACCAGCTCTGAGGCAGAGTGCAGGGTAAGTGGTATCTCAGACAGCTTCATGCCTAGTTCCCCATAATCCTCAGCAATTTCATCTTGCAGGAGCGTCTGCAGTAACACGACAAGCACTCTGTTAAGATACAAAAAGCCGCCTTTTTCAGCAGAAAGCGCTTCCATTAGTGAAACAGCAGTCACTGGGTACTGACCATCTGGAAGCAGCAGGTCAGCATAGCAACTGAGAAACTCTACCACCATAGCTACATCACCAAACAATGTATTTGGGAGCCCCTCAGGAGTATCTACTAACTTAAATGCTGGCAAGCTCTTGCCAGTCAACTCTTGATCCTCAAACCTTTTCTGTTTCTCCAGTCGTTGCTGTTTCTCTTTCTCTTTGCGCTCCCGAGCCTTTTCTTTAATGCGAGCTTTTAGCGCTGCCCGCTTCTGCCGCATGTGCTCTTCTTTCTGCTCTTCAGTCATCATAGCCCAGCGCCTGCGTTCCTCAAGCATCTCATAACGTTTCTGCACCAATTCTTTCAGCTCATCGGGCAATCGACCACGGTCTTCATCAGAAAGAAGCCTTGCGACTTTGGAGATCAGGGCAGAGAGGGCGCTTTTACGATCTTCCCGATTCTTGTTCTCACGATAGTAAGAAATCAGATGTAGAGCTGCAGGAGGAAGTCTCTTATGTGGTTTACTAGCAGACTTGGTGGTGGTAGAAGTTTTAGGTGTTCGTGCCACTTTGGTGGTGCTCTTACCCATATCCAATAGTGTCATCTGCTTCAGTTTGGAGTTTTTCAAGCCTTTTTTAGGTGAACTAGACTTACCAGAAACTTTCTGTCCATTAATTACATGGGCCTTCCCACTTTTCTTCCCTGCAGCAGAGCCTTTCTTGAGGCTGGCATGAAGTTTAGAAGGACTCACAATTTTCATTAACTGTGCAAGCTGCTCCTCTGAATATTTCCCTTCAAGCTCTTTTAGCTTTGAAGGGGAACCATGAACTATTTTCTTCAGGTTTACTTGACACCATAAGGTTGGACTAAGGGGGGACTTCTTGCCTTTTAGAGCATTTTTATCTCCATCTGTTTTGGATTTTTTGGACGGCTTCTGGTCAGGTGATCCTAGGCTTTTTCGCTTGGCTGCTGGTGTTGGATTTAAGGACATGTACTAAGTAACAGAAAAAAGAAAAAAAGAAGAAAAGAAGAAAAAAAAAAATCAGGATTTAGGAACACAAGCAAAACAATTCATAACCACAGCAGATTTTTTTGTTTACAAAATACACAAGGGAGGAACAAAAAGTTATCATTTCTACAAGTAAAATCATGACATGATTATTTATAGGGCAGCACAATGTGTAGTGTGATAAGCCAACACATAAGCAAACTAAACAGGCAGAGTGTTAGTGTTGGGGGAAGTAGAGCTACAGCAACTAACTATGGCTTGCAGAATTAGCAATGATAGGTCACAGGTGAAGATTGGGAAGCAAAACAGCAGTGAAGTCTGGGCAACCAGACAAGACCAGAGTAGTCAGTGGGTAAACAGGTGTCAGAGCACATAAGGGCATACAATCTAAGAAAAAGCCGAATTGGGAGTAGGCAGATAAATAAAAAATACTGAGTAAGACCCCTTTTTCTACTGCCGCAATAACCTAAGATATTGCCGGGACTACCCGTGTTACAGATCAGTGGAAGAGGGTCATTGGAAAAACCTGGGTCCAGTGACCTGGGAATTTTACAAAAGTAGCAAACCAGAGTCAGACGTGGGTAACGGTGCAGTCTAAACTGAATACCCGGGTCCCATTAAAAGCGTAAGTAGACCTGGCTCACCGGCATTTGGAAAGGAAGTCAAAAAGGTGCTCCCCCAAAAAAAACAAAAAAAAACAATTTGTTACATTAACAGTCCATTGATCATGGTTCGGCTCCTGCCGCACCAAATAAAAAAACCGAATTGCCTGAGCCAGGAGGAGAGGATATAGTGACGGGCCCGTTGCATTCTGGGAGGCCGAAAGCTTTGATCGTTTGGTGCCAATCTGCTGTCGCTACCTCATATCCCAATGTTATCCTGTAGATAACCTGTGGACCCTGAGGGGAGAAATGCAGAATCTGATGAAATGAGTGATCAAATGGAAAGACTTGTTCCAATCTGAAATTAACTCCACTTGGAACCATCAACTGGGAGAGCACAATTTGATGCACCTCAGCAATAAGACGCCACATGACTTAAGCTGGATACACCATTATAAGATTCTGTCCAATCTTTCTGGTTGGAACGAAAATCTGGTAATGTATGGGAGCAAATGACAATTGTCCATTTGCTCCCAAACACTAAAAACAGACAAAAATGGTTGTCAATTGTTTAAAGCCATTTGATTTAACCAATTTGCGCGTCGCCAACCGCCCGCACACATGCTGCGGCAGGCGGCGGCAATTGACAGCTGAACTAGGCGGGCGTGTGTACACGCCCGCCCAGTTCATTACGTCAGTCCCCGATGGATCGGGCAGTGTGTATGCTCAACACACTGCCCGATCCGTCCATAGATATATCTGCCGACCAATTGATCGGCAGATCTATCTACCAGTGTGTACCCACCTTTAGACCGTTTCATAAACCAAGGTCATACACCATGGCAAGACTGAGTACAGCAACACAAGGTAGTTACACCGCATCAGCAAGGTCTCTCTCAGGCAAAGATTTCAAAGCAGACTGGATTTTCAAGATGTGCTGTTCAAGCTCTTTTGAAGAAGCACATAGAAACGGGACAACGTTTAGGACCGTAGGGCATAGTGGTCAGCCAAGGAAACAGTGCATCAGATGAAAGACACAACACATTCTTACTTCCCTTCAAAATCAGAAGATGTCCAGCAGTGCCATCAGCTCAGAACTAGCTGAGCCAGTGGCACCCAGGTACATACATCGGACAACTCTGACCAGAAGTGATCTCATGGAAGAATTGTGGCCAAAAAGCCATACGTTCGATGTGAAAACAAGGTCTAGCAACTCAACTATGCACGAAGACATAGGAACTGGGGCGCAGAAAAATGTCAGCAGGTGCTCTGGACTGATAAAGCAAAATATTTCAAATTTTGATTCAACAGAAGGCAGTACATTCGCAGAATGGCTGGAGAGCGGTATAGTAATGTGTCTGCAGGCAACTGTGAAGCAAGATGGAGTTTCCTTGCAAGGTTGGGGTTGCATTTCAGCAAGTGGCTAAGGGATTTGGGCAGAATTAATGGCATCCTTAATGCTGAGAAATACAGGCAGATACTTATCCATCATGCAATACCATACTATCTATATGCACACTTTGGGGTCGATTCAATTCCGACAGTTGAATAGCGCCGGGAATTAGCTCCTGGTGCTATTCAGTACAGTGCCAAGTGATACTCAATTGTCGGGAATTCTTCTCTCACCCTCGGGGGATGCAAGAGGAAATCAACAAAAGTGCCACCGCGAGGCTGATTCTGACGGGAATCAGCATCGCGGCGGAGAGCTAAGTCGGAGAATGCCTGTTCTCACGACAAATCAACCTGTTAAGTCCGGGTGAACGGGCATTAGCCAACTTAACTTGAGCTAAATAGCGACGGCAGATAATTCCCGGCGCTATTCAATTGTCGGAGAATTTAATCGACCCCTTTATTCTTTTAATGGGATTTTAAAAAGTTTTAAATTTAGCAAATGAATGTCAGGCTACAAGAATTTTAGAACATCGTTTCTCCTTTGTTTTTCAGGCTGCTTATTATTTCTAATAATTTTAGTGTTCGGCACTACCATGACAACCATTCATATAACGTAATGAGCAGAAAAACTTTTGAATTATAACATCCCATCCCTCCTTTCCCCAATCTGCCGCCACTTATCAAGGTGACTGGCTGTTTTCCAGGCAAAGATTTTGAAAGGGGAAAGGATTTGTAGGAGAAGGGCTTATAGACTGCAATACAAGATAAAAAAAAGTAGTCTTCTTGGGAAAAAAACCCACCCTACTTCAACAGATATTCTAATGTGGGGGTAGAATAAAGACAGATTAGGGAAATGATGCACACCAACAATATCTTGCATAAACATTTACCAATCTGCCACACAATTGGAGGGATTCAAAATGGTTTTCCACACGGCTGTCAGTACATGGAGCAAAAACTGAACAAATCAACCGTGGGCACTCGTTAACCGTGGTAGACATTTCTCGCAGCCAGCTAAGGTGGTGTGCGAAGTCTGGAGTTTAAATGGGTTTCCGAGCTATATGCTGCAAAACCCCATCCATTTGGGAGAATGAAAAGTGATTTGACACCAAATTGGAGCAATGATTGAACTTCTCCCGAATAGGTCTGTTCATAAGATTACATTTAAAATATTCCCTCCAAGATTTAATGACATTTTCAAAGATACCTGCGTCCAACATGCTGTGCGACCACACAATAGGTGGACAACACATCTGCACAATAAATCACATCCATTGTGTAAAATAGTCGATGTGATAAGTTGTTCAATGATGTGTTGTGTGTAGACACAGATGGGCAGGACAATATATCGCCTATCAGTTACCTAGTGTGTCCAACATCAGGGCTTTAAAATACGGAGAGTGCAAATGAATACAGATATTACATCTAAGAAAGTGTAGATGTACAACATTTGTGACCCATGTTCCTAGACCCATCAAAGATTAAACCGAATACCTATACAAAGAATTGCAACCACGTATAAGGAAAGTACCAGAAGAAACAAAAACATCTCTGCCATCCAGAAGCCTCTTGCGTACACGAGGCTAGAAATTGAGACGTCCAATCATTACGGAGACAAAATTTTTGGCTGAAGACTGAAGTTGGAATTTTGAAACAAAAAACCAGGAGAGAAGCAGAAAACGGGATTTTGGTACTTATCGGTAAATCCATTTCTCAAGATTCCACAGGGGACACTGGAGGATCTGTATGGTGGTGGTCAAGTGGAGCTGGGGCACTTTAAATTCTTTAGAATTGTGACTGGCTCCTCCCCTCTATGTCCCCCTACAGACCAGTTTGAAAACTGAGTCAGAGAGGAGACTGTTCAAAACAAGCGACAGGAGAACAAAAAACAAACATTGAACAATAAAACATAACAGTCATTGTCACCAGTCAACCTAACAGGTAAATAACCTTACTGAAAAAACTCCTAACCTGGAGAAGGAAACAAAAAGACGCCCAGCGCTGGGAGGGCATCCAGTGTCCTCTGTGGAATTGGAGAAATGGATTTACCGGTAAGTACAAAATCCCGTTTTCTCCTTCAACCACTAGGGATCACTAGAGGATCTGTATGGTGGGGGCGTCCCAGAACTCTCATCACAGGCGGGAAAGCGCTGACAGTCCTGTAGCACCGCTCAGCCCAACTGAGAAACAGAAGCTGCAAAAGTATCAAAATTTGTAGAATTTGATAAACATGTTTCCCAGACCAAGTTGCTGCTCTACACAACTGTGTCAAAGAAACTCCTCTAGCAACCGCCCAGGAAGAGCCAGCCGAACGAGTTGAATGGGCTGAAACAGAAATCGGTGGAGGAAGAGAGGCTGCGAGATAAGCTTGTCTAATTGTAAATCTGATCCAACGAGCCAAAGTCTGTTTTGAGGCTGGCTCCCCAGGCTTGGCAGAATCAAAGAACAAAAAGAGCAGCAGCTTTGCTTAATACAGCAGTTCTCTCCACATAAATACGCAGGGCCCGCACAACATCCAGGGATTTCGAGGAAGGAGAGTCACCTGAGAGAAACGGGACAATAGGTTGCTTAATGTGGAACGTTGAAACAACCTTAGGTAAGAAAGACCTGTGAGTACAAAGCTCCGCCCTGAAATATTAAATATGGAGGACGGCATGAAAGAGCTCCTTATTCGGAAACCCTTCAAGCCAAAGCCAGGGCCAGTCGTAAAACTACATTCCACGTAAGAAATTTTAGCTCCACCGATTCCAGAGGTTCAAATAGAGAGGATTGTAAAAAGATCAGAACCGTATCCAGATCCCAAGGAGCTGTAGGAAGGACAAACGGTGGCTTAAGGCGTATAAACTCCCTGAACGAAAGTCTGTACTTCAGGCAGCAAAGCAAATTTTCTCTGGAAAAACATCGAAAGGGCAGAGACTTGAACTTTTAGAGACCACAGGCTTAAACTTGCCGAAAAGCCAGCTTGGAGAAAAAGCAGAAGCCAACCTAACTTAAAAGTGATAAAGCTAGATATTTATCTTATATAAAACCCTTTATGAGGTCTAAGAACACTGTACGCTATTTACGTATGGAGTACCGTAAGGGTACGCACGTTGCGTAGCAATCGCTTAGCCGTAGTCGAGACGCTCAAGCGCCACGTTCGCTCACGGCCAAGAGATCACAGGCAGGCACACTATTGGCTGCCGTCTAACGTAATGATTCGCTATAGCGTAGCGGACGCTCGGGACCACGAGGAGATCACCAGCGGAGCGGACGCTCACAATGTTAAACCTTTATATCTAAACCATAAACAATGTAATATGCTGTAAAGCCTTAGTGTAGAGATAGGGTGTAGATGCAACCTAGTGTAACCTTATTAACTTAAAAGCTGTTTGAGCGTCACCGACGCTCTGTGAATACTTAACACTACAAGAAATACACAGATACCTGGGCTTAGGGTCCAACGCCTAATATATATATATTATGAATGATATACTTGCAAAAGAATTAATACAATACAAGTCATACACTACAATATAACATAGACTACCTAACCAGATAACTACACAGGAAATACAATACAATACAATTACGTTTTAAGGGAAAATTAGAGAAAGAGGAGAAGAGAGAGAGAGAGAGAAATGGCTCACAATAACAGTAAGAACAATATGGTTGCGGAGAAACACTTACGCACAAGGGGAACGATCGCATGCGCCTCTGGACATCCAGCTCCCGATTTTCAGCAATGATAACCGTTGAAGAGTGAGCTGGATGTGATCGGCTTGTCTATTTATGCGCCCCACACAATACAATTCAATGGTCCCTACAATCTCATTGTTCATTGGACACAGGAATTCGGCTTCGCATTATAACAAAAGGTCATAGGTTGATTCATACAGGTGGGCTGTGACGATTTCCAACAGCTCAGGTGGGTGGGATACTGGATTTCCCGCCGCATGGCTAAGTAAGAGCAAATAATAGTAAATGGACATAAACTTCTTATGTCCATAACTATTCGCACGAGCGATTAATCCGCTCCAAACCAACACCGGAATATTGCTAATTAAATACTCTTCCGATGGGTACTAAACACCACTGTATGACTCCTGTTAGACCCTTCGTACAATACAAAGAGGGATCCCTCTGTCCAGGAACATGCTATATTAACTAAACTTTCAGAATCTATCAAAGGGACCATGATCTACAAAATACATTATATAGTTAAAATATGTAACGATTGAGTCGCACGCTACGATCACATAAACTCTACCGTAAATACGCATACCGTGCGCCTGCGGGTGCCCGCGACTGTGAGTATGCGCACGCACGGGAGAGCGTACGCATGCGCAGCGCGGACGTGTATGAGGTGCAAATATGGTAGTGTGTATAGAGATATTTTTCTGACTGACAGTCCACCCTTTGGCAGTCAACAATAACTGCCACCTTCTAAAACATTTCAAAAAGAGAAAAATATATGTTCAGGGGTTAATACATTTCCATGGTTGGGTAAGGGAGGAGAGTGGAGAAGGTGTGAAGAGGGTATGACCTAGTGAGATAGTAGAAGCATGTGTGTATGAATCCATGTTTGGGGGGGTCATGTATCATCGTGCCGTACGTGTTGTACATCAAGCTTCGAGGCATTGCGAAGTATACATTTGAATTCCTTCTTATCCCGTGGTACGGGTCTGTGGATGGGCTGTCAAACTTTACCGAGCTCTTTTCGGCTTTTGGTTGTAACAAAATGGGGGAGCACATTTTAGTTGATACATGAATGGGGGAATATGTGATTGCTGATATCTGTGCCTGTATTCCCTATACTATGTGTGTAATTACCTGAAGGTTGTAGAGATGAAGAAAATTACGGTAAATGCAGTGGTATTCTATGTCAGGTAAATGAACATTTGTCGGTTGAAGTCTTGTTCGGTGTCTGTTGAATGCAGTCTTCTTTGTGCTTTTGCCCATAAGGTGCGAGCAAAAGCTTTGTCAATGTCCATAGATTTACAAAAGTGTTGGGCTAGCGTAATTTTAAAATTTCTAGGGAAACTGGGGATCTATGGCAAAGTTCATCAAAAATCTGTGTATCAGGTTGTCAAAGCTTCTTCTTTAATCCATCTGTTGTCTGTATATCGGCTCATCAAATTCCTCGTCCAAGTGGGTCTTTTTACCTTGGAGGAAACGGAAAAACAGGTGAAAGAAACGGACCGTAGAAATCGCATTTTCATCACATCATTGTTTCTACATTTGGGTCATAAATCAAATCCATTGGAATTACAGTTTCCTCACTTCTCAGACTCATTACCCTAGTACGACGATTGCACTTCATTAAAGCCTGACCGCATCTAAATATCAAACCAATTGATATGACAACACCTAAGATACATAGAAGAAACTTCCCAACATCCATTATGACTCCTTGAGCCCAGTCTCCTAAACCAGAGAACCAATTTCGTGGGTTCAACCATGACACCCAACCAGTCAGCTCATTACCTACAGCAGCGAGAGTGAGATTGTGTCTCCTGCGAAATTCCCACTTCAGTTGGAGAATATCGTCCATCTTTTGGTCTATGACCTCGACCGGGTCCTCGGTGCTATTCGTAATATATGTGCAACATTTCACGCCGTATTGTGTTGCCAGTGTGACACAATATCCGCCTGTCACTGCTGTGAGATAATTAAGAACCATTCTATGCTGGACCAGTTCTGTTTTATAAGCTTGAAGTTCTCTTCCAGTATACCTAAACGTGTCATCATACATTTCTGTGATATTGTCTAACAAATTTGCAAGCGCAGATATGTATTTATAATTCAACACTCCTCTGGTGGTGCGAGTGATGTCTAACGCGATTAGAATCTGAATCCCGGTGGATTCATGGATCATGTCAGAGGCCGGATGCTCTGTTCTTTCTATCAGGTGCCGTTTAACTACGTGCTCGTAATGGGTGTGAGTATAAGGAGTTTGGGCAACACGGTGTATGTCTTTCATTTTGTCATGTGATACAGTCATTACTTCAGGCAGTACTTTTCCAATATAACACAATCCTTCAGAGTTTGGGGCAAGCCACTTATACGCCTTTCTCCCGCATATGAAATATGCATCATCGGGGAGAACATATGGGACGGAGTAGGACATAACCATATTACACACCTTCCATGTGAAATCTCCTAACCCTAATTCTTCCATCTGCTTAGTACACGTATCAGGTTGTACGATATGTGCACAGTATCCTGGTGATACCTCTCCAATTCTCGTAATCCTACTTCCTAGGGTATACCTATATCGGAAAGATTTTTCTCTACTGGCTATGTGGCGTATAAGCTCCGTATCTGTCGGCATTCTATCTGCTCTATATGAAAAGGTCATGGTTTGGTTACTCCATGACACTTCCCAATTTCCCGGCTTTCGGGGATTGGAGATGTTAAAACATATTAGGGATCTATCCACATGATATTGGTGGAGCTTCAAACTAGGAGGACTGGAGATATTAAACCTCCTGTCCACCGGTCTCCCACCCTTTAGCTCAAGTACCTCCCCTATCGTTAAAGGAAATGGTACTAGCCCTGATTTGCTATGACCTTGAGGTACTTGAGAGCATACCCAACAATCTGTTTTATTTAACACACTACCCACTAAGGAGTGATAGTCACTCAATGGATGCCGGTCCATATGGATATTAAAACTGGATTGGCATTTCTTAATGCACCCATCCTCCACTACGTTGTCACAGAGCCTACAGATACAGTTTTCTTCAGCTAACAATCCTTCACAATTCCTTCTATTGTCAATGCTATCGGATCGTTTTCTGATACTCGCCTTTACTTGTTGGTTAAGTTGTTCTTGGAAAACTACGCCTCCATCTTTATCATCAGAACTCATTCCAGAACCTCTCTCGACCTCCATGGTACTCTCGCCGGAACAGACTGCTCTGGTCAACAGCATGGTCAACAGGAAAATCCGGATCACAGTCTCTTGGGGCAAGTCCATCTTGTAGGAGGAAACGGAGAAGAATGAGAAGGGGGAAAAAATAATTTGAGGGAGAGGGGATGGGAAGTTGGAGAAAAACAATAAAAGGGAACAGGGGATCGACAACTGCTTTTGGTCTTGTGATTTTCAATGCTCAGGTGCCGCCTCAATCCTCCTGGAACAGACACTCCAGTGATACAACCTCTACCGTCTGTTCCTTATCACGGGACCTCTCTGGATCAGCAACCTTCTTACAGTGGGACGAATGAACCCAAGTCTCTCTCTCAGCAACCTTCAATGCTGTAGTGCTAGTCAATAAGACCTGGTATGGTCCTTCCCATCTGTCAATAAGGCAACCTGAGCGTAGAAAATTCCGTATCATTACATAATCCCCAGGTTCAATGTCATGACAATTACTATCTGGTAAATCAGGAATCACTAACTTCAGATTATCATTTTGATTCCTTAACTGTTTACTCATGTTAATCAAGTATTTTACAGTCACTTCATTGTTACACTTCAAATCATCCTGAGGGTTAATCATAACATGCGGTTGTCGACCAAACAAGATTTCAAAGGGAGACAGATTAGGAGGGGACCTGGGAGTGGTTCTGATGCTGTAGAGTACAATGGGTAAAGCTTCTGGCCATGTCAATCCTGTCTCTGCCATCACTTTACTCAGTTTATTTTTAATAGTGCTGTTCACTCTTTCCACTTTCGCACTCGCCTGTGGACGGTATGGAGTGTGCAGCTTGCTATCAATTCCCATCAACTTACACATTCCTTGAAAGACATCACCTGTAAAATGGGTACCCCTATCACTTTCGATAATTCTAGGGATACCATATCTACATACAAATTCCTGCACAATTTTCTTAGCAGTAAACATAGCGGTATTTGTGGCCGCCGGAAATGCTTCGACCCAATTTGAGAAAACATCTATACAAACAAGTACATATTTCAAATTTCGACAAGGGGGTAATTGTATAAAGTCAATCTGTATTACCTGGAAAGGGCCGCCTGCAGGTGGGATATGAGATGGTTCTGTTGGTATTGCCTTTCCGATGTTCTTTCTCAAACAGGTAAGGCATGACATTGCTCTTTTACTCGCATGAGATGAAAATCCTGGGGCACACCAATATGCTCTTACCAACTTGCACATCCCTTCCTTGCCCAGATGAGTCAGCCCGTGAGCTGCCTCAGCTAAACATGGAAGGTATGCTCTGGGGGCCACTGGTTTACCGTGTCCATCCGTCCAGAGTCCTGAGGACTCCTGGCCATATCCTTTTGCCTTCCAGACTGCCTTTTCCTGTGTGGAACACAAATTTTGCATCTCACACAACTTCTGTGTGTTGATGGTATTAAATACCATCAGTTGTGTGGTGTCTGTCTGTCTGGGGGTACCAGCTGCTAACTTAGCAGCTTCGTCTGCTCGGCTGTTACCAAGTGATACTGGGTCTTGGCTATATGTGTGTGCTTTACATTTGATAACAGCCACTCTGTCGGTTTCCTGTATCGCTGTTAGAAGCCTTTTTATGTGAGCTGCATGCGCTACCGGTGTACCAGCTGCTGTCATGAAGTTTCTGAGGCGCCATAGGGCTCCGAAATCATGGACTACCCCGAATGCGTATCTAGAATCGGTGTAGATATTGGCTGATTTGCCCTTAGCCAATTCACATGCTCTGGTTAGGGCGACCAGTTCAGCAACCTGGGCTGAGTGAGGTGGGCCTAGCGGTTCCGCTTCTATGGTGCCTTGGTCATCTACGACTGCGTATCCAGTACACAAGTCTCCCGAGTCTGACTGTCTATGACAACTACCGTCCGTGTAGAAAGTTAGATCTACATCTTCCAGTGGGTTGTCACTGATGTCAGGCCTTGCGGTAAAATTTTGGGTCAAATATTCCATACAATCATGTGTGTCTTCCTTTGTATTAAATCCTCCTTCCCCACCACTCTCATCCTCCACCCTTTGTGCCTGTCCAGGCACACCTGGGAGATATGTTGCAGGATTTAATGCACTGCATCTCCTTATGGTGATGTTTACGGGGGCCATTAGTGCCAATTCCCATCTTGTAAACCGCGCTGATGAGACGTGCCTGGTTTGGGCAGAATTCAGCAAGGCTGACACTGCATGTGGTGTATGAATTGTGAGGTTGTGACCTAGCACGACATCTTCGCTTTTCGTTACTAGCAATGCTATCGCAGCAACGCTTCGCAAGCATGTGGGGAGGGATCGCGCTACCGTGTCTAGCTGAGCGCTGTAATATGCTACTGGCCTGCTGGCATCACCGTGCTTTTGGGTTAGTACGCCTGCCGCGCAACCAGCACTTTCTGTTCCGTACAGCTCAAAGGGTTTCCCATAGTCTGGCATACCTAATGCTGGTGCCTGCGTTAGGCACTGTTTAAGTCTCTCAAATGCCGTCTCAGACTCGTCTGTATGCGAAATCCGATCAGGTTTGTTTGAGGAGACCATCCACTGCAAAGGTAACGCTAGAATGGAAAATCCTGGGATCCAGTTACGGCAATACCCACACATTCCTAAAAACGTTCTGATCTGTTGCTGGGTTTGTGGCAGAGTCATGTCTCTAATTGCTTGAATTCTATCAGCGGTCAGGTGTCTCAGTCCTTGTGTTAGACAGTGTCCCAAATATTTTACCTTAGTTTGGCATAATTGCAACTTGTCTTTGGAAACCTTGTGTCCTGTGTCTGAAAGATGAAACAGGAGCTGTTTCGTATCCTTCAGGGATGCTTCCAATGAATCAGAACACAGTAGTAGATCATCCACGTACTGTATTAATACTGATCCACTCTCTGGTTGGAAAGACTGTAAACAATCATGCAAAGCCTGGGAAAATATACTTGGACTATCTATGAATCCTTGTGGTAATCGAGTCCATGTGTATTGGACTCCTCTGTATGTGAATGCAAACAAATATTGACTGTCAGGGTGCAGAGGTACCGAAAAGAAAGCGGAGCAGAGGTCAATAACAGTGAAAAATTTCGCAGTGGGAGGGATTTGCATTAGGATGACAGCTGGATTTGGCACTACGGGGAACTGACTCAACTATTTTGTTAATCCCCCTTAGATCCTGCACTAGCCGGTAACCCCTCCCCCCACTCTTTTTCACAGGGAAGATGGGACTATTGGCAGTGCTGGACATTCTTACCAGAATGCCCTGTTGCAGCAAGCGCTCTATTACTGGGTAAACTCCTAACTCCACCTCTGGCTTCAGAGGGTACTGTGGGATTTTTGGAGCTATCCTACCATCTTTTACTTGTACAACTACCGGAGCTACGTTTGCCATTAATCCAGTGTCCTGTCCATCTTTAGTCCAAAGTGACTCTGGTATCTGAGATGTCATTTCTTCTACTTGGGAGGGAGTCCTATTTGTCATAATGGTATGTGACATTAATTTTGATGGGGAGTCTAACATGTCTCGCACTTCCTGAGCGTGATTCTCAGGTATGTCCAAGAATACACCTTCAGGAGTACAATAAATGACGCACCCCATTTTACACAGTAAGTCTCTTCCCAGGAGATTAGTCGGTGCCGATGCAGCCAGCAAAAAGGAATGCTTGGTATGTAAAGGCCCTATTGTAATCTCGGCTGGTTTGCTAACAGGGTAATGCTGGACTACTCCTGTTACTCCCATGGCTGGAATTTTCCTACCAGTGGTTCTCATGCCCACTGTCGAATTTATCACTGATTTGGCCGCCCCCGTATCTACAAGAAAATAAGATTTTACTTACCGATAAATCTATTTCTCGGAGTCCGTAGTGGATGCTGGGGTTCCTGAAAGGACCATGGGGAATAGCGGCTCCGCAGGAGACAGGGCACAAAAAGTAAAGCTTTTCCGATCAGGTGGTGTGCACTGGCTCCTCCCCCTATGACCCTCCTCCAGACTCCAGTTAGGTACTGTGCCCGGACGAGCGTACACAATAAGGGAGGATTTTGAATCCCGGGTAAGACTCATACCAGCCACACCAATCACACCGTACAACTTGTGATCTAAACCCAGTTAACAGTATGATAACAGCGGAGCCTCTGAAAGATGGCTTCCTTCAACAATAACCCGAATTAGTTAACAATAACTATGTACAATTTATGCAGATAATCCGCACTTGGGATGGGCGCCCAGCATCCACTACGGACTCCGAGAAATAGATTTATCGGTAAGTAAAATCTTATTTTCTCTATCGTCCTAGTGGATGCTGGGGTTCCTGAAAGGACCATGGGGATTATACCAAAGCTCCCAAACGGGCGGGAGAGTGCGGATGACTCTGCAGCACCGAATGAGAGAACTCCAGGTCCTCCTTAGCCAGAGTATCAAATTTGTAAAATTTTACAAACGTGTTCTCCCCTGACCACGTAGCTGCTCGGCAAAGTTGTAATGCCGAGACCCCTCGGGCAGCCGCCCAAGATGAGCCCACCTTCCTTGTGGAGCGGGCCTTTACAGATTTAGGCTGTGGCAAGCCTGCCACAGAATGTGCAAGTTGGATTGTGCTACAGATCCAACGAGCAATCGTCTGCTTAGACGCAGGAGCACCCATCTTGTTGGGCGCATACAATATAAACAACGAGTCAGATTTTCTGACTCCAGCTGTCCTTGCAATATATATTTTTAATGCTCTGACAACGTCCAGTAACTTGGAGTCCTCCAAGTCACTTGTAGCCGCAGGCACTACAATAGGCTGGTTCAGATGAAATGCTGACACCACCTTAGGGAGAAAATGCGGACGAGTCCGCAGTTCTGCCCTGTCCGAATGGAAAATCAGATATGGGCTTTTGTAAGATAAAGCTGCCAATTCTGACACTCTCCTGGCAGAAGCCAGGGCTAGAAGCATGGTCACTTTCCATGTGAGATATTTCAAATCCACCTTTTTTAGTGGTTCAAACCAATGAGATTTTAGGAAGTCCAAAACCACATTTAGATCCCACGGTGCCACTGGAGGCACCACAGGAGGCTGTATATGCAGCACTCCCTTAACAAAGGTCTGGACTTCAGGGACTGAAGCCAATTCTTTTTGAAAGAAAATCGACAGGGCCGAAATTTGAACCTTAATAGATCCCAATTTGAGACCCATTGACAATCCTGATTGCAGGAAATGTAGGAATCGACCCAGTTGAAATTCCTCCGTCGGAGCACTCCGATCTTCGCACCACGCAACATATTTTCGCCAAATTCGGTGATAATGTTGCACGGTTACTTCCTTCCTTGCTTTAATCAAAGTAGGAATGACTTCTTCCGGCATGCCTCTTTCCTTTAGGATCCGGCGTTCAACCGCCATGCCGTCAAACGCAGCCGCGGTAAGTCTTGAAACAGACAGGGACCCTGCTGAAGCAAGTCCCTCCTTAGAGGTAGAGGCCACGGATCTTCCGTGATCATCTCTTGAAGTTCCGGGTACCAAGTCCTCCTTGGCCAATCCGGAACCACTAGTATCGTTCTTACGCCTCTTTGCCGTATAATTCTCAATACTTTTGGTATGAGAGGCAGAGGAGGAAACACATACACCGACTGGTACACCCAAGGCGTTACCAGCGCGTCCACAGCTATTGCCTGCGGATCTCTTGACCTGGCGCAATACCTGTCCAGCTTTTTGTTGAGGCGAGACGCCATCATGTCCACCATTGGTCTTTCCCAACGGGTTACCAGCATGTGGAAGACTTCTGGATGAAGTCCCCACTCTCCCGGGTGAAGATCGTGTCTGCTGAGGAAGTCTGCTTCCCAGTTGTCCACTCCCGGGATGAACACTGCTGACAGTGCTATCACATGATTCTCTGCCCAGCGAAGAATCCTTGCAGCTTCTGCCATTGCCCTCCTGCTTCTTGTGCCGCCCTGTCTGTTCACATGGGCGACTGCCGTGATGTTGTCCGACTGGATCAATACCGGTTTTCCCTGAAGCAGAGGTTCTGCCTGGTTTAGAGCATTGTATATTGCTCTTAGTTCCAGAATGTTTATGTGAAGAGACGTTTCCAGGCTCGTCCATACTCCCTGGAAGTTTCTTCCTTGTGTGACTGCTCCCCAGCCTCTCAGGCTGGCGTCCGTGGTCACCAGGATCCAATCCTGTATGCCGAATCTGCGGCCCTCCAATAGATGAGCACTCTGCAACCACCACAGAAGAGACACCCTTGTCCTTGGAGACAGGGTTATCCGTAGGTGCATCTGAAGATGCGACCCTGACCATTTGTCCAACAGATCCCTTTGGAAAATTCTTGCGTGGAATCTGCCGAATGGAATCGCTTCGTAAGAAGCCACCATTTTTCCCAGGACTCTTGTGCATTGATGTACAGACACCTTTCCTGGTTTTAGGAGGTTCCTGACAAGCTCGGATAACTCCTTGGCTTTTTCCTCCGGGAGAAAAACCTTTTTCTGAACCGTGTCCAGAATCATCCCTAGGAACAGCAGACGAGTTGTCGGCATTAACTGGGATTTTGGAATATTCAGAATCCACCCGTGCTGTTTTAGCACTTCTTGAGACAGTGCTAATCCCATCTCTAGCTGTTCTCTGGACCTCGCCCTTATTAGGAGATCGTCCAAGTATGGGATAATTAATACGCCTTTTCTTCGAAGAAGAATCATCATCTCGGCCATTACCTTTGTAAAGATCCGAGGTGCCGTGGACAATCCGAACGGCAGCGTCTGAAACTGATAATGACAGTTTTGTACAACGAACCTGAGGTACCCCTGGTGTGAGGGGTAAATTGGAACGTGGAGATACGCATCCTTGATGTCCAAGGATACCATAAAGTCCCCCTCTTCCAGGTTCGCTATCACTGCTCTGAGTGACTCCATTTTGAACTTGAACTTCTTTATGTACAGGTTCAAGGACTTCAGATTTAGAATAGGCCTTACCGAGCCATCCGGCTTCGGTACCACAAAAAGAGTGGAATAATACCCCTTCCCTTGTTGCAGAAGAGGTACCTTGACTATCACCTGCTGAGAGTACAGCTTGTGAATGGCTTCCAACACCGTCTCCCTTTCGGAGGGGGACGTTGGTAAAGCAGACCTCAGGAAACGGCGAGGTGGATCTGTCTCTAATTCCAACCTGTATCCCTGAGATATTATCTGCAGGATCCAGGGATCTACTTGCGAGTGAGCCCACTGCGCGCTGTAATTTTTGAGACGACCGCCCACCGTCCCCGAGTCCGCTTGAGAAGCCCCAGCGTCATGCTGAGGCTTTTGTAGAAGCCGGGGAGGGCTTCTGATCCTGGGAAGGAGCTGCGTGTTGCTGTCTCTTCCCTCGACCTTTGCCTCGTGGCAAATATGAATAGCCCTTTGCTCTCTTATTTTTAAAGGAACGAAAGGGCTGCGGTTGAAAAGTCGGTGCCTTTTTCTGTTGGGGAGTGACTTGAGGTAGAAAGGTGGATTTCCCGGCTGTAGCCGTGGCCACCAAATCTGATAGACCGACTCCAAATAACTCCTCCCCCTTATACGGCAAAACTTCCATATGCCGTTTTGAATCCGCATCGCCTGTCCACTGTCGCGTCCATAAAGCTCTTCTGGCCGAAATGGACATAGCACTTACCCGTGATGCCAGTGTGCATATATCCCTCTGTGCATCACGCATATAAAGAAATGCATCCTTTATTTGTTCTAACGACAGTAAAATATTGTCCCTGTCCAGGGTATCAATATTTTCAATCAGGGATTCTGACCAAACTACCCCCGCACTGCCCATCCAGGCAGTTGCTACAGCTGGTCGTAGTATAACACCTGCATGTGTGTATATACTTTTTTGGATATTTTCCATCCTCCTATCTGATGGATCTTTAAGTGCGGCCGTCTCAGGAGAGGGTAACGCCACTTGTTTAGATAAGCGTGTTAGCGCCTTGTCCACCCTAGGAGGTGTTTCCCAGCGCTCCCTAACCTCTGGCGGGAAAGGGTATAATGCCAATAATTTCTTTGAAATTATCAGCTTTTTATCAGGGGCAACCCACGCTTCATTACACACGTCATTTAGTTCTTCTGATTCAGGAAAAACTATAGGTAGTTTTTTCATACCCCACATAATACCCTGTTTAGTGGTACCTGTAGTATCAGCTAAATGTAACGCCTCCTTCATTGCCAAAATCATATAACGTGTGGCCCTACTGGAAAATACGGTTGATTCGTCACCGTCACCACTGGAGTCATCGCCTGTGTCTGGGTCTGTGTCGACCGACTGAGGCAAAGGGCGTTTCACAGCCCCTGACGGTGTTTGAGTCGCCTGGACAGGCACTAATTGATTGTCCGGCCGTCTCATGTCGTCAAACGACTGCTTTAGCGTGTTGACACTATCCCGTAGTTCCATAAATAAAGGCATCCATTCTGGTGTCGACCCCCTAGGAGGTGACATCCCCATATTTGGCAATTGCTCCGCCTCCACACCAATATCGTCCTCATACATGTCGACACACACGTACCGACACACAGCAGACACACAGGGAATGCTCCTAATGAAGACAGGACCCACTAGCCCTTTGGGGAGACAGAGGGAGAGTTTGCCAGCACACACCAAAAGCGCTATATATATATCAGGGATAGCCTTATAATAAGTGCTCCCCTATAGCTGCTTTGTTATATAAAAATATCGCCATAAATTTGCCCCCCCTCTCTGTTTTACCCTGTTTCTGTAGTGCAGTGCAGGGGAGAGACCTGGGAGCCGTCCTGACCAGCGGAGCTGTGAGAGGAAATGGCGCCGTGTGCTGAGGAGATAGGCCCCGCCCCTTTTCCGGCGGGCTCGTCTCCCGCTATTTTGAGAAATCAGGCAGGGGTTAAATATCTCCATATAGCCTCTAGGGCTATATGTGAGGTATTTTTAGCCTTTATAGGTACTCATTTGCCTCCCAGGGCGCCCCCCTCCCAGCGCCCTGCACCCTCAGTGACTGCCGTGTGAAGTGTGCTGAGAGGAAAATGGCGCACAGCTGCAGTGCTGTGCGCTACCTTTAGAAGACTGCAGGAGTCTTCAGCCGCCGATTCTGGACCTCTTCTGTCTTCAGCATCTGCAAGGGGGCCGGCGGCGCGGCTCCGGTGACCATCCAGGCTGTACCTGTGATCGTCCCTCTGGAGCTTGATGTCCAGTAGCCAAGAAGCCAATCCATCCTGCACGCAGGTGAGTTGACTCCTTCTCCCCTCAGTCCCTCGCTGCAGTGATCCTGTTGCCAGCAGGAATCACTGTAACATAAAAAAACCTAGCTAAACTTTCTCTAAGCAGCTCTTTAGGAGAGCCACCTAGATTGCACCCTTCTCGGCCGGGCACAAAAATCTAACTGGAGTCTGGAGGAGGGTCATAGGGGGAGGAGCCAGTGCACACCACCTGATCGGAAAAGCTTTACTTTTTGTGCCCTGTCTCCTGCGGAGCCGCTATTCCCCATGGTCCTTTCAGGAACCCCAGCATCCACTAGGACGATAGAGAAAGTTTAATGATTTACCAGCTACATTAATTGCAACTTCGGGTTCACTTCCAAGGCTTGCAATCAATTTTACTGGCTGCAGATTACAGGTATGGCCACACCGCTATTGGGTATGGTGACCTCCCTGAATCCCGCTGGCAGCAACTACTTGTGATGGAGTTAATTGGGAGCTACCAGAGGCTTGCCAGTCTCTGTTCGGGGGATATCTTTTTGTTTCCCCTGCATGTGGCTCATAACTCCGTTTCTGCGGACCCTGATCCCAATGTCGTATGTCGTGTCGTTGTCTAGGGGGTTGATAAGATTTTTGTATATTTCTCGATCTACAGTCTCGTGCAAAGTGTCCCTGTTTGTGACAAGAATAACATGTTACCACATTTGACTTACCCACAGGGTTTGGTGATATTAACACAGGCTGTTTTGTGGTCAAGGCCTATATACTTACTGCCATTAACTTATCACCTTGTTGTTCCCTGTGTCTGGTGATATTCCGGTCGTGATCAATAGCAGCCTCTCTCAAAGTAGCCACAGACAGACCTCGCCAACATGGTTGTGTGGTCTGTACCCTAGTCTTTAATGACTCTTTTAAACCATCCATCAGTACCGATACTGCTACTTCTCGATGGTTTATGTTTGTTTTAATGTCCTCTATGCCTGTGTATTTTGCCATCTCTGATAATGCTCTGTGAAAATACTCTGCAGCTGTTTCTGACTCCTTTTGTTTAATGGAGAATATCTTGTTCCATTTAACTACCGCTGGGAAATACTCCTTTAACTGTAAGCTTATTCTTTTTACATTGTCTTTGTTGTACACTTCTGTAAGAGGTACATCCTGATCTAATCCACAGTCAGCTAAAAAATAAGATTTTACTTACCGATAAATCTATTTCTCGGAGTCCGTAGTGGATGCTGGGGTTCCTGAAAGGACCATGGGGAATAGCGGCTCCGCAGGAGACAGGGCACAAAAAGTAAAGCTTTTTCCGATCAGGTGGTGTGCACTGGCTCCTCCCCCTATGACCCTCCTCCAGACTCCAGTTAGGTACTGTGCCCGGACGAGCGTACACAATAAGGGAGGATTTTGAATCCCGGGTAAGACTCATACCAGCCACACCAATCACACCGTACAACTTGTGATCTAAACCCAGTTAACAGTATGATAACAGCGGAGCCTCTGAAAGATGGCTTCCTTCAACAATAACCCGAATTAGTTAACAATAACTATGTACAATTTATGCAGATAATCCGCACTTGGGATGGGCGCCCAGCATCCACTACGGACTCCGAGAAATAGATTTATCGGTAAGTAAAATCTTATTTTCTCTATCGTCCTAGTGGATGCTGGGGTTCCTGAAAGGACCATGGGGATTATACCAAAGCTCCCAAACGGGCGGGAGAGTGCGGATGACTCTGCAGCACCGAATGAGAGAACTCCAGGTCCTCCTTAGCCAGAGTATCAAATTTGTAAAATTTTACAAACGTGTTCTCCCCTGACCACGTAGCTGCTCGGCAAAGTTGTAATGCCGAGACCCCTCGGGCAGCCGCCCAAGATGAGCCCACCTTCCTTGTGGAGTGGGCCTTTACAGATTTAGGCTGTGGCAGGCCTGCCACAGAATGTGCAAGTTGGATTGTGCTACAGATCCAACGAGCAATCGTCTGCTTAGACGCAGGAGCACCCATCTTGTTGGGTGCATACAATATAAACAACGAGTCAGATTTTCTGACTCCAGCTGTTCTTGCAATATATATTTTTAATGCTCTGACAACGTCCAGTAACTTGGAGTCCTCCAAGTCACTTGTAGCCGCAGGCACTACAATAGGCTGGTTCAGATGAAATGCTGACACCACCTTAGGGAGAAAATGCGGACGAGTCCGCAGTTCTGCCCTGTCCGAATGGAAAATCAGATATGGGCTTTTGTAAGATAAAGCTGCCAATTCTGACACTCTCCTGGCAGAAGCCAGGGCTAGAAGCATGGTCACTTTCCAAGTGAGATACTTCAAATCCACCTTATTTAGTGGTTCAAACCAATGAGATTTTAGAAAATCCAAAACTACATTGAGATCCCACGGTGCCACTGGAGGCACCACAGGGGGCTGTATATGCAGCACACCCTTAACAAAGGTCTGGACTTCAGGGACTGAAGCCAATTCTTTTTGAAAGAAAATCGACAGGGCCGAAATTTGAACCTTAATAGATCCCAATTTGAGACCCATAGACAATCCTGATTGCAGGAAATGTAGGAATCGACCCAGTTGAAATTCCTCCGTCGGAGCACTCCGATCTTCGCACCACGCAACATATTTTCGCCAAATTCGGTGATAATGTTGCACGGTTACTTCTTTCCTTGCTTTAATCAAAGTAGGAATGACTTCTTCCGGCATGCCTTTTTCCATTAGGATCCGGCGTTCAACCGCCATGCCGTCAAACGCAGCCGCGGTAAGTCTTGAAACAGACAGGGACCCTGCTGAAGCAAGTCCCTCCTTAGAGGTAGAGGCCACGGATCTTCCGTGATCATCTCTTGAAGTTCCGGGTACCAAGTCCTTCTTGGCCAATCCGGAACCACTAGTATCGTTCTTACGCCTCTTTGCCGTATAATTCTCAATACTTTTGGTATGAGAGGCAGAGGAGGAAACACATACACCGACTGGTACACCCAAGGCGTTACCAGCGCGTCCACAGCTATTGCCTGCGGATCTCTTGTCCAGTTTTTTGTTGAGGCGAGACGACATCATGTCCACCATTGGTCTTTCCCAACGGGTTACCAGCATGTGGAAGACTTCTGGATGAAGTCCCCACTCTCCCGGGTGAAGATCGTGTCTGCTGAGGAAGTCTGCTTCCCAGTTGTCCACTCCCGGGATGAACACTGCTGACAGTGCTATCACATGATTCTCTGCCCAGCGAAGAATCCTTGCAGCTTCTGCCATTGCACTCCTGCTTCTTGTGCCGCCCTGTCTGTTCACATGGGCGACTGCCGTGATGTTGTCCGACTGGATCAACACCGGTTTTCCCTGAAGCAGAGGTTCTGCCTGGCTTAGAGCATTGTATATTGCTCTTAGTTCCAGAATGTTTATGTGAAGAGACGTTTCCAGGCTTGTCCATACTCCCTGGAAGTTTCTTCCTTGTGTGACTGCTCCCCAGCCTCTTAGGCTGGCGTCCGTGGTCACCAGGATCCAATCCTGTATGCCGAATCTGCGGCCCTCCAATAGATGAGGACTCTGCAACCACCACAGAAGAGACACCCTTGTCCTTGGAGACAGGGTTATCCGTAGGTGCATCTGAAGATGCGACCCTGACCATTTGTCCAACAGATCCCTTTGGAAAATTCTTGCGTGGAATCTGCCGAATGGAATTGCTTCGTAAGAAGCCACCATTTTTCCCAGGACTCTTGTGCATTGATGTACAGACACCTTTCCTGGTTTTAGGAGGTTCCTGACAAGCTCGGATAACTCCTTGGCTTTTTCCTCCGGGAGAAAAACCTTTTTCTGAACCGTGTCCAGAATCATCCCTAGGAACAGCAGACGAGTTGTCGGTATTAACTGGGATTTTGGAATATTCAGAATCCACCCGTGCTGTTTTAGCACCTCTTGAGACAGTGCTAATCCCATCTCTAGCTGTTCTCTGGACCTCGCCCTTATTAGGAGATCGTCCAAGTATGGGATAATTAATACGCCTTTTCTTCGAAGAAGAATCATCATCTCGGCCATTACCTTTGTAAAGATCCGAGGTGCCGTGGACAATCCGAACGGCAGCGTCTGAAACTGATAGTGACAGTTTTGTACAACGAACCTGAGGTACCCCTGGTGTGAGGGGTAAATTGGAACGTGGAGATACGCATCCTTGATGTCCAAGGATACCATAAAGTCCCCCTCTTCCAGGTTCGCTATCACTGCTCTGAGTGACTCCATTTTGAACTTGAACTTCTTTATGTACAGGTTCAAGGACTTCAGATTTAGAATAGGCCTTACCGAGCCATCCGGCTTCGGTACCACAAAAAGAGTGGAATAATACCCCTTCCCTTGTTGTAGAAGAGGTACCTTGACTATCACCTGCTGAGAGTACAGCTTGTGAATGGCTTCCAAAACCGTCTCCCTTTCGGAGGGGGACGTTGGTAACGCAGACTTCAGGAAACGGCGAGGTGGATCTGTCTCTAATTCCAACCTGTACCCTTGAGATATTATCTGCAGGATCCAGGGATCTACCTGCGAGTGAGCCCACTGCGCGCTGTAATTTTTGAGACGACCGCCCACCGTCCCCGAGTCCGCTTGAGAAGCCCCAGCGTCATGCTGAGGCTTTTGTAGAAGCCGGGGAGGGCTTCTGTTCCTGGGAAGGAGCTGCGTGTTGCTGTCTCTTCCCTCTACCTTTGCCTCGTGGCAGATATGAATAGCCCTTTGCTCTCTTATTTTTAAAGGAACGAAAGGGCTGCGGTTGAAAAGTCGGTGCCTTTTTCTGTTGGGGAGTGACTTGAGGTAGAAAGGTGGATTTCCCGGCTGTAGCCGTGGCCACCAAATCTGATAGACCGACTCCAAATAACTCCTCCCCTTTATACGGCAAAACTTCCATATGCCGTTTTGAATCCGCATCGCCTGTCCACTGTCGCGTCCATAAAGCTCTTCTGGCCGAAATGGACATAGCACTTACCCGTGATGCCAGTGTGCAGATATCCCTCTGTGCATCACGCATATAAAGAAATGCATCCTTTATTTGTTCTAACGACAGTAAAATATTGTCCCTGTCCAGGGTATCAATATTTTCAATCAGGGACTCCGACCAAACTACCCCAGCACTGCCCATCCAGGCAGTCGCTACAGCTGGTCGTAGTATAACACCTGCATGTGTGTATATACTTTTCTGGATATTTTCCATCCTCCTATCTGATGGATCTTTAAGTGCGGCCGTCTCAGGAGAGGGTAACGCCACTTGTTTAGATAAGCGTGTTAGCGCCTTGTCCACCCTAGGAGGTGTTTCCCAGCGCTCCCTAACCTCTGGCGGGAAAGGGTATAATGCCAATAATTTCTTTGAAATTATCAGCTTTTTATCAGGGGCAACCCACGCTTCATTACACACGTCATTTAATTCTTCTGATTCAGGAAAAACTATAGGTAGTTTTTTCATACCCCACATAATACCCTGTTTAGTGGTACCTGTAGTATCAGCTAAATGTAACGCCTCCTTCATTGCCAAAATCATATAACGTGTGGCCCTACTGGAAAATACGGTTGATTCGTCACCGTCACCACTGGAGTCATCGCCTGTGTCTGGGTCTGTGTCGACCGACTGAGGCAAAGGGCGTTTCACAGCCCCTGACGGTGTTTGAGTCGCCTGGACAGGCACTAATTGATTGTCCGGCCGCCTCATGTCGTCAAACGACTGCTTTAGCGTGTTGACACTATCCCGTAGTTCCATAAATAAAGGCATCCATTCTGGTGTCGACTCCCTAGGGGGTGACATCCTCATATTTGGCAATTGCTCCGCCTCCACACCAATATCGTCCTCATACATGTCGACACACACGTACCGACACACAGCAGACACACAGGGAATGCTCCTAACGAAGACAGGACCCACTAGCCCTTTGGGGAGACAGAGGGAGAGTTTGCCAGCACACACCAAAAGCGCTATATATATATCAGGGATAGCCTTATAATAAGTGCTCCCTTATAGCTGCTTTGTTATATCAAATATCGCCATAAATGTGCCCCCCCCTCTCTGTTTTACCCTGTTTCTGTAGTGCAGTGCAGGGGAGAGACTTGGGAGCCGTCCTGACCAGCGGAGCTGTGAGAGGAAATGGCGCCGTGTGCTGAGGAGATAGGCCCCGCCCCTTTTCTGGCGGGCTCGTCTCCCGCTATTTAGAAACATTAGGCAGGGGTTAAATATCTCCATATAGCCTCTAGGGCTATATGTGAGGTATTTTTAGCCATTATAGGTAATCATTTGCCTCCCAGGGCGCCCCCCTCCCAGCGCCCTGCACCCTCAGTGACTGCCGTGTGAAGTGTGCTGAGAGGAAAATGGCGCACAGCTGCAGTGCTGTGCGCTACCTTTAGAAGACTGCAGGAGTCTTCAGCCGCCGATTCTGGACCTCTTCTGATTTCAGCATCTGCAAGGGGGCCGGCGGCGTGGCTCCGGTGACCATCCAGGCTGTACCTGTGATCGTCCCTCTGGAGCTTGATGTCCAGTAGCCAAGAAGCCAATCCATCCTGCACGCAGGTGAGTTGACTCCTTCTCCCCTCAGTCCCTCGCTGCAGTGATCCTGTTGCCAGCAGGCATCACTGTAAAATAAAAAACCTAGCTAAACTTTTTCTAAGCAGCTCTTTAGGAGAGCCACCTAGATTGCACCCTTCTCGGCCGGGCACAAAAATCTAACTAACTGGAGTCTGGAGGAGGGTCATAGGGGGAGGAGCCAGTGCACACCACCTGATCGGAAAAAGCTTTACTTTTTGTGCCCTGTCTCCTGCGGAGCCGCTATTCCCCATGGTCCTTTCAGGAACCCCAGCATCCACTAGGACGATAGAGAAA
Source organism: Pseudophryne corroboree (assembly GCF_028390025.1). NCBI lineage: Eukaryota > Metazoa > Chordata > Amphibia > Anura > Myobatrachidae > Pseudophryne > Pseudophryne corroboree. Next base: position 920,277,118 of record NC_086445.1, read on the forward strand.
TTGAGTTGCGTCAACATTGGAGGGTAAACATGCTCTCAGCAATATCTGCCAGTCTTTGTTGTTGGGCTCTAACGTGTTACCTAGGTCTCTGATGTATTTTTGGCTGGCAACTAAGTCTTTTCTAGGGTCAGGGAATTCAGACACTATGGTCCTTAATTCCATTCGGGAAAATGGGCTATACATGGCAATGTTCCTAACAGGAGTGACTCCTGAAGTGTCTGTTTTCCCATTTGGAACTACTATTACCTTAACAGGATTAACTCTAACAACCTCATTCTGTGTAGATTCTACAAGCTGTGGTGAAATAGTTTCAGCATAGTGTATGGTGCCGTACTTACCCGTTGATACGACCTCACCCATCCCTCCGCTAGGGGCCTTTGTTACTAATCTCGGGGGTGGAGCTGTGCCTACTGTGGTCTCTGCTATGGTGGCTGCTAGAGAGAGCGCTGAAAATGTTGCCGATTCGTCCTCTTAATCACACTCCTGAGGAAAGTTCAAAACGGGGTACAACTTGCACGGGTTAATACTTGCATTGGTTAATTGGTTAACATTATCTTTAACATTTACACAGTTGCTAAGTGTTTGTGTGTTACACCTTAGTGCGTCATTCTCCGCAACCAATTTCTCTCCCGATATGTATGGTGGCGGTGGGGCCGTGGCTATCAGTTTCCTGATCGAGCCAGATCCCGCCGCCTGAGCCAATCCTCTCTGTATGTCACCCTCCTGTTGCCACAACTGCAAATAATCATAATGCTTGATTCGTCTCTTTGCTGATTTAATGAGACATATCCTTCTCCTTAAATTCGTTAACACTTTTGTGCTGAAGCTACCTACTCTTGGGAATTTCTCCCCGTCATGTACTGTCATTCTCTCCCATTCATCACATAAAGCTTGTGTGTGACTTCCGTACTTTTCACACATTACGTACCTTGCCGACCCGACTGGTCGGTTTATGGAATCAACCCGAACCGAGGTTGATCGCCCCCTTCCTGAACAACTGGCCCCCATAATTTGCAGGTGTTACGGACCCTTACAAAAAACCAAGATATTCACGATAGGTTGACGGTAAGGTTTACCGAGCACCTTACTCACTCTGCCCACGCCGACCAATACGACCTGATCACACCGATATGGTGCTGGCGTACTCGACCCAGGGCACCTATTTAACCTTTGTTTACTGGAACATGCGAGGGATATCCGCAGAACACTTACTCTTTCCAGTAAAGGTGAGGTTGTTGGATAATTCCTGAGTGACCAGCGAACTTCCCTTTGTAAAAATAAAAAATTACACAAATCACGTCAGAATGTACAAATAGCGTTTATGACCTTCGTACACAAATAGTACCGGTCAGGTTTACTAATGCACACAATTACGTGCGGTACAATCGTTCAGCACATAAGCAACTAATCTTATGTACGGAGCGACCAGCGGAATCGAAAATTGCGGCTGCGAATTCCTTCAGCAAGAGCTTGTATGGCCTATATGGGTGTTGCACCAACCCTTTTAGGTGTTGTGCCTGTGGACTGTATAGCGGACTTCCTTGTCTGCTGTACCTGAACCTCCTGGTCTGTTATGACCTCCTGGTCTGCTACAGTATGACCTCCTGGTCTGCTATACTCTAATGCTCAAATTTTATGTTTAACCAAGGATGCCTCCCTAGCCACCGTGCATGTCACTTACACGTATGTACCTCACGAGAACTCGATGATTTCTTTTGGTTCAACCTCAAAATTGTATGTAAAAACACTCACTCACCACATGTACACTTTTGTTTCTATTTCTATTTCTGCGCAGAAATTTCTCTTTAGACCAGATGTGTTACAAATTAGGAGAAGGATCTGTTAATTTAAATTTCGAATTTAAAATAGATTTGCGCTACTTATAGCCTGTTGCGCTATTTATCGCCTGTTGCGTTACTTAAAAATCAACACTATCGTGTGACTTGAGTTATGTGGGCGTACCCAGACGCTCCGTTGCGTAATTTACGCTGCATGCGTCGGCCCTTTGCGTACGCGAGTCTCTCCCTTTGTTAGAGACACGTGTACACCAGTCTTTGTCCACCGTAACACAACTAACACGTTTTATCAATGTAGATGATCCTCGATCATCTACCGCACACCACACCAATCTCTCCTTTTACCTTTAGGTAGAGCTGTGTGTATTTCTATACCTTAACTGTATTACCTTTACTCTTTAACTATGAAATAGCGGCAAATCTCTCTTAGTACGTTTATCAATTATACAATGGCAAACAGGAGAGTGATATATGAAAATACACGAATGAAAAGAAATGCAGATATGCGTGCGTGTGTACGCAAGACAGAAATAAACAGTTTTAAAAAGACACTATCGTTTTGTTCTTACCTCCGGTCCCGGATTCCTTCAGCACCCTTTACTAAGTGAAGCAGACGCTTATCCAAACAGCACTACGAGGAATATGACCTCCCGCCTTTTGCTGCTGGATAATGTCTGCTGAAATTACCTAGTGCAGATATGTGAAGGACGGGCGAGCCGCCAATTGATAAAGCTAGATATTTATCTTATATAAAACCCTTTATGAGGTCTAAGAACACTGTACGCTATTTACGTATGGAGTACCGTAAGGGTACGCACGTTGCGTAGCAATCGCTTAGCCGTAGTCGAGACGCTCAAGCGTCACGTTCGCTCACGGCCAAGAGATCACAGGCAGGCACACTATTGGCTGCCGTCTAACGTAATGATTCGCTATAGCATAGCGGACGCTCGGGACCACGAGGAGATCACCAGCGGCGCTGACGCTCACAATGTTAAACCTTTATATCTAAACCATAAACAATGTAATATGCTGTAAAGCCTTAGTGTAGAGATAGGGTGTAGATGCAACCTAGTGTAACCTTATTAACTTAAAAGCTGTTTGAGCGTCACCGACGCTCTGTGAATACTTAACACTACAAGAAATACACAGATACCTGGGCTTAGGGTCCAACGCCTAATATATATATATTATGAATGATATACTTGCAAAAGAATACAATACAAGTCATACACTACAATATAACATAGACTACCTAACCAGATAACTACACAGGAAATACAATACAATACAATTACGTTTTAAGGGAAAATAAGAGAGAAAGAGGAGAAGAGAGAGAGAGAGAGAAATGGCTCACAATAACAGTAAGAACAATATGGTTGCGGAGAAACACGCACAAGGGGAACGATCGCATGCGCCTCTGGACATCCAGCTCCCGATTTTCAGCAATGATAACCGTTGAAGAGTGAGCTGGATGTGATCGGCTTGTCTATTTATGCCCCACACACAATACAATTCAATGGTCCCTACAATCTCATTGTTCATTGGACACAGGAATTCGGCTTCGCATTATAACAAAAGGTCATAGGTTGATTCATACAGGTGGGCTGTGACGATTTCCAACAGCTCAGGTGGGTGGGATACTGGGTTTCCCGCCGCATGGCTAAGTAAGAGCAAATAATAGTAAATGGACATAAACTTCTTATGTCCATAACTATTCGCACGAGCAATTAATCCGCTCCAAACCAACACCGGAATATTGCTAATTAAATACTCTTCCGATGGGTACTAAACACCACTGTATGACTCCTGTTAGACCCTTCGTACAATACAAAGAGGGATCCCTCTGTCCAGGAACATGCTATATTAACTAAACTTTCAGAATCTATCAAAGGGACCATGATCTACAAAATACATTATATAGTTAAAATATGTAACGATTGAGTCGCACGCTACGATCACATAAACTCTACCGTAAATACGCATACCGTGCGCCTGCGGGTGCCCGCGACTGCGAGTATGCGCACGCACGGGAGAGCGTACGCATGCGCAGCGCGGACGTGTATGAGGTGCAAATATGGCAGTGTGTATAGAGATATTTTTCTGACTTTGACAAAAGAAATAGAAAACTGACGCTGCTCACATCATGAGATGTATGCTTTCCAGATGCGGTAATAGTGCTTAAAAATTACCTCTAAGCACTCAGCATGGTAGGAATAACTGGTGATGGAATGCCCTTTTGTCTTAAAATTTCCTTTTCAACAGCCACGCTGTCAAACTTAGCCGCTCTGAGTTTTGATAAACAAAAAGGACCTTGTTACAACAAATCTAGCCTCAGAGGTAGAGGCCACAGATCGTCTGAGTAACTGATATAGGTTGCTGTACCACATCCTTAGAGGCCAGTCTGGAGCTACGAGTAGAACCTTAACGGCCTCTCGTTTGATTCTCTTGAGGAGATGCGGTAACTGGGGGAACGGAGGACACAGGTACACGAAGTGGAAGTTCCAAGGACCATCAAGGCATCCACCACTTCCACCTCAGGATCCCTGGTGCGAGAGCAATACCAAGGAAGCTTGTGGTTTCGTCTGGATGCCATGAGATCTGTGGGAGTCCCCATCAACGCACCAGTTGCTGGAACACTTGAGTATGCAGTTCCCATTCGCCTGGATGCATATAATCGGCCTCCCAGTTCTCCACTCCCGGTATAAAAACACTGCTGAAATTGCAGCAGCATACCTTTCAGCCCATTGTAGGATCTTGTGACGTCCCTCACAGCTGCTCTGCTGTGGGTTCCTCCTTGCCTGTTTATGTATGCCACTGCAGTGGCATTGTCCAACTACACACATATTGCCCGTGTAAGAGAGGACTCACTAATAGTAGTGTTGTAAACTACCCGAAGTTCCAGTATATTGATAGGCAGAGTTCATTCTTGTGGAGTCCAGAGGCCCTGGAGATGACAATCTAGAGTCACTGCTCCCCATCCGCAAAGGCTGGCATCCATCGTGAGAAGCACCAAATCCATGAAAACAAAAGTTCCTGCCTTTGGACAGGTTTGCTGTGTTCAGCCACCAAAGCAATGACAGATGCGTCTTGGGGTGTAGCTGAACTATTCTGCCATATTGTAGCGCTGCAAAGGCAGCTACCCTCTTCCCCAGAAGTCGTATGCACAGATGAATCGAGACTGCGATGTTGCAAGACCAGACGGACCAACTCCTGAATGGACTGAATCTTGTCCGGAGGGAAAAATATTTTCTGAGGTACAGTGTCCATGATCATTCCTAAGAAATGAATTCGCTGTGTCAGTTGTAACGGATACTTCTGGACATTTATGATCCATCAGTGTCTTATGAGAAAAGCTTGGGCTACTACCATATTGTTATACTAACTTTTCCTTCGACTGGGCCTTTAAGAGCAGATCGTCCAAGTAGGGAACAATATTCACTCCTTGAGAACGCAATTGTTCCATCATCACTGCCATTACCTTTGTAAAAACATGCGGTGCCGACGAAAGAGCGAAAGGTAAGGCTTGGAACTGAAAATGTTAATCTGACCACGAACCGGAGAAAACTCTGATGAGGCCAGATTAGTATCTGGAGGTAAGCATCCTTGATGTCAATTGACACCATAAAGTCTTGAATTTGAATATTCTCAAAAACGGATTGAGATTATTCAAATTCAGAATGGGCCTTACCTAGCCGACCGGCTTCGGCACCACGAATAAGCTGGGATAAAATCCCTGTTTTTGTTGGTGGTGAGGTACTGGAACTATGACGCCTATCTCCAGGAGTCTTTGTATTGTCTGGAGAAAGGATTTTTGACAGTCTGAAGAAACTGGCAAACCTGTTGTAAAAAATCTTGGAGGAGGTTTGAGCTGAAAATAGTTTGTAACCCTGGGTAATGAGGTCTCTTACCCAGGCGTCGGTGCACGTTTCTGCCCAAACTTGTTTGAAATTCAGCAAACGCGCTCCCACCCTGGGATTCACCAAGAGGGAGGGAAGCTCCTCATGCGGTGGGTTTAGGGTCCAGCTGCAAGGTTGTTGTGGTTGCAGCGCGACCACATCCTCGGTTACCTCTGAAAGAGGTGGATGCTCCTCTGGCAAGTCCTCTGAACTTTGACGGAACTTGAAAGGACTGGAAATACGGGCCAGAGACAGTCTTCCTGGAAGCTGGAGCTGCGGAAGGAAGATACGTTGACTTACCTCCCATGGCGTTGGATTTCCGAGTATCCAGTTCTTGACCGAACAGGAACTCGCCGTTAAACAGTATGGCCTCTACCGCTTTCTTGGATTCTGCATCTGCTTGCCATTGTCTGACCCAGAGCGCTCTGCGTGCAGAAATAGACAACGCTGATATCCTGGATCCAATGGTTCCTGCATCCTTGACGCTTACCTAAGTACACCGCAGATTCTCTGGTATGTTCTGCCAGAGTAATCACTTGATCTGTAGAGAACCGACTGTAAACCTGCCACCAATTGTTCTGCCCAGGCCTCTATAGCCTTATTTACCCAAAGACCCACCAAGGTAGGGCGAAGATGAACCCTTGGCGCTGAATAGATGGGACTTCAACGTATTTTCTAACCTGCGATCTGCCTGCTCCTTTAAAGGAAGTAACACTAGCTACCGGCAGGATTGTCTTTTTCGACAATTTAGAAAGCGAAGGGTCTACCAGTGGATGGTTCTTCCACTTAACTATTTTCTTCCGGAAACAGATAATTAAAAGTCTGCATGTAACCTGAAATTTTCTATCAAATTGTTTCCACGCTAATGCAAAATTATTATCTATTTCCACAGAAACTGGGAAAGAAATAGCATTCCTTTGTTTCTTTGCAAAAAAGGAAGGCTGAGGTGGAGTCAGATCAGGATCTGTAACCTGTAAAACCTGATGCACTACAGTATAAGTGCGTCTAAACCCTCTGATTCAATTTCTGTCATTCTGAATCAATTCAGCGTCTGAGTCTAGGACAACCTCTTCCTCCTCTAAACGAGGCATATCTTTAGTGTCTGAATCATCAGACAGTAAAATGGCAGGTAATTCTCTTTCTTGAGACTGAGTAAAAAACGAGGTGAGGGACTTCGTCACACCCATAGTTCTCCGTAACCTCTACTAACTTGACTAAACTGAGCAAACTCTGGTTCATGCAGAGAAGGCTGGGGGACCTGGATGCTTCTCTATTCTTACAAGAAGGAGCCAGTTTCGCTGATAAATCAGACATGACCCCAGACAGTTGAACCAACCAAGTAGGTGTGGAATCCTGTAGAACTGCAGGATTGTTCTCATTCTGTTGTGTAAACTTTGCCGAGTACTTCTTATATGCATAAAGCTTCTGTGAAGCTTTAGAAGAAGTGCCTCTGCTGGTGTAAACACACCACACACAAAATAGTAGAGATCACATGGAATAACAGTAGAATTAGAGAAGGGAAAGTATAGATGAGAAGATCAGTCACTGATGCCCTATCAAAACAGGTACAGCACAAACATAAACAAATGGAGTGACTATACACTTCCCTTCTCTATACTCCAAGTATTGTACAATACCAGCCCACCGCTGTCTTTCAAGTCCGCTGCCACGTGAGATAAGCCGCTAGCAGCCTAGTGTAATGGCTCCCCTGCCAGCCGGGAAAGGAGGAGAAGCCGCCCAGAGTGAAGCTTCACCTCCAGTGTCTGGCGCCTAGCGCATTGCCAGCAGTTTTAAAAGTGCTTCACAGAAAACTCCCCGATCAGCGACGGCGTCGTAGTTAAGACGGCTGTATACTTACTGTTCCATAAGGAAAAGGAGGCAATGACTGCTGCGGATCCCTATGTAGACACTGGAGCTCATAGTATAATGTTCCCAGCAGGAATCTGCATGACCCGGAGCTCTGCTAGTCAGAGCTCCGGGCTATACGCACCCCCTGCCGTGCTGACCGGTGTGGGCACAGGCTGTGGGGACGCCATCAGAATCTGCACGCAGCTCTGTAGGGATAAATCCGGGACTGATGTGCCTGTAGCCTGGGACAATGGCTACAGTTTGAAGAAACAGTGATCGCGCTGAGCAAAAAAAAAAAAAATTGTGGGTCCCAGGGACCCCTAACTTTACTGAATTGGGGTCCGACTCCGCTGTTTCTAGGTCCCATCACATATTATGGAGATATATATATATATATATATATATACATACACACACACACACATACCTCTCGCGATAGAGAGCTATGCAAGTTTGGTATTTATTGTATTATGATGCATTTTATACATTTATTGATATTTGTATACGTCGTTTGCTCAGATGGTTATATGTGCATTTCTAGTCATGTTTATTATTTATGTTTTTTCAGGTTCCCCTGGTATGCATATGCCGCTGCATTACCATGGAAACCTGTGCAGCACCGACACTGTGACCTGGCAGGCATCACTTCCTGTATCATGTCACACCAGGGACAGGAAGTGAGCAACAGATGCCAGAGACATATGCTGGGAGGCTGCTAGAGGGTCAGAAGACCTGTAAGTAAAGGTTTATAAGCACTGTTTTTGGTGTGTACTGATGACCGGGGGGGGGGGGGGGGGGGGGGTTTGCACCCCGAAACGTTGACGTAAGGCATGGATTTGTTTCACTAAAGACGGAGTCCGGGAGTGCCTCCTCTGTTAGGGTAGGTAGGCATGTATGTAGCCGGCTGCACAGAATGCTCCCCCAGTAAGAAACACGTGACGTGTCTGAAAGTCACGCCATGCTGACGGCAGTGTAGCACATCTTTTGGATGCGTCACTGTCCTGAGAGTGGGCTGAATTCAATTCTTTTTACCGCGGCCGCCACTAGAGGGCGCCCAACGGTAGCAATTAAATTCTCCTGCAGTTTGGGTGCCCCGGAGGGCACTTTTTTTTTTTGCAACCTCCTGAGGTACGAGTACAAATGTATCCAAACCCGAGGGGGGGAGACTATGGGGGGGGTCACAGGGTATAGCAAGTTGAGGGAGGGGTGATGTGTGCACAGGGTAGGGTGAGGTGGGCACAGAGTAGGATGAGGGGGGTCATAGAGTGGAGGTGGTCAGAGGGGGGTCATAGGGTGGAGGTGGTCAGAGATGGGTGAGGTGGGCACGGGTAATGATGCGTTCAGGGGGCATGGGGAGGGGCGAGGTGTGCACAAGGTAGGGTGAGGGGACATAAGGAGGGGTGAGGTGGGAACAGGGTAGGATGAGGGGGTAATAGTGTCAAAGTCAGAAAAATGTCTCAATGCACGTTGCCATATTTACACCGCACACTGGTCCGCGCTGCGCGTGCGTACGCTCTCCCGTGGAGGCGCATACCCGCAATAGCGTGCACTCGCAGGCGCGGTATGCGTATTTACGGTAGAGTTTATGTAGTCGTAGCGTGCGACTCATTCGTTACAAATGTTCACAATTAATGTAGTTTGTAGATCATGGTCCCCTTGATAGATTCTGAAAGTTTGGTTAAAATAGAAGGTCCCTGGTTAAAGGAATCCCTCTTTGTATTGTACGAAGGGTCTGACAGGAATCATACAGCAGTGTTTGGTACCCATCGGAAGAGTATTTAATTAGTAATATTCCGGTGTTGGTTTGGAGCGTATTAATCGCTCGTGCGAATAGTTATGGACATAAGAAGTTTATGTCCATTTCTATTATTTACACATACTCAGGTATGCGGCGGGAAACCCAGTTTCCCACCCACCTGAGCTGTTGGAAATCGTCACAGCCCACCTGTATGAATCACCCTATGACCTTTTGTTATGATGCAGGGCCGAATTCCTTCGGCCAATGGACAATGGGATTGTAGGACCATGAGATTGCATTGTGTGTGGGGCATAAATAGGCAGGCCGACCACATCCAGCTCTCACTCTCTCATCAACGGTTATCTGCTGATAGCCGGGAGCTGGATATCGAGGCGCAGGCGATCATACCCTTTGTGCGTAAGTTTCTCTCCGTAATCATTGTCTTTCTGTGAGCCAATTTCTCTCCATCTCTCTCTCTCTCTCTCCTCTTTTCTCTTATATCTCCCATAGTATTATAGTATTGTATTGTATTTCATTTAGGTCAGAGTAGTATTGTCTTTTTGTATTTTAGTTCTGTGGTTAGGAAGTCTCTGTTATATTGTAGTGTATCATTTGTACTGTTATCCCCTTTTACAAGTATATTAGATATAATACAGTTAATAGGCCTTGGAACCTAAACCAGTATCTGTGTATTTTCTATAGTGTTAAGTGTTCACTTGAGCGTCAGTGAAGCTCAAACAGCTTTGTAGTTAGTCAGGTTACACAAGGTTGCATTTACACCCTGTACTCACATTAAGGTATTCAGTGTATTTCATTGGTATAAGGTTGTAACATAAAGGTATAGTGTTGTGAGCGTCTGCATCGCTGGTGACCTCCTCGTGGTCTCGAGCGTACGCCACGCTACAGCGAATCATTCCCCTAGACATAACCAATAACGTGTCCTGTGATCACTGGGCCGTGAGCGAACGTGACGCTTGAGCGTCTCGCCTACGGCTGAGCGATCGCTACGCCAATAGCGTACCATTACGGTACTTCTTAAGCAAACAGCGTACAGTGTTCTTAGCTTCATAAAGGGTTGTTATACGACAAAGGAATTTAGCATTGTCAATTGGGGACTCGTCCTATCCTTCTCATATCTGCACTAGGTAGATCAGCAGACATTATCCCTCCAGCAAAGGGTGGGAGGTTGTCTCACAGTGCTGACGGGATAAGCGTCTGCTTCGCTTAGATAAAGAGTGCTGAAGGAATCCGGGAACCGGAAGTAAGAACAAAACGCTTGTGTCTTTTAAAACTGTTTTATTTCTCTTCTGTCTTGTGCGTATACACGCACGCATACATATATCTGCATTTTCTGTTTCATTTTCGTATATCACTATTCCTGTTTGCCAAATTTTATAGTTGATAGAAAGTGCTAAAAAGAGATTTGCTGTTATTTCATAGTAGAGGTGATAGTTAAAGTATAGAACAAACACACGGTTTGTCTGAGATACAAGGCAGTCAGTGTGGATTGCGGTAGATGATCAGGGATCATTTACATTGATAAAAATAGAAATTGTGTTACGGTGGATCTTTATATTGCGTACACGTGTCGCTAACAAAGACTAGCGTACGCAATCCAAAGGCAGACGCACGCAGCGTTCATTACGCAACGTAGCGTCCGGTTACGCCCACGTAGCTCAAGCTGTGATAAAGTGAAGTAACGCAAAAGCGATAATTAACGCACAGCGGTAGATAACGCGACGCGGTAAATAACGCAAATCTATTTTTGGAAAAATCTGAAATTTAGTTTAACAGATCCTGCTCCTAATTGGTAACACTTTTGGCCTAAAGACAATTTCTGCGCAGAAATAGATATAGAAACAAAAGTGTACATGTGTTGAGTGAGTGTGTTTTGTATACAAAAGTTTATATAACTTTAAGGTGGAACCAAAAGGAAAGCCGGGTACTCGTCAAGGGACATACGTGTAAGTGACATATACGGTGGCTAGGGAGGCATCCCTGGTTAAATAATATTTGAGCATTAGAGTATAGCGGACCATAAGGTAACAAGACCAGGAGGTCATAAGGTAACAAGACCAGGAGGTCATAAGGTAACAGACCAGGAGGTCATAAGGTAACAGGTAAAATAGACAAAGAGGTCCGCTATAAAAGCCCAGTGGCACAACGCCTGGGGTGTTGGTGCAGAACCCATATAGGCCATACAAGCTCTTGCTGAAGGAATCGCGGCCGGAAACATCGATTCCATTGATCTTTCAGTACATGACAAGTAGTGCTCGTGTACTGAACGATTGGACCGCACGTAATTGTGTGCAGTAGTTAGTAATCTGACCTAATACCATTAGAGTAAAGTGGTCACAAACGCTATTTGTACATTCTGACGTGATTTGTGTAATTTTTTATTTTTGGAAGGGAAGTTCGCTGGTCACTCAGGAACTATCCAACAACCGATACTTGCTGGGGAACGCGCCCCAGTAAATAAAGGTTCACAGGGGCCCTAGGTTGGGTACAGCAGCTCTGGTTACAGTGATTGCAGTACTGGCCAACGTGGGCGAGAAGTAAGTGGGGTACTTGATAAACCACCACCGCCGGCCTGCCCAAGGACATCTTGGTTTGTTTGTAAGGGTTCGCTGAAAACCTTGAGATAAAGATCCAAGGAGGAATAAGCAACGCCTGCAGATTATGGGGGCCATTTGTTCAGGTAGGGGGCGATCAACCTCGGTTCGGGTTGATTCAGAGAACCGACCAGTTGGGTCGGCACGATATGTAATGTGTGAAAAATACGGTAGTCACACAGAGGTTTTATGTGATGAATGGGAGAGAATGACTGTACAAGACAGGGACAAATTCCCAAGAATAGGTAGCTCCAGTCCAGAAGTGTTACAAAATTTAAGGAGGAGGATATGTCTCGTAAAATCAACAAAGAGACGAATTCAACATCATGATTGTTTACAGTTATGGCACCAGGAAGGTGAGATACAGAGAGGGTTGGCTCTGGCGGCGGGATCTGGGGCAGTCAGGAAGTTGATTGCCACAGCTCCTCCTCCACCATACATTGCAGGAGAGAAGTTGATTGCGGAGAGAAACGCACTGGGTTGTAAAACACAAACTCTTAGTAACACTGTAAATGTTAATGATGTTAACCAAATAACTCATGCAAGTATTAACCCGTGCAAGTTGTACCCTGTTTTGAACCTTCCTCAGGAGTGTGATCAAGAAGAAGATTCGGCAACAATTTCAGCTCTCTCTCTTGCGGCCACCATAGCAGAGACCACAGTAGGCACAGCGACACCCACGAGATTAGTGAAGGCCCCTAGCGGAGGGATAGGGGAGGTCGTGTCAACGGGTAAGTACGGCACCATGCACTACACTGAAACCATTGTACCACAAGTTGTAGAATCTACACAGGAAGAGGCTGTTAGAATTGCTCCTGTAAGGGTAATAGCAGTTCCCAATGGAAAAACAGATGTGTCTGGAGCCACTCCCATAAGGAACATTGCCATGTACACTCCATTTTCCCGAATGGAATTAAGAACAATAGTGTCCGAATTTCCTGACCCCAGGAAGGATTTAGTTGCTAGCCAAAAATACATCAGGGATTTAGGTAACACTGTAGAACCCAACAACAAGGATTGGCAGATACTGCTAAGAGCTTGTTTACCTTCCAATGTTGACGCAACTCAATTTTTAGCTGACTGTGCATTGGATAAAGATGTACCGCTTACAGACGTGTACAACAAGGATAATGTAAAAAGGATAAATTTACAGCTAAAAGAGTATTTCCCAGCCGTTGTTAAATGGAATAAAATATTTTCCATTAAGCAAAAGGAGTCCGAAACGGCAATAGAATATTTTCACCGGGCACTATTAGAAATGGCAAAGTACACTGGTATAGAAGACATTAAGACCAACCCAAACCATCGAGAAGTAGCAGTATCTGTACTGATGGATGGTTTAAAGGAAACATTAAAGACTAGGGTTCAGACCACGCAACCATGCTGGCGAGGTCTGTCAGTGTCCGGCTTGAGAGAGGCTGCTATTGATCACGACAGAAACATCACTAGGCACAGAGAGTCGCAAAGTGATAAGTTGATGTCCGTAAGTATACAGGCGCTGACCACAAGGCAGCCTGCGTATGTACCACCGAATCCTGTGGGTAAGGCAAGTGTAATAACATGTTTTTCTTGTAACAGACCGGGACACTATGCACGAGAATGTAGAACAAAGAAGGTACAAAGATCTTTTCAACCCCCTAGACAACAACACAACACACGACATTGGGAGCATGGTCCACAGAGGCGGAGTTTTGAGCCACATACAGGGGAAACAAAAAGATATCCCCCGAACAGAGATTGGCATGCCTCTGGTAGTTCCCAGCTAACTCCCCCACAAGTAGTTGCTGCCAATGGGATTCAGGGAGGTCAGCATACCCAATAGGGGTGTGGCCATACCTGTAATCTGCAGCCAGTTAAGTTGATTGCCAGTCTTGGAAGCGAACCAGAGATTGCAATCAATGTGGCTGGTAAAACTTTAAACTTTCTTGTAGACACAGGGGCGGCCAAGTCAGTGATAAATTCGACAGTGGGCATGAGAACCACTGGTAGGACAATTCCAGCCATGGGAATAACAGGAGTAGTCCAGCACTACCCTGTTAGCAAACCAGCCGAGATTACAATAGGGCCTTTGCATACCAAGCATTCCTTTTTGCTGGCTGCATCTGCACCAACTAATCTCCTGGGAAGAGACTTACTATGTAAAATGGGTTGCGTCATTTATTGTACTCCTGAAGGTGTATTCTTGGACATTCCTGAGAATCACGCTCAGGAAGTACGAGACATGCTAGACTCCCCATCAAAATTAATGTCACATTCCATTATGACAAATAGGAATCCATCCCAAGTAGAAGAGATGACATCTCAGATACCAGAGTCGCTTTGGACAAAAGATGGACAGGACACTGGATTAATGGCAAACGTAGCTCCAGTAGTTGTGCAAGTAAAAGATGGTAGGATAGCTCCAAAAATCCCACAGTATCCTCTGAAGCCAGAGGTGGAGCTAGGAGTTTTTCCCGTAATAGAGCGCTTGCTACAACAGGGCATTCTAGTAAGAACGTCCAGCACAGCAAATAGTCCCATCTTCCCTGTTAAAAAGAGTGGGGGGAGGGGTTACAGGCTAGTGCAGGATCTAAGGGGGATTAACAAAATAGTTGAGAGTCAGTTCCCCGTAGTGCCTAATCCAGCTGTCATCCTAATGCAAATTCCTCCCACTGCCAAATTTTTCACTGTTATTGACCTCTGCTCCGCTTTCTTTTCGGTACCTCTGCACCCTGACAGCCAATATTTGTTTGCATTCACATACAGAGGAGTCCAATACACGTGGACTCGGTTACCCCAAGGTTTCATAGATAGTCCAAGTATATTTTCTCAGGCTTTGCATGATTGTTTACAGTCTTTCCAACCAGACAGTGGATCAGTATTGATACAGTATGTGGACGATTTATTACTGTGTTCAGATTCACTGGAAGCATCTCTGAAGGATACGAAACAGCTCCTGTTTCATCTTTCAGACACAGGTCACAAGGTTTCCAAAGACAAGCTGCAATTATGCCAAGCTAAGGTAAAATATTTGGGACACTGTCTAACACAAGGACTGAGACACCTGACCGCTGATAGAATCCAAGCCATTAGAGACATGACACTGCCACAAACCCAACAACAGATCAGGACGTTTCTAGGAATGTGTGGGTATTGCCGTAATTGGATCCCAGGGTTTTCCATATTGGCGCTACCTTTGCAGGAAATGGTCTCTTCAAACAAACCTGATCGGATTTCGCATACAGACGAATCTGAAACAGCATTTGAGAGACTCAAACAGTGCCTAACGCAGGCACCAGCACTAGGTATGCCAGACTATGGGAAACCCTTTGAACTATACGGAACAGAAAGTGCTGGGTGCGCAGCAGGTGTACTAACACAAAAACACGGTGACGCCAGCAGGCCAATTGCATACTACAGCGCCCAGCTAGACACGGTAGCGCGATCCCTCCCCACATGCTTGCGTAGCGTTGCGGCGATAGCATTGCTAGTGACAAAAAGCGAAGATGTTGTGCTAGGCCACAACCTCACAATCCATACACCGCATGCGGTATCTGCCTTATTGAATTCTGCCCAAACCAGACACGTCTCATCAGCAAGGTTTACGAGATGGGAATTGGCATTAATGGCCCCAGTAAACATCACCATAAGAAGATGCAGTGCATTAAACCCTGCAACATTTCTCCCAGGTGTGCCTGGTCAGACACAAAGGGTGGAAGGTGAGAGTGATGGGGAAGGAGGATTTAATGCAAAGGAAGATACACATGATTGTATGGAATATTTGACCCAAAATTTTATCGCAAGGCCTGACATCAGTGACAATCCACTGGAAGATGCAGAACTCACGTTCTACACGGACGGTAGTTGTCACAGACAGTCAGACTCGGGAGACTTGTGTACTGGATACGCAGTCGTGGATGACCAAGACACCATAGAAGCGGAACCGCTAGGCCCACCTCACTCAGCCCAGGTTGCTGAACTGGTCGCCCTAACCAGAGCATGTGAATTGGCTAAGGGTAAGTCTGCCAATATCTACACCGATTCTAGATACGCGTTCGGGGTAGTACATGATTTCGGAGCGCTATGGCGTCTCAGAAATTTCATGACGGCAGCTGGTACACCGATAGCGCATGCAGCTCACATAAAAAGGCTTCTAACAGCGATACAGGAACCCGACAGAGTGGCTGTTATCAAATGTAAAGCACATACATATAGCCAAGACCCAGTATCCCTTGGTAACAGCCGAGCAGACGAAGCCGCAAAGCTTGCAGCTGCTACCCCCACACGGACAGACACCACACAGTTGATGGTATTTAATACCATCAACACACAGAAGTTGTGTGAGATGCAGAATGTGTTCCACACAGGAAAGAGCAGTCTGGAAGGCAAAGGGATATGGCCAGGAGTCCTCAGGGCTCTGGACGGATGGACATGGTAAACCAGTGGCCCCCAGGGCATACCTTCCATGTCTGGCTGAAGCAGCTCACGGGCTGACTCATCTAGGCAAGGAGGGGATGTGCAAATTGGTAAGAGCATACTGGTGCGCCCCAGGATTCTCCTCTCATGCGGGTAAAAGAGCAATGTCATGCCTTACCTGTCTGAGAAAGAATATTGGAAAAGCAATACCTACAGAACCATCCCATATCCCACCTGCCGGCGGCCCTTTCCAGGTAATACAAATTGACTTCATTCAATTACCCCCATGTCGAAATTTGAAATATGTACTGGTCTGTATAGATGTTTTCTCGAATTGGGTCGAAGCTTTTCCAGCAGCTACAAATACCGCTATGTTTACAGCTAAGAAAATTGTGCAGGAATTTGTATGTAGATATGGTATCCCTAGAATCATTGAAAGTGATAGGGGTACCCATTTTACCGGTGATGTCTTTCAAGGAATGTGTAAGTTGATGGGAATTGATAGTAAACTGCACACTCCGTACCGTCCACAGGCGAGTGCGAAGGTCGAAAGAGTGAACAGCACTATTAAAAATAAATTGAGTAAAGTAATGACAGAGACAGGATTGACGTGGCCAGACGCTTTACCCATTGTTTTGTATAGCATCAGAACCACTCCCAGGTCCCCCCTTAATCTGTCTCCTTTTGAAATCTTGTTTGGTCGACAACCGCATGTCATGATTAACCCTCAGGATGATTTGAAATGTAACAATGAAGTAACTGTAAAGTACTTGATTAACATGAGTAAGCAGTTGAGGAGTCAAAATGATAATCTGAAGTTGGTGATTCCTGATTTACCAGATAGTAATTGTCATGACATTGAACCTGGGGATTATGTAATGATACAAAATTTTCTACGCTCAGGTTGTCTTATTGATAGATGGGAAGGACCATACCAGGTCTTATTGACTAGCACCACAGCATTGAAGGTTGCTGAGAGAGAGACTTGGGTCCATTCGTCCCACTGCAAAAAGGTTGCTGATCCAGAGAAGTCCCGTGATAAGGAACAGACGGTAGAGGTTGTATCACTGGAGTGTCTGTTCCAGGAGGACTGAGGCGGCACCTGAGCCTTGAAGACAGAAAGCAGTTGTCGACTCCCCTCTCCCTTTTATTGTTTTTCTCCACTTCCCATCCCCTCTTCCTTGAAATTTCTTTTTCCCCCTTCTCATTCTTCTCTATTTTTTCCTCAAAGATGGACTTGCCCCAAGAGACTGTGATCCGGATTTTGATGTTAACCATGATGTTGACCAGAGCAGTCTGTTCCGGCGAGAGTACCATAGAGGTCGAGAGAGGTTCTGGAATGGGTTCCGATTATGATGATGGAGGCGTAGTTTTCCAAGATCAACCAAACCAACAAGCAAAGGCGAGTATCAGAAAACGATCCGATAGAAGAAATTGTGATGGATTGTTAGCTGAAGAAAAATAGGATTTTGGTACTTACCAGGTAAATCCTTTTCTTTGAATCCATAGGGGGCACTGGAGTACTCTTGGGATATGGACGGCTTCCACCGGAAGAAGGCACTGAATAAATTAATTTTGAGACTACTCCTCCCCTCCATATCCTGCAGCACTTCAGTGTTTTTTACTGAGCCGAACAGGATCGATAGAGAGATTGACAAAAGGAGAATTACATATAGTCTCACAGACAACAATAAAGTTGACACAACGTAACAGACAACTAAACAGTTGACACCATAACTGATTAACCCTTGTTAAATTTAAACCAGTCGTGAAAGTGTGTTACCATAAGAACCACTGGACTCCTAAAACAGGTAAACTGCTCTGGGTGGGCGTCCAGTGCCCCCTATGGATTCAAAGAAAAGGATTTACCTGGTAAGTACCAAAATCCTATTTTCTTTTTCATCCACTAGGGGTCACTGGAGTACTCTTGGGATGTACCAAAGTCTCCTCCGTGGCGGGAGAGCTGTTTGGCACTTGTAACACTAAACGGCCAAAGCTAGATGCTGATGCCGCGAACGTATCAAACTTGTAAAAGCGCACAAACGTGTGCACTGACGACCAAGTAGCCGCACGGCAAAGCTGTGTCGTAGAAGCCCCACGACTCGCTGCCCATGACGTCCCCACAGAACGTGTGGAATGAGCTGTTACTGAAGTAGGTGGCTGTAACTTAGCATAAAGGTAAGCCTGACGTATAGTCAGTTTGATCCATCTGGATAAGGTCTGCTTAGAGGCTGGCCAACCCCTCTTAGCTGCGTCATAGAGAACAAACAACGTATCTGTCTTACGCACAGTAGACGTTCGGGAAACATAGATGCGCAATGCGCGAACCACATCCAACGTTCCAGAATCTCCTGTTAACACAGGAACTACTATTGGTTGATTGATGTGAAAAGACGACACTACCTTTGGTAGAAAAACGGGATTCGTCCGAAGTTCCGCTCTGTCATCATGAAAAATTAAATACGGTGACTTGCATGACAAGGCACCCAAATCTGAAACACGCTTAGCCGAAGCTAAGGCTAAAAGAAAAATCGTTTTCCAAGTGAGAAATTTAATATCCACTTGTTGTAAGGGTTCAAAGTAATCGGACTGTAAGAAATCTAAAACCAGATTCAAGTCCCATGGTGCTGTAGGTGGAATGAAAGGAGGCTGTATCCTCTTTACACCCTGTAGAAACGTATGTATTGACTGCAACGAGGCCAATTTCTTTTGAAAATAAATTGACAACGCAGATACCTGCACCTTTAGTGTGGAAAGACGTAGTCCTCCATCTAACCCCATTTGTAAAAATAACAAAAGACGGGATAATTTAAAAGACGATGTCGGAAATTTCCGAGCTTCACACCAACCTATATAAGTACGCCAAATTCTATAATAATGAGCTGCCGTAACCGGCTTCCTAGCTCGTACCATGGTTGGTATAACAGACTCAGGAATGCCCTCTTTCCTTAAGATGGCCTTTTCAACAGCCACCCCGTCAAACGCAGCCGCGCTAAATCGGGGTAAAGGAACGGACCCTGTTGTAACAGGTCCGGACGTAGTGGGAGTGGCCACGGATCGTCTGCGAGTAACCCGAGGAGATCCGAGAACCAAGCCCTCCGAGGCCAATGAGGCGCTATTAGAATGACTGTGACGAACCCTCTCTTGATCCGTTTTAGCACCAACGGGAGCAGCGGAAACGGTGGAAACAGATACACAAGGCTGTATGGCCACGTGGCTGTGAGAGCATCCACCGCCACTGCCCCTGGATCTCTTGTTCTGGACACATATCTTGACACCTGATGATTGTGGCGGGATGCCATTAGATCCACCTGAGGGTAACCCCACTTCTGGATCAACATCTGAAATACTTCTGGATTTAATGCCCACTCTCCTGGATGAAAATCCCGACGACTGAGAAAATCTGCCTCCCAGTTGTCCACTCCAGGAATGAACACTGCCGATAATATCACCTGGTGATATTCGGCCCATCTGAGGATCCGAGCTACTTCCCGCATAGCCATGCGGCTTCTCGTTCCTCCTTGTTTGTTTATGTATGCGACTGCCGTCGCGTTGTCTGACTGCACCTGAACAGTCTGAAAACGAAACATGTACACCGCTTGTCTTAGAGCATTGTAAATCGCCCTGAGTTCCAGAACATTTATGGATAGCGATCTTTCGTGATCCGCCCAGAGGCCCTGGAGCCGATAACTCTGAACTACAGCTCCCCAACCTCTGAGACTTGCGTCTGTTGTCAGAATTATCCAATTCGCAACGCCGAATCGTCTCCCTGCAGATAGATTGTGTATTTTTAACCACCAGAGAAGAGACACCCTGACTTGTGGTGACAACCTCACCCTGTGGTGCAGCTGCAGATGTGATCCCGACCACTGTGCTAACACCTCCAGTTGAAACGGACGTGAGTGAAATCTTCCGAACTGAAGTGCTTCGAAAGCCGCCACCATTGTGCCTAAAAGGCGAATGCACAAATGTACTGAGACTGTGCGTGGCTTGAGCACTAATTGCACCAGATGACGAATGCCCTGTACTTTCTGTTGTGGCAGGAAAACCCTTTGTTTTACTGTATCGAGAATCATCCCTAGGAATTGAAGTCGTTGACACGGAATTAGATGTGATTTCTTTAAACTGACTATCCAACCGTGCTGAACTAGTACATTGTACGTTAGTAAGGCATGTTGGAGAAGCAATTGTTGAGACGGAGCCTTTATGAGTAGATCGTCTAAATACGGAACAATTATTACCCCTAGGGACCTGAGATGAGCTGTCATCACGGACATTACCTTGGTGAATACCCGAGGCGCTGATGAGAGGCCAAACGGTAGAGCCTGAAATTGGTAATGGTCTCGCCTTATCGCAAACCTTAAGAAACTCTGGTGAGGTGGCCAGATCGGAATGTGCAAATACGCATCCTTGAGATCTAGTGCAATCATGAATTCCTGTGGCTCTAACCCTGCAATTACTGACCTGAGAGATTCCATCTTGAATCTGTGGTAAGTGACGTAATGATTGAGACCTTTTAGGTTCAATATTGGCCTGACTGAGCCATCTGGTTTTGGTACCAGAAACAGACTGGAATAATAACCCTGCCCCTGTTCCTGCACAGGGACCGGAATTATCACTGCAGCATTCAGCAGAGACTGAATGGCAACCTGCAGAACTGCTTTCTTGTCGTCCGACACAGGCAGTCCTGTCGTGAAAAATCTTCCTGTCGGAAGATAATCGAACTCTATTTTGTAACCCTCTAATACTAAATTGCGGATCCACCCATCTGTGGACGTCTGCAGCCACGCCCCCTGAAAGCTCTGAAGGCGTGCTCCTACAATTGGAGATCCGAGATGGGCTGGGAGCCCGTCATGCCACTGGTTTGTTAGTGGTCTTGGTGTCTTGACGACGTGCATTGGATTGTCGGGCACTACGTCCCCGACCTCTTCTGCCCGGCGTGACTGCTCCTCCCTGCCCACGAAAGGGCTGAGTTCTAAAGGATTTGAACGCCGGACCAGAATATTTCCGTTTAGGTATAGTTGTAGGCGATGGAAGAAAAACAGACTTCCCTCCAGTAGCCTCAGAAATCCATTTGTCCAATTCAGGACCAAAAAGTTTCTCGCCATCATAAGGCAATGCCTCTATACCTTTTTTAACCTCCGTCTCCGCCTGCCACGAACGCAGCCAAAGTGCTCGTCGTACTGTGACTAGCGATGAGGACAGGCGAGAAGTAAGCTGACAGACGTCAGTAGAAGCTGTACATAGATATTCAGCAGCTTCCCAGATTTGATCCGCGAGAAGTATAAGATGATCCTCTTGCAGAGCCGATTTGAGCTCTTTTATCCATACCATTAAAGCTTTAGTAACCCAAATGCCAACCAACCCAGGTCTTAACAGCACTCCAGTTGCTGTATACATGGACCTTAGTATAGCCTCTATTTTACGATCTGCAGGGTCTTTAAGCGTAGTAGCAGTTGGTACTGGTATGGTTAACTTCCTCGTAAGTTTAGATACGGATGAATCCACCAATGGTGGGTTCTCCCATGTAGCTGTTATGGCCTCTGGAAACGGGTAACTCGATTTAAATCTACGAGGAATAGAAAACCGTTTGTCCGGATTTTTCCGTGACTCCAGTAACATTTTATTAAGAGATTCCGAGATAGGGAAACACATCGGAGATCTCTGTCGTTTAGTAAAGACTACTTCATCATTCGTCAGTGGCTCCTCAGTTTCCGTAAACTCCAGCGACTGACGAACTGCTCTGATGAGATTGTCAATACCTGGGCTGTCAAAGTCGTCACCTTCTGACTGTTGTTCTATTTCGCCCTCCTCATACTCCTGTTCAGTGAGATCTAGTATCCCAGAGACAGGAAAATTAGTAGGAAAAGGAAACTTATCTTTTCCACTCAAGGTGGACTTATGACCAGTTTGAGACTCCCCAGGTAACTCAAATGGTCTCATCTTAAACTCAGATCTTGCCGCCTCTCTTTCTTCACGAGAGGCGGCCAGCTCTGATTGTAAACCAACTAATACATCTGCAAGTAAAGCCCATGGAGGGTCCTGAGATGCTGGCTTTACTTCTGGAATGGAAATCGTATTTATGGCTGTATTAACAACACATGCTGTACATGTGGTGGATGACATGACAAATGTTTCTTAGATTTTGCTGGTGTCTTACTCATTATGAAGACAGACAATACAAACTCCACACAGACAGACTGCACGACTCAGTAATAACACCAAAGTTCCTGGTATATATCTAGGCAAGTGCAGTGCCTGCCAGCAATACGAAAACTGACCCCAAAATTCCCCTAGTACCACTCTTAGCCGAGATGTAAAATAGGAAACCTGGAACAGACAGGAGAACATTAAACATACTAAGCACCAAGTCTTTCCTAAAAGCTTGACACTGCCAAATACTGTTAAAGTCTCCCCCCACTCCCACGACCTCCGTGTACAGCACCGGGTCTGGGCCTGTGGAAGTTTTGCAAAGGGCCGTGTGAGCGGCCTGTCCTGTAGACCCCGGACAACGGAACTCCTCGGCTGCTGCGGGCGGATGGCGGAAGCAGAGAGCGTGCTGCATAGAGCCGTGGAGCGGCCTATGCACACGTGCTCCCGCCCGCCACACACAGCATAGCGGCGTGTCTGTGTAGCCAAGCAGCGCTGCTGCTGCGCAGGGAACAGCGGTCTCTTAGGATGCTGGGAGCCGGAGAGTGAGAGCGCGCCGCATGGACCGTGAAGCGGCCCATGTACACGCGCTCCGGGCAGCGGTGAGTACCCAACAATCCCCAACAGTGGAGTGGCAGCAAGCGCTGACCGCCCCAACCCAACATACCTGGACCGTGACAAAAGTCTATGACGGGGCTTTCATCCAAGCTCCGTCCAGCTTTCCTGCAGGCAGCCTGCAAGTGGAGTGAGGGAGCTCTTTACAGAGAGGTCCGACACTCACGGCTACTCAGCCGCTTCCACTGTCCCTGACCCACGCCTGTTAGAAGGGGGGAAAGGACGTGGAAATTGAAGAAAAAAAAAAACTTAGAAAAAATTCCAATACTTTGTGGACGAGCTCCACTATGCCTTCTAACTGTGTCGAGCACAGAAAAAACACTGAAGTGCTGCAGGATATGGAGGGGAGGAGTAGTCTCAAAATTAATTTATTCAGTGCCTTCTTCCGGTGGAAGCCGTCCATATCCCAAGAGTACTCCAGTGACCCCTAGTGGATGAAAAAGAAATTGTATCTGTAGGCTCTGTGATAATCTGGTTGAAGATGGATGCATAAAGAAATGCCAATCTAGTTTTAATATCCATATGGACCGGCATCCATTGAGTGACTATCACTCTCTAGTGGGTAATGTGTTAAACAAGACCGATTGTTGGGTATGCTCTCAAGTACCTCAGGGTCACAGTAAATCAGGGCTAGTACCATTTCCTTTAACGTTAGGGGAGGTACTTGAGCTAAGTGGTGGGAGACCGGTGGACCGGAGGTTTAACATCTCCAGCCCTCCTAGTTTGAAGCTCCACCAATACCATGTGGATAGGTCCCTCTTATGTTTTAACATCTCCAATCCCAGAAAACCGGGAAATTGGGAAGTGTCATGGAGCAACCTTACCATGACCTTTTCACACAGAGCAGATAGAATGCCTACAGATACAGAGCTCGTACGCCACATAGCCAGTAGAGGAAAATCTTTCCGGTATCGATATACCTTAGGAAATAGGATTACTAGAGTTGGAGAGGTATCACCAGGATACTGTGCACATATCGTACAAACCGATACGTGCATTAGGCAGATGGAAGAATTAGGGTCAGGAGATTTCACCTGGAAGGTTTGTAACATGGTCATGTCCTTCTCCGTCCCATATGTTCTCCCCGATGATGCATATTTCATATGCGGGAGAAAGGCGTACAAGTGGCTTGCCCCAAACTCTGAAGGATTGTGTTATATTGGAAAAGTATTGCCTGAAGTGATGACTGTTACACATGACAAAATGAAGGACATACACCGTGGTGCCCAAGCTCCTTATACTCACACTCATTACGAGCACCGAGTTAAAAGACAACTGTCAGAAAGGTTAGAGCATCCGGCCTCTGATCTTATCCATGAATCCACCGGGATTCAGGTTCTGGTAGCGTTAGATTTCACTCGTACCGCTCGGGGAGTGATGAATTATAAATACATTTCCGCACTCGCCAATTTGTTAGATAATATCACTGAAATGTATGATGACACGTTTAGATACACTGGAAGAGAACTTCAAGCTTACAAAACAGAACTAGTTCAGCATAGGATGGTTCTTAATTATCTTACAGCAGTAACAGGCGGATATTGTGTTACATTGGCAACACAGTACGGCATAAAGTGTTGCACGTATATCACAAATAGCACCGAGGATCCGGTAGAGGTCATAGACCAAAAGATGGATGATATTCTCCAATTGAAGTGGGAATTTCGTCGAAAACACAATCTCACCCTTGCTGCTGTAGGTAATGAGCTGACTAGTTGGGTGTCATGGTTGAACCCGCGAAATTGGTTCTCCGGTTTAGGAGACTGGGCTCAAGGAGTCATAATGGATGTTGGAAAGTTTCTACTATGTATCTTGGGTGTCGTTATATCGATTGGATTGATATTTAGATGCGGGCAGGCTTTAATGAGGTGCAAGCAAAGTACAAAAGTGATGAGCTTGAGGAGCGAGGAAACTGTAATTAACCTGGATTTGATTTATGACCCAATGATAGAAACCAGAATGTGATGAAAATGCGATTATACGGTCCGTTTCTTTCACCTGTTTTTCTGCTTTTCTCCAAGATACAAAGACCCCCTTGGACGAGGAAGTTGACGAGACGCTATACAGACAACAGACAAGCACCAAAGAAGAAGATTTGACAACTTTAAATATGGACACTTGATGAACTTTGCCATGGATCCCCAGTTTCCCTAGTATCTTTAAACTCACGCTAGCCCAACATTTTTGTAAATCTGATGGCACTGACAAAGCTTGTTGCTCATGCCTAAGGAGCAAAACAGCGCAAAGAAGACGACTCTCAACAGATACCGAACACAACTTCAACAACAGATGTACATTTCCCTGACATAGAATATCATTGCATTTTTCGTAAGTGTTCTTTATCTTCATCTCTACAACCCTCAGGTAACGACACACATAGACGATAGGGAATACAGGCACAGATATCAGCAACCACATACCTCCCCCATTCATGTATCATCAACTAAAATGTGCATCCCCATTTTGTTACAACCACAGCCGAAATGAGCTCGGTAGAGTTTGACAGCCCATCCACAGACCTGTACCACAGGATAAGAAGGAATTCAAATGTATACTTCGCAATACCTCGAAGCTAGATTTACCACACGTACGGCACGATGATACATGACCCTCCAAACATGGACTCATACACACATGCTTCTACTTTCTCACTAGGTCATACCCTCTTCACACCTACTCCACTCTTCTCCCCTACCCAACCATGGAAATCAATTAACCCCTGACTTACATTTTTCTCCTTAAATGTTTTGTGGCAGTTATTATTGACTGCCAAAGGGTGGACTGTCAAAGTCAGAAAAATGTCTCAATGCACGTTGCCATATTTACACCGCACACTGGTCCGCGCAGCGCGTGCGTACGCTCTCCCGTGGAGGCGCATACCCGCAATAGCGTGCACTCGCAGGCGCGGTATGCGTATTTACGGTAGAGTTTATGTAGTCGTAGCGTGCGACTCATTCGTTACAAATGTTCACAATTAATGTAGTTTGTAGATCATGGTCCCCTTGATAGATTCTGAAAGTTTGGTTAAAATAGAAGGTCCCTGGTTAAAGGAATCCCTCTTTGTATTGTACGAAGGGTCTGACAGGAATCATACAGCAGTGTTTGGTACCCATCGGAAGAGTATTTAATTAGTAATATTCCGGTGTTGGTTTGGAGCGTATTAATCGCTCGTGCGAATAGTTATGGACATAAGAAGTTTATGTCCATTTCTATTATTTACACATACTCAGGTATGCGGCGGGAAACCCAGTTTCCCACCCACCTGAGCTGTTGGAAATCGTCACAGCCCACCTGTATGAATCACCCTATGACCTTTTGTTATGATGCAGGGCCGAATTCCTTCGGCCAATGGACAATGGGATTGTAGGACCATGAGATTGCATTGTGTGTGGGGCATAAATAGGCAGGCCGACCACATCCAGCTCTCACTCTCTCATCAACGGTTATCTGCTGATAGCCGGGAGCTGGATATCGAGGCGCAGGCGATCATACCCTTTGTGCGTAAGTTTCTCTCCGTAATCATTGTCTTTCTGTGAGCCAATTTCTCTCCATCTCTCTCTCTCTCTCTCTCTCTCCTCTTTTCTCTTATATCTCCCATAGTATTATAGTATTGTATTGTATTTCATTTAGGTCAGAGTAGTATTGTCTTTTTGTATTTTAGTTCTGTGGTTAGGAAGTCTCTGTTATATTGTAGTGTATCATTTGTACTGTTATCCCCTTTTACAAGTATATTAGATATAATACAGTTAATAGGCCTTGGAACCTAAACCAGTATCTGTGTATTTTCTATAGTGTTAAGTGTTCACTTGAGCGTCAGTGACGCTCAAACAGCTTTGTAGTTAGTCAGGTTACACAAGGTTGCATTTACACCCTGTACTCACATTAAGGTATTCAGTGTATTTCATTGGTATAAGGTTGTAACATAAAGGTATAGTGTTGTGAGCGTCTGCATCGCTGGTGACCTCCTCGTGGTCTCGAGCGTACGCCACGCTACAGCGAATCATTCCCCTAGACATAACCAATAACGTGTCCTGTGATCACTGGGCCGTGAGCGAACGTGACGCTTGAGCGTCTCGCCTACGGCTGAGCGATCGCTACGCCAATAGCGTACCATTACGGTACTTCTTAAGCAAACAGCGTACAGTGTTCTTAGCTTCATAAAGGGTTGTTATACGACAAAGGAATTTAGCATTGTCAATAGGGTGGAGGTAGTCACAAGGAGGAGTGAGGTGGGCACAGAAAGGGATGAGTGGGGGGTACACGGAAGGGGTGAAGGGGTCACAGGGAGTGGTATGGTTGGTTATCTGTCAGGTGACCCTGGTGGCCGATGCTCATCAATGTGAATACTGGGAGCCCCCAGGATTAGAGAACACACCCCTTGCCCAGCAATGTACAACAGCATCACTTAACGGTACTCGCCGCTGTGCAGGGCGCAGCCCCGGCGGCGCGGGAGAGAACAGCAGCCGGGACCCCTGGACGCACTATTGTCATACTGCTCCCCCCTCCCATACCCCGTTACCTCTGGGCCCTGACCCTTCCCAGCTGCCTGCAGGATCTCCCTCCTCAGCCCCGTGTACTCGATCAGCTCCTGAGCCAGACTCCGCTTGCAGTGCTGCCCATGCACACCGAACTTCTGCAGCACCTTTTCCAGCTCCCACTCCACAGTCACACACTGCTCCATGTCCGCGGGTGGCAGGGCTTGGGAGTCCAGCTGCCTTCTCTTCGTCAGACGGGAGCAGAAGCAGCTCCTCAGCTGGGGCCAATCCCTCCCCCACCAATATAATTAATCTGTGCACTCCCCAGGTGCCGTTGCCCGCCAGCACTGACACAGCTACTGCAATCGGCTGTACAGGGGTGCCGCTGCTGCACCACTCTGTGGGCAGGGTTAGCTCGATGCTGCTCAAACTGGCATTGGAGCAGCGCGCTGGCAAACGGGAGGTCCTGGGAGGCACCTGGATGGGGATTGGCTGAGGTGAAACTCGGAGCATAGCGCGTCCTGCAGGACCAGCTCATTTTTTAAAAATGAGTCCCATGCTGCGCATACGCGTATTTAGCAATCACTGAAGAAACTGTGCCAGAGTCCCACCAGTAGGCTCCCTCGTTGCAGACAGGGGCAGTAAGCTGCCTGTCTGTCCTCAGCTTGAAATGTAGAAGAATCTCTGGGAGAAGCCCAGAGAGAGGACCGGCTCACTCGCGCACATTTTTCAAACTGGTCTGTAGGGGGGTGGGGGCATAGAGGGGAGGAGACAGTCACAATTCAAAAGAATTTAAAGTGCCCCGGCTCCACTTGACCACCATCTATACCCCACCGTACAGATCCTCCAGTGTCCCCTAGTGGATGAAGGAGAAATTCTCACTGACCAAATACAAAGCCACCAAGTAGTCCAGTGAATAAAACAATGTAGCACAAATAAATTGAGAACCTTATTCTAACTGGCTGAGAAGTTTAAAGCTTTTATATGCCAATCCCAATAATGTTTATTCACTGGCTGATTCCCTAACAAAATTGGACTACCCAATTTAACGGCATATACAAAACGTGCAAAGCAACTCCCATTTACCCAATCACTAGTTATGTTTACACATGACGACCATTAAACTCATTGAAATTGTAAACGTTAAAACTTCCCAGCATCTTTGTAGCATGTCAGACCTTTCAATAATTTTTGCTTTCCTAAAAAGAGGATTTTGGTACTTACCGATAAATCCATTTCTCTGAATCCTCTAGGGAACACTGGAGTTCCTTATACATTAGGGGTGTGAAGCTTGCAACCGGAGGTGTGGCACAATCTAAAATTAGTATTGTCTGCACAGCCGGTTCCTCCCCCTTCACATCACTCCTCCCTCAGTTTTGAAAATGTGACTGAGAGAATAGGACACGAGACTACCGCACCTGGCGAGGAACCGAACTGTACAACAGAAGAAACAGTATCCAAGAACTTCTTTAACCGAAACTAACACGTTTGAATGAACTGTGAACAATAACCCAAACACAGCAGGCTGACAGCACCGAGGTGGGCGTCCAGTGTCCCCTAGAGGATTCAGAGAAATGGATTTATCGGTAAGTACCAAAATCCTCTTCTCTTTCATCCACTAGAGTTCCTTATACATTAGGGGACGTCCCAAAGTTATCCCCCAGGGAGGGAGTGCTGTCTGTTGCCTGTAAAACCAAACGTCCGAACTTTGAATCCTCGGACGCAAAGGTATCAAACTTGTAAAATTTCGCGAACGTGTGGGCCGCTCTGCAAAGTTGAGTCGTGGAAACATCTCCGGCAGCCGCCCAGGAGGCACCCACCGACCGGGTAGTATGAGCACCCGTCTGAACCAGATCCTGTTTACCACAGGAAACAAGCTTGCCGAATGGCAAGTCCGATCCATCTAGACAGACTGCTTAGAAACCGGCCAACCCTTCTTTGGCCCATCATACAGGACAAGTAAATGGTCCGACTTCCAAAAGGATGACGCAATCCAAGGATACATCCCCATCTGCCAGACACTGGAAAGATGGGACCACAATCGGCTGGTTTACATGAAACCCCGAAACAACTTTAGGAAGGAAATCCGCTTTTGTACGGAGTTCCGCCCGATCCTCATGAAAAATCTTACACGATAAGGCTCCTAACTCAGAAACCCGCTTAGCCGATGCCAAGGCAAGCCACAATGTTACCTTCCAAGAGAGATGTTTCAGGTCTGTTCTAGGTAACGGCTCAAAGAGTGTCGATTTCAAAAAAATCTAATACCAAATTGAGATCCCACGGTGCAGTGGGAGGACGAAACGGGGGCTGTATTCTCAGAACCCCCTGCAAAAAGGTCTGAACTTCCGGTAAGGATGCAAACCACTGTTGAAAAAGGATGGAAAGAGCCGACACTTGAACCTTTAGAGATCCCAGGCGCAGACCTAAGTCTAGGCCGGCCTGAAGGAAAAGTAAAAGTCTGGATAAGTGGAAGATTGTCGAATTCCATCCACGTTCCTGACACCAGTCGATGTATTTCTTCCAATTTCTGTAGTAATGTATGGCAGTGAGCGGTTTTCGAGCCGTAGGAATATCTGTTCTAGGTATCCCTCTGTTTCTTAAGATCCTGGTTTCAATAACCACGGCGTTAAACGCAGCCTGTTCAGGTCCGGATGAGGAAACGGGCCTTGAGATAGCAGATCCACTCTGAGGTAACCGCCACGGTTCGTCCGCCAACAACCCTTGTAGATCTGAGTACCAACTCCTGCGTGGCCAATCTGGTGCGATTAGAATCGCCCACACCCGCTCTCGTTTCAACCTCTTCAGAACCCTGGGAAGGAGAGGGAACGGCGGAGATATGTAAACCTTTTCGTAACCCCAAGGAAGTGTCAATGCGTTCACTCCTTCTGCTGCTGAATACCTGGACACATATCTTGGCAGCTGGTGGTTCTGCCGAGACGCCATTAGGTCCACTTGAGGAAGACCCCATCTCCTCACCACCATGTCGAAAATCCGTGGATGCAGGCACCACTCTCCCGGGTGCATGTCCTGTCGACTGAGATATTCTGCTTCCCAGTTCTCCACACCTGGAATGAATACTGCCGAGAGGATGACGTTTCGCCTTTCCGCCCACAACAATATCTTTGTGGCTTCTCTTAATGCCATTCTGCTCCTCAATCCTCCCTGACGGTCTATGTAAGCCGTCGTTGTGACATTGTCCTATTGTACCCTCACGTACTGATTCATGACTAAGTCTTCAGCGAGGAGAAGTGCATTGTAAACTGCTTAGTTCGAGAATGTTGATGGGTAATCTGCTCTCCTGTAACATTCATCGTCCCTGAAACTGATGGTCCTTGAAGACGGCCCCCCAACCTCAGAGGCTGGCGGCCGTTGTCAGGATCCTCCAATTCCGTATCCCGAATCTCTTCCCTGCTGCGAGATTCTTGTGCAACGACCACCAAATCAAGGAGACTCTTACGTGTGGTTGCAGTCGGATCCGTCGATGAAGAAGCCAGTGTGAACCAGCTCCCTGAGCCAGGAGGTTCATCTTGGTCGGGAATGAAGTCTGCCGTACTGGAGAGCTTCGAACGACGCCACCATTTTTCCCGAGAAGTTGTACACAGAGTCGCAGAGACACTGAAGGTGTCTCTAGTACTTGCTCTACCAACTTCTGTATGTCCTTGATCTTGGATTCTGGCAGAAAAATCTTTAACTGCACCGTGTCCAAGATGAGACCCAGGAATTTAATTCGTTGAGTCGGAGTGAGGTTGAATTTCTGGAAGTTCACAATCCATCTGTGTTGAATGAGAAATTGGTGAGACGTCTGAACATCTTTGATCAGCTTCTCTTGAGAGGAGGCCTTGATCAGAAGATCGTCTAGATAGGGTATTATCGTGACTCCCAACATTCTCAACCTCGCAACCATAATTGCCATTATCTTCGTGAAGATCCTTGGGGCTGATGATAGGCCGAATGGTAGAGCTCTGAATTGGTAATGATCCCTCACCAATGCAAACCTTAGGTAAGCTTGGTGGGGAGCCCAAATTGGAATATGCAGGTATGCATCCTTTATGTCCATGGACACCATGAATTCGCCCTGTTCCAAACCTGCAATGACCGACTGGACTGATACCATTTTGAATTTGTATATCTTTAGAAACTGGTTTAAAACTTTTAAATTGAGTATCGGCCTGACCGTTCCGTCTGGCTTTGGCACGACAAAAAGACTGGAATAAAAACCTGTTCCCCTCTGAGAGGCGGGAACTGTAGTAAAGACCTCTGACCGTAATAATTTCTGAATGGCTGTCAGTAGTGCTTCTGCCTTCTGAGGGCATTGAGGCAGACCCATTGTAAAAAAAAAAAAAAAAAAAAAACTGACTGAGGGCTCTGTTGAAAATCCAGTCTGTACCCCTGGGAGATTATGCCGTTGATACAAAGATCTGGACAGGTGACGATCCATATGTCCCGAAAACCTTCCAGACGGGCGCCCACCAAAGGAGATCCCAGGTGAGCCCCCAAGGTTTTGTCAACAGTTTTATCCTGTTGTCTGGCTGCTGCCTGTGCGCGGCCTCTACCTCTGCCTCCACGGACTTGTGTACAAAAACCTCGGCCTCGAAAGGACAGCGATCTAAATGAATTAAACGCCGGTCCTGAATATCTCCTTCTAGCCTGTGGAACGGCTCTCGAATATGGAGTAGGCAGTAAGGTAGATTTCCCTGCTGTAGCCTGCGAAAGACACTTATCCAACTCGGCACCGAAAAGCATCTCCCCCCCCCCCCCAAAGGGGATGGATGCAACTGCCGTCTTCGTGTCAGTCGCCTTGCCATTCTCTGAGCCATAAAATCCGTCTAGCTGATATAGCCGAAGCGGAGATGCACGAAGCTATTCTGCTAGGATATTGGGAGGCCTGACACAAGTATGAAGCAGATTTTCGAATGTGGTCTGCCAGTTGGGTAATCTCTTCTAAGCTACTTTCCTCCTCAATAGCTTGTACAATACGCTCAGACCACGTGCCCATGGCCTTGTTGACCCAAGCACATACGATCGCAGGTCTCTGTGCTGCACCTGCTGCCATGAATATTGATTTCAAAGTGGTGTCCACTTTCCGATCTGACGCATCCTTTAAAGTCGTCACATTAGGTATCGGCAATATGGTCTTCTTCGATAACCTCCCTAGGGAAGCATCCACTACAGGTGGAATCTCCCACTTATCCATAACACCCTTGGGTAGGGGATGAGTCGCTTGAAACTTCTTTGGAAATTGAAAACGTTTGTCCGGCTGTTTCCAAGCCTCCTCCATCTGAGATTGGAGGGATTTAGGAATGGAAAATACAGCAGAACGCGACTTTTGTGATTCGAATAAATCGAATTCTTCTGGTTCTTTTGACGTCTTCCGCCTTGAAGTCTAGGATCTCTTTTACCGCCTCAATCAAAGACTCAATACCCGAGATTGCCGTGTCTACTTCTGGAAAATCAGTGTCCAGGGAAGATTCAATTAACTTACCTTCCTCCGTATCAATGAGGGGATCTCCTTCCTCGTCTGTCTCCGTTATGATAGGAAGAGGTCTTTTAACTGCCTTGTGCACATTTGTTTCTGCATGTGCTCGCGGCGTTAACTTGATGAGAAATTCCTCCATCGTCTTAGTGAATCCCGCAGCCCATTCCGATTGCTGTCTGCGGGATTCCGCCATCTCCCATGAGATTCTATGTGCCAGGTTGTCCCATGACCTAGGCGGAGCACTGCTCCCAGGTGGAGTGTCCTTGTCTAAGCAGGAGTCGCACACCCCGGAGCTGCCAACCCCTGTACTCTTCTTGTTACATTTCTTACAAACATAGCAGGTCTTAGAAGTCTTGGTTGATGCTTTAGACATGCTAATTAAACCCTGTACTAGGGTATTACGCAGCACTTTTACCCCTTAAATTAGGAAGGGAAAGTCGGAGGGATGACGAAAGCGAAGGTATTGGAACCGGCTGGACAAACTTATCCCTTCATATGGAAAAAAGGGGAAATTGACAACTTCCAAAAACAAAAAAAACATTAAATAAAAATGTCACCAGCCGGTTTGCAATCCTCACAGCCCGAACTGTAAATCAGCTTGGATGGTGAGGTTGTCCATGTGCTTCCCAGTATTTTCTTCAGGATCTTTTGTATAGAATTCCTTAGAAAATATAATTCGTAAATAAGTATTATACTTCAGGAGATCCTCCTATAAATCTTTTTACCAGCAGAGGGAGCTAATCCTATATCAATGCTTCACAGAAATACGTATAAGAGAGGGAGGGCTAATCCCTGCCCCTCAGATTGGCGCCTATATGGGAAAAATAAGATGGCCGCCATTGAAAATGCTTCATCACTTCTTTTATATTAAAGTAATGTACCACTGAAGCAACTTCTGCAGCCGTACACGCGGCTGGGGATCTACTCAGCCGCGCCGAATACTAACTCACTTTGACCTTCAGCACGCGCGCTGCGGGACCGCTCTTACCCGTCTTCAGCAGCGCCTCCCCTCCTCAGTGCAGCCGCGTCACTGTCTCCCCGCCGGAGCGCACGCACTACGGGGCCCCTCGCCTGGTCTCACAACGGAGCGTCTATCGCCGAGATAAGAAGTCGCGGGGAGAGCGGGGGAGGGGGGGCAGCAGAGCTACTATCTTCAAAAGGGATCTTTGTCTCCTGAAACACCGCTGGCTTTGTCTCCCTTTTCATAGGGAGTCGCTTCCATTATTAAACAGTTTTCTGTTTCTTCCTGTCGAGAGATGCAGGTCCCTTCAATAGGGATCTTTGTCTCTCACAAATCCGTGGCTTTTGTCTCCCTTTTCATTAGGGTGATGCAGCCCATATCAAGAGGAAAAAAAAAATGAAAAAAAAAAATGTTTTGGTACTTACCGATAAATCCTTTTCTCCTAGTCCGTAGAGGATGCTGGGGACTCCAAAAGGACCATGGGGTATAGACGGGTTCTGCAGGAGCTTGGGCACCCTGAAAAGACTTAATCTGGGTGTGAACTGGCTCCTCCCTCTATGCCCCTCCTCCAGACCTCCATTATAGGAACTGTGCCCAGGAGAGACGGACATTTCGAGGAAAGATTTTTGTTTAAACTAAGGGCTACCAACATACCAGCCCACACCACAAACATACCGTACAACCAGAGTAACATTAAACCAGATAACAGTATGAATTAACAACAGCAACAAGCTGAAACAAGAAATACACAACCCGTGTATAAAATAATTTAACTAGCAAGAAAACACTGCAAGTAACAGTCCACACTGGGATGGGCGCCCAGCATCCTCTACGGACTAGGAGAAAAGGATTTATCGGTAAGTACCAAAATCCTATTTTCTCTTACGTCCTAGAGGATGCTGGGGACTCCAAAAAGGACCATGGGGTTTATACCAAAGGTCCAGAACGGGCGGGAGAGTGCGGACGACTCTGCAGCACCGACTGAGCAAACGCAAGGTCCTCATCAGCCAGGGTATCAAACTTATAGAACTTAGCAAAAAAGTGTTTGAACCCGACCAAGTAGCCGCTCGGCAAAGCTGTAACGCCGAGACGCCTCGGGCAGCCGCCCAAGATGAGCCCACTTTTCTGGTAGAATGGGCTTTTACCGACTTCGGCACCGGTAGTCCGGCCGAAGAATGAGCCTGCTGAATCGTACTACAAATCCAGCGTGCAATAGTCTGTTTTGACGCAGGATGACCAATTTTGTTGGAAGCATACAAGACAAAAAGCGCCTCAGTTTTTCTGGCAACAGCTGTCCTAGTGACGTAGATCTTCAACGCTCTTACAACATCCAGAGATTTTGGAATCGCCACAGCCTCTGTAGCCACCGGGACCACAATAGGTTGGTTAATGTGAAATGAAGAAGCCACCTTCGGTAGAAATTGTTGACGAGTCATTAATTCCGCCCCATCCAAATGAAAAATCAAGTACGGGCTCTTATGAGATAAGGCCGCCAACTCTGACACCCGCCTGGCAGACGCCAGCGCCAACAGCATAACTACCTTCCAAGAGAGAAATTTCAATTCAACCTTACGCAAAGGTTCAAACCAGGAAGACATGAGAAACCGTAAGACCACATCCAGCTTCCATGGAGCTACAGGAGGCAAACGGAGGATTTATATGCATTACTCCTTTCACAAAAGTCTGAACCTCTGGGAGGACAGCTAATTCTTTATGAAAGAAAATAGAAAAAGCAGAAATCTGCACTTTGATGGAACCTAATTTCAGGCCTGCGTCTACACCCGCCTGTAAAAAGTGGAGAAAGCGCCCCAAGTGAAAATCTTCCGCAGGAGCCATTTTAGACTCACACCAGGAAACATACTTTCTCCAAATACAGTGATAATGTTTCGCCGTAACCTCCTTCCTAGCCTTAATGAGAGTTGGAATGACCTCCCTGGGAATACCCTTACGAGCTAAGATCTGGCGCTCAACCTCCATGCCGTCAAACGCAGCCGCGGTAAGTCTGGAAACACGCATGGACCCTGCAACAACAGGCCCTCTTTTAGAGGAAGCGGCCAAGGATCTTCCACCAGTAATTCCTGAAGATCCGGGTACCAGGCCAATCTGGAACGACGAGAATCGCCTGAACCCTTGCTCGTCGAATGATACCCAACACCTTTAGAATGAGAGGAAGTGGAGGGAACACATACACCGACTGGAACACCCACGGAGACACCAGGGCGTCCATTGCACTGGCTTGGGGGTCCCTTGACCTGGAATACCACCTCGGGAGCTTCTTGTTGAGACGAGACGCCATCATGTCGATCAACGGAATTCCCCAACGTTTTGTCACCTCTACAAATACCTCTTGGTGAAGAGCCCACTCTCCAGGATGGAGATCGTGTCTGCTGAGGAAACATGCTTCCCAGTTGTCCACTCCCGGTAGGAAGACTGCTGACAGGGCGCTCACGTGTTGTTCCGCCCAGCGAAGGATTCTTATGGCCTCCGCCATTGCCGCTCTGCTCCTTGTTCCGCCTTGACGGTTTATATGTGCCACCGCTGTGATGTTGTCTGACTGTACCAGGACAGGTCGACCCTGAAGAAGGCTTCTTGCTTGCAGCAGGCCGTTGTAAATGGCTCTTAACTCGAGAACATTTATGTGGAGACAAGCTTCCTGGAGCGACCATTTCCCCTGGAAGTTCCTTCCTTGGGTGACTGCGCCCCAGCCCCGGAGACTTGCATCTGTTGTCAGAAGTACCCAATCCTGGATACCGAACCGGCGTCCCCCTAGGAGGTGAGGACTTTGTAGCCACCACAGGAGAGAAATTCTGGCTCTGGGAGATAGACTTATCTTCCGGTGCATGTGCAGGTGAGACCCAGACCATTTGCTCAGCAAGTCCCACTGAAACACCCGGGCATGAAACCTGCCAAATGGAATGGCTTCGTACGCCGCAACCATTTTCCCCAGAACCCGAGTACAGTGATGGATCGACACACTCGTCGGCCTCAGAAGTTCCCCGACCATCGTCTGCAGTTCCACAGCTTTTTCTTCTGGAATAAATACTTTCTGTAAATCCATGTCCAGAATCATGCCCAGAAAAGGCAGCCAAGTGGTCGGAATCAACTGAGATTTTGGCAAATTGAGTACCCAACCGTGCTGTCGCAGAACCGACAGTGACAAATTTTCTCAGCAACAGTTCCTTGGACCTCGCATTTATCAGGAGATCGTCCAAGTACGGGATAATTGGAACCCCTTGTTTGCGAAGGAGAACCATCATTTCCGCCATGACTTTGGCGAAAATCCTCGGAGCCGTGGAAAGCCCAAACGGCAACGTCTGAAATTGGTAATGAGAATCCTGTATCGCAAACCTGAGGAAGGCCTGATGTGAAGGACATATCGGGACATGTAAGTAGGCATCCTTTATGTCGACTGACGCCATAAAATCCCCCCCTTCCAGGCTGGCAATTACCGCTCGAAGAGATTCCATCTTGAACTTGAAAACTTTCAAGTATGGATTGAGGGATTTTAGAGTTAGAATTGGTCTGACCGAACCGTCCGGTTTCGGCACAACAAAAAGGCTCGAGTAGAACCCCTCCCCCCTTTGGGACGAGGGAACGGGAACAATGACCCTCTGTAGACACAATTTTTGTATCGCTGCCAGCACCACTTCCCTGTCCGGAAGAGCTACTGGTAACGCCGAAATGAAGAACCGGTGAGGGGGTATCTCCCGAAACTCCAGCTTGTATCCCTGAGACACAATCTCTAGGACCCAAGGATCCAGGTCTGATTGAATCCAGACCTGACTGAATATTTGTAGACGGCCCCCCACCGGTCCGGACTCCCCCAGGGAAGCCCCAGCGTCATGCGGTGGACTTGGTGGAAGCAGGGGAGGACTTTTGGTCCTGGGCGCCTGACACTGCAGGTGGTTTCCTTCCCCTTCCTCTACCTTTAGAAGCGAGGAAGGGCGAACCTTTTCCACGCCTGTATTTATTGTGACGAAAGGACTGCATCTGCTGATGTGGTGCCTTTTTCTGTTGTGTAGGAACATAAGGAAGAAAAGAGGACTTACCCGCAGTCGTGGTCGAGACCAGGTCAGCCAAGCCGTCCCCAAACAAGACAGTACCTTTGAAGGGTAACGCTTCCATAGCCCTCTTGGGAGTCGGCATCAGCATTCCATTGATGGATCCACAACGCCCTCCTGGCTGATATTGACATGGCATTGGCTCTTGATCCCAAGAGACAGACATCCATCGCCGCATCCTTCAGGTAATCTGCAGCGTCCTTGATATAACCAAGAGTCAAAAGAACATTATCTTTATCAAGGGTATCCATATCATTAGCTAAATTCTCAGCCCATTTAGCAATAGCACTACTCACCCATACCGACGCCACAGCAGGTCTGAGCAATGCACCCGAATTAGCGAAAATGGACTTCAGAGACTTTCCAGCATGCGTACCGCCGGATCTTTGAGAGCTGCCGTGTCAGGAGACAGAAGCGCTACTTTCTTAGACAAGCGAGATAGGGCTTTGTCAACATTTGGAGACGCCTCCCATTTTTCCCTGTCATCAGAGGGGAACGGATATGCCATGTAAATCCTCTTGGGAATCCTGCCACCTCTTATCCGGCGACTCCCAAGCCTTTTCACAAAGTATTCATTTCATGGGAGGGGGAAACTTCACCTCAGGTT
This sequence comes from Pseudophryne corroboree, assembly GCF_028390025.1. Taxonomy (NCBI): domain Eukaryota; kingdom Metazoa; phylum Chordata; class Amphibia; order Anura; family Myobatrachidae; genus Pseudophryne; species Pseudophryne corroboree. Next base: position 920,315,748 of record NC_086445.1, read on the forward strand.
TTTTTCCTTTAAACAAGCAAATCCTTGTTTCCTGTACCGCAGGTTCATCAGAAATGTGTAAAACATCTTTTATAGCCACAATCATGTACTGAATACTCTTAACTAATCGTGGATGTAAAGCAGCCTCAGTGAAATCGACCTCGGAATCAGAGTCCGTGTCGGTATCCGTATCTACCACTTGAGTAAATGGCCGCTTTTGCGACCCAGATGGGGTCTGTACCGGAGACAGCCTCTCCCATGGACTTTTTCCACACCTGTGTCTGACTCAGACTTATCCAACCTCTTCGATAAAGAAGTACAGAAGAATAGAATGGAGAGCGCTGTCAATAGCCGCTGGTGCAGGGGGTGGTAATCCCCAATAAGTGGAAACACAAAAAAACAAAAAACACCTGCGCTCTATTGCTATTAAAAGGGGTATATCCCCCTAGTAGATTAAATAAAAAATTAACTAATAATCAATATGAAGGACGGTAGGTTTAAGTTGAATATATAATCAATTTAATTAGAATAATGTCTAAAAACATAAGATGTCTTTCACATAAAATCACCTCAATAAATGAATTCATAGATCAAAGAACATTCACCAAACCCCTTAGGAGAAATATATCATACCCCAGGCTAGGATTCCCTCCAGAACATAGTCCACACTGACTGATATAATTGCAAGTGAGTGGTAGAGTTCAATAAGTCCCTTTTAAGCACAAAGTGCAAGCTTTTCCATGCAGGTAGGGATGTCTCTAATCTCACCGTAGGTGGTAGTGTCCAGAGGAGAGAGTCCAATTGGTGCCGTCCAGGTAAAATTTAAATGAAGATTCTCCAGTTCCAAATAGGGGATGATTGTGAAATGTCCAGCAATATCGTCTCAACGCGTTTCGCTGGTGTTGACAGCCAGCTTCCTCAGGAGTGAATCACTCCTGAGGAAGCTGGCTGTCAACACCAGCGAAACGCGTTGAGACGATATTGCTGGACATTTCACAATCATCCCCTATTTGGAACTGGAGAATCTTCATTTAAATTTTACCCGGACGGCACCAATTGGACTCTCTCCTCTGGACACTACCACCTACGGTGAGATTAGAGACATCCCTACCTGCATGGAAAAGCTTGCACTTTGTGCTTAAAAGGGACTTATTGAACTCTACCACTCACTTGCAATTATATCAGTCAGTGTGGACTATGTTCTGGAGGGAATCCTAGCCTGGGGTATGATATATTTCTCCTAAGGGGTTTGGTGAATGTTCTTTGATCTAGGAATTCATTTATTGAGGTGATTTTATGTGAAAGACAGCTTATGTTTTTTGACATTATTCTAATTAAATTGATTATATATTAATTCAACTTAAACCTACCGTCCTTCATATTGATTATTAATTAATTTTTTATTTAATCTACTAGGGGGATATACCCTTTTTAATAGCAACAGAGCGCAGGTGTTTTTTGTTCTCTTTGATAAAGAAGCTACATTCGAATTTATCGTACTGAGCAATGCGAGTAAATCAGGTGTCGGCTGCGTCGACAGTCTCAAATCTAGCCCCGCATCCGCTCCCCCAATAACCTCCTCTGGTGAATAACATTCAGCCTCAGACATGCCGACACGTAGTACCGACACAGATACACACAGAACGTCCCAGCTAGGTGACAGGCCCACAATGAAGCCCAGATAGAGGACACAGAGGGAGTATGCCAGCTCACACCCCAGCGCCCATATATCCCGACAAAAAATATATGTACCCAGCGCTGCTTAATTTATAATAAGAAGCACCACACTGCGGCCCACCCTTCTGAATATCTCCCCGTTACTTGAGAGAGGAATGTGGAGGTCCCGGCAGCGTCTCCTTCAGCCGCGTGTTGAAGGAGAAGATGGCGCCTGTGAGCCGCAGGACGAAGCTCGGCCCCCTTCCCGGCGCGCTTCGGCCCGCCAAATTTGAAAATGAAAAAGATGCCGGCGGGGGTTTAAGAAACGGTGCCGAGGCACCGAAAGCCTTCTGCCGGTCCCCGACCTCAATAACATGCTGCCCAGGGCTCCCCCTCCCCCCTGTAACTACCGTTGGTGATGTGTGTGGGAGCATGGAGCACAGCGTCACCGCTGTGCTGTACCTTCCGTTACTGAAGTCTTCTGCCGTCCTGAAGTCTTCTGATCTTCTCATACTCACCCGACTTCTTTCTTCTGGCTTCTGTGAGGGGGTGACAGCGTGGCACCGGGAACAAGCAGCTAGGCGCACCAAGTGATCGAACCCTCTGGAGCTAATGGTGTCCAGTAGCCGAGAAGCAGAGCCCTTAACTAAGAAAAAGTAGGTCTGCTTCTCTCCCCTCACTCCCACGCTGCAGGGAGCCTGTAGCCAGCAGGTCTCCCTGAAAATAAAAAACCTAACAAAAAGTCTTTTCCAGGGAAACTCAGGAGAGCTCCCCTGTGAGTGTCCAGTCAGTCCTGGGCACAAAGTCTAACTGAGGTCTGGAGGAGGGGCATAGAGGGAGGAGCCAGTTCACACCCAGATTAAGTCTTTTCAGTGTGCCCAATCTCCTGCGGATCCAGTCTATACCCCATGGTCCTTTTGGAGTCCCCAGCATCCTCTAGTACGTAAGAGAAATTTTTTTAGTCAGGAGCTCAAAGCTCCATGTGCTACCTCCTAGCACAATTTTCAAAACTGAGGGAGGAGGGATGTGAAGGGGGAGGAACCGGCTGTGCAGACAATACTTATTTTAGATTGTGCCACACCTCCGGTTGCAAGCTTCACACCCCTAATGTATAAGGAACTCCAGTGTCCCCTAGTGGATGAGAGAGAAAATAAGAATTTACTCACCGGTAATTCTATTTCTCGTAGTCCGTAGTGGATGCTGGGAACTCCGTAAGGACCATGGGGAATAGACGGGCTCCGCAGGAGACTGGGCACTCTAAAGAAAAGATTAGGTACTATCTGGTGTGCACTGGCTCCTCCCTCTATGCCCCTCCTCCAGAACTCAGTTAGGGAAACTGTGCCCGGAAGAGCTGACATTACAAGGAAAGGATTTTTGGAATCCAGGGTAAGACTCATACCAGCCACACCAATCACACCGTACAACTTGTGATAAACTTACCCAGTTAACAGTATGAACAACTGAGCCTCACTCAACGGACGGCTCATAACAATAACCCTTATTTAAGCAATAACTATATACACGTATTGCAGAAAGTCCGCACTTGGGACGGGCGACCAGCATCCACTACGGACTACGAGAAATAGAATTACCGGTGAGTAAATTCTTATTTCTCCTTCATCCACTAGGGGCCACTGGAGTGTAGTTACAATGGGGAGATAGTAGGTGGTATTGGTAGCTGGCACTTTAAAAATTCTCACACTGTGGCTAGCTCCTCCCCTACTATCTCCCCTCCAAGCCAGTCTTAGTTAAGTGCCCGAGGTAGCTGGTTCACTTGGGTTTAGCTGAAGAATTTTCTTCTTTTTTCTTTATTATTTTATTTTTCTTACACTCACAGACTGGCAGCTCTGCCACTGCCAGTCTGCACCGTGGGAGCTGCCGGCGGGGTCCCATCGCAGCTGCGTGCGGCTAGGGATGGGCCCCGGCTGAGGGAGACACTGAGCTCTCCTGAGTTGGCGGACACCGCTGCGTGCGGCGCGTGTCGCGGCCACTCCATCCAGCAGAAGATTCCGGCAGCATGGCAGCGGTGAGTATCAAAAAATGGTCGGACACCGCTGCGTGCGGCTTGTGTCGGGACCACCCCACCACAGAAGATTCCGGCTGGACGCCGCTGCGTGCGGCGTGTGTCGGGGCCGATCCACCAAGAACACAGTGGTGAGTGAAGTATACTTTATTTGTGGTGGCTATGTATGTTTTTAGAGCAATGCACTGTTTATTGTTGTACAACCCACTCCAGAAGGGCTCTCTGGGGCTGTAATGTACTTTATTGTATCCTTACCTGTCCTCCTCATGGAGAAACAGACAGGATGATTGGGGGAGGCTGAGTATGTGTTTATACAACCCTGACTGAAAAACGGGTGTGTGTCATTCTGATAACCCTCTGCTCCCCCAGCTCCCCGCACCCCCCGCACAGATCCCCACTCAGCGCGACTCACAGAGCCGGCACAGGGATCCCGCTCGAGCGCAAAGCAATGTTTAAATTTGGCGCCTTGTACGGAGGGGGCGGAGCTAAGTCCCGCTCTGTAGAGCGAGCTCAGCGCTCCCTGCTCCCAGGCGGCGACTCGCGCTCTGTTCAGCGCAACACTCCCCGGCGGCGGCTAGCAGATACAGGGCTCTACTAGCGCTGTATAGCGGGCTCAGCGCTCCCCGGCGGTGACTCGCAGGCCCAGCGGAGGGTACAGCTCGCTTCCCGCTTAGTTTTGCAATAAGGCGCCATAGCCGGGGGGCGGAGCTAACTCCTGCTCTGTACAGCGGGCTCAGCATTCTCCGCTCCCCGGCCACTGTTATAGTGTAATAGGCATTTATGTGAGTTTAATGCACATGGTGCTGAGGAGAATGTGATATAGTCAGAGTGGCTCAGCACTAATCCAGTTACCCACTATATAGATTTTATCGCATAGCCCAGAGGAGTTTCACTCTGGCGGCCATTTCCTCCCTGCACAGACCTGGCTTCATATTTGCAGTGTCTCCTATAGCCCAGTGGGCTAATCTTGCATACTCAGAGACAAATACAAATAAAGTCCCAGGTATATTAACAGTTAACCTGCTTTACTCAGCGGGCTCCCAGGTCTCCCCGTCGCTAGGCAACAGCTCTGGGATTTGTAACTTTTCGATACTTCAGGCTGCTGAAATATAGATACATTCCTCCTGCAGTAGAGTCCTCTACCCAGCATTTTCCTACTTGCAAATCAGGGAACCTGCTCTATTACAGTAGCTGGGACTCAGCTCAATAATAATTAAAAGGATCTACTGTGCAGTATTTATTTACCTACGGTGTGTGTGTATATATACATATATAGTTATGTTTGTGCATGTATATATATAGATATATATATTTAAGTGCGTGTAGGTATGTATATAGATAAATCCATAAAATACCAGATATAGGGGATAAAAGCCTACGGCCACACCACCCTGAACACGCCCGATCTCGTCTGATCTCGGAAACTAAGCAGGGTCAGGCCCGGTTAGTACTTGGATGGGAGACCGCCTGGGAATACCAGGTGCTGTAGGCTACTTCCGCAATGTTTTCTAATAACAACATCTTGCACATAACATTTTCCCCCATCTTTCTCACAGGCTGGTCACCATTTTGAAAAGCCAGCGGAACCTCAGAGAAACATCTGGTGCACCTTAATTAGCGGTACACTAAATACAGGGCGGGGTGTTGCCTTCCCTTTATTATTCCTTGTTGTCACTAGTTACTAATGCTATTTGTAATTGTGGAATGCGTGTAAGGCATCAGACAAATAGCGCTGCGGCTCAGTACGCTAGTAGCGGGTATCTGAACAGGGGTTTGAATCCAAACAAAACTTTAAGGAGAACTCCTATAGCCTAGGGCTAAGACTCCTGTCCCACAGCGCAGCGTTGCTGGTTCAGGTCTCCGCTGCTCCAGAAAGTTTATTTTAATCGTATCGGTCACTACACATTATAGTGCACACCTTACGTAGGGCTCTGTTTATTTAACCCACCTTTTCTCCTTTCGTTTGTCTCTCCTGGGATAGTCGAAGAATTCCCTCTTAGGTGTGAAGTATGCGGCGGAGCCATCTGCTTCGCCCTCCACGCACCTGCACACCCCTGTTTGATCAATGATGCAGGTAATGTCACTATTAACCAGACAATAACTCATCAGGTAAGCCCTTGGACTTTGGTTTCCAAGGTCACAGGATCAAATCACAGCGGGACCAAACACACCTTTCCAAAAAGAAACTTTGCTAACATTCCATGCATTACTGATGTCTGTTTTCTGTGGATCTGAACCAGTGTCTCAGAATATACAGGTACATAATACAGCAGTTCATCTGATACTGCAGGTAAAGGAGGAGGACACGTCAAGTCCATCAGGGTTCCACGCCATTGACGAAAATGACAGCGACTGGTTCAGTTTCGGATGAGCTGGGCAGGCTCCGGTAGGCGGCCGACAGACACCCGAATACACAATATCAGGTATCAAACAAGGTTTGTTTTCCTATCTTTTCCCCGCAGATGGCAGGAGATGGTATCAGAACCTCTCTAGGGTATACACCTCGGTGTATCGCCGGTCCATCAAGCCGCCGTTTTCCTGAGGCAACCTTGCTCAGGGATCCATCGACATATGCGGCAGCATGGTTCTACCGTATCCGGAGCAGGTAGGTTGGGGAACAATTGTCCTCTAGGTTACAGGATGCTTCGCATCAGGATCAATTGATACTTTGATACAGGTCAGAATCACGATTCTGCTTTATGTTCCTTGGAGGTCTCCATGTCTACAGACTCGGACCCTGCATCTTCGCTTGGGCTGTCTTAACCCGACGACCTCTGGGGCTGCGACAGTGACAAGTAAACATGAAATCCTACGGGGCAGATGGTTCTGGGGAAGGAACTTTCTGCAGGATTTCTTGAACCAATGGAGGTAGGTCCACTTTGATTTCTCCTACTACTGCCCCAGCTCCAAGACAGACCTTTACTGGTCTTCCCTTTAGATTTTTTCGTGCCCTTTCAGGTTTTTGACTCCACACGGGTGATATCTTCGTCGCCAGGGGTTCTCAGGGTAAAAAGGCTGAAGCAGAGGTTCAACATCCTCAGTCCAGTCTGATTTTATGTCATCCTATACACCCATTACACCTGCAGGGTCCCAGGGTAGGCGCAGGTCGATGGGAGAAGGCTTGAGCGGTTACAACCGTCTCAGGAGTCCCTCGGCATAGGTCGGCTGATTTACGTTGACAAGAGAGTCATACTGCAGGCTGCGCTCCATAGGTTTCTAACCGCAAAGGGTGTTGATCCCTGTTTTTCACATATCATTTGAATTAGGACAGTTCTCAGGCCTTTGTTTTCTTTTCACGTTCCGAAGCCAAGTGGCTCGGACAGGCCTATTCTGGCCTTACAATCCTTTTAGTCTGTGATTGCTAGTTTAAACAAGAAAGGGAGTTTTATGTGTCCCTTGTCTTCAGAGATGCCTGTTTACTGATTTCCGTTGGACAGGCTTTTCTCAGATTCCCCCTTAACAGGATTCTCATTTTCACTGTAAGTCCTTTACTCTTCTCTCTTCCGCTCCCACAGAGTTTAGGAAGATAACAGAATAACTCTTTTTCAAGGGCAGTGGGTGACGTTGGTTCCCTAATGGGACAATTTACTGCTACTATCCCACTCTGTACATTAGGTGGCTTCTGAATATCCGGAGGATCCACGAGCTTCTGATTCGACACAGATCCAATTTATGCTCCGCATAGACGTTTCTCAACACGGTCCGTCAGAGGTTTTTTTCATTCCTCGGCACCTGAGACTCTATTTCTTCAGTCAAGTTGCGACGTAATGAGTGGTCGCCTCCATTCCTCTCGGAACGGGGGACAACAATCTTGTTTCCAGATCAAGCCACCAGGTCAGACTCCTGGGTGAGGGAACATGCCCCGGAGTTTTGTCAGCTGGTCCGCTGTGGGCGGAGATTTCGGATCGACCTCAGGGCGTTCTGACTGACTCTTTAACCCTTTATTACTCTCGGACGGCAGTAGCCGTGGAGGCCCTCAGGGCTCCGGGGAGTTTTCTGGTTATTCTATCCTGCCTCCTTTTCTATTTCTACTTCATGTTCAGTAACACAGGAGGGGATTATGCGTGCTAGTCCTCTCGGTGGCGCTGGTTGGGCCACGCATGACTTGAAGATACAGATACGCCTGTTGTCAGTAGAGGAGCCTTGGCTCCTACCTCGACTGGACTGTCTACTTCAACAGGCTCCTTTTTTCTCCTTGTTCAATTTTACACTGGTTTCGGTTACCCGTGTGACTGTTCACGAGACCTCAGAAGGGAGGAGTTCCCTAGTTCGGTTAGGCCTACTGGGCTCCGATTTCAGAAGTCTATTACCTCTTCTCGCTTTTGCCACTTTGGGAAAACTTTATGGAACATAATGAAGATAAAAGGGGTTTTTTCCCCCTTCTTCCAGTTACCATTCATCTTTGGTTTCTCTGGGAGGTTTTTTGCTCCGCTGCGCTTCAAACCACACTGACCGGAATTTTAGGTCTCTGCCTTTTTCGCTTTTCTTCCAAATGAGATTAGCCTAGCGGCCGTAAGTTCGGCCTCTTGTTCAGGGAGTACTCTATTGGCAACTCCCCGGGCTGTGCTTCGGCCTCAGCGGTCGTTTCTTCCAGAGGGGAGGTCCATTTTTCATATAAATCTGACACTAGTGGTTTTCAATCCTCTCTGAATGTTGTCAGGGCTCGTCAACTCTCTCTACAGAGGTCTCAGGCTATTCGATGAAGTGTTTTTTCTTCTTTGCTCTGGACGATGCTCCCGTACTAAATAGCCGGGGCCCCAGCATATGCTGGACAGTTGGATACATCTGATCATCAGACAGTCTTCTTGGCGGTTACTAGGGAACCTCCGTTTTCCATTTCAGCGCGCTTTACGCGCATTGTAAGACCTTCGTGGGCAGCCGCCCGCGGGGTCTCCATGAATATTTTGTCGGGCGGCTACTTGGTCAAACCGACATTCGTTTTGTCAAATTCTACAAGTTTGACACTTTTACGGCCTCTGCATCACTGTTTGGCCGAGCAGTTTTTACAGGACTCTCAGCGCTTTCCCACCCGTTTTTTGGGAGCTCTGGGACGTCCCCATTGTAACTACACTCCAGTGGCCCCTAGTGGATGAAGGAGAAATCAGGATTTTGGTACTTACCGATAAATCCCTTTCTCCGATTCCACAGGGGCCACTGGACGCCCGCCCAGCGCTGTTTCTCCTGATTTTTGTTTGATTAACGATTGCAGATCACCATATGACTGCTTGTTGGGTTCAGGCTAGCCTGGTTTTTTGTCAGGTTCTGTTCCAGGTTTAGTTTGTGTTCGCCTGGTTTACAGGGCGTCGTTAACCTCCTCTACCTTACGGTTTGTTTATTACAGCTCTCCTCGGGCACAGTTTAACGTAGACTGGCTTGGAGGGGAGATAGTAGGGGAGGAGCTAGCCACAGTGTGAGAATTTTTAAAGTGCCAGCTACCAATACCACCTACTATCTCCCCATTGTAACTACACTCCAGTGGCCCCTGTGGAATCGGAGAAAGGGATTTATCGGTAAGTACCAAAATCCTGATTTTCTCTGACGTCCTAGTGGATGCTGGGAACTCCGTAAGGACCATGGGGATTATACCAAAGCTCCCAAACGGGCGGGAGAGTGCAGATGACTCTGCAGCACCGAATGAGCAAACACAAGGTCCTCCTCAGCCAGGGTATCAAAATTGTAGAACTTTGCAAAGGTGTTTTTGAACCCGACCAAGTAGCCGCTCGGCAAAGCTGTAAAGCCGAGACCCCCTCAGGCAGCCGCCCAAGAAGAGCCCACCTTCCTTTAGGAATGGGCTTTTACTGATTTTGGATGCGGCAATCCAGCCGCAGAATGAGCCAGCTGAATCGTGCTACAAATCCAGCGAGCAATAATTTGCTTTGAAGCAGGAGCACCCAGCTTGTTGGGTGCATGCAGGATAAACAGCGAGTCAGTCTTCCTGACTCCAGCCGTTCTGGAAACATATTTTCAAAGCCCTGACTACGTCCAGCAACTTGGAGTCCTCCAAGTCCCGAGTAGCCGCAGGCACCACAATAGGTTGGTTCAAATGAAACGATACCACCTTTGGGAGAAATTGGGGACGAGTCCTCAATTCTGCCCTGTCCACATGGAAGATCAGATATGGGCTTTTACATGACAAAGCCGTCAATTCTGACACACGCCTAGCCGATGCTAAGGCCAACAGCATGACCATTTTCCACGTGAGATACTTTAGTTCCACGGTCTTAAGTGGCTCGAACCAGTGGGATTTCAGGAAATCCAACACAACGTTAAGATCCCAGGGTGCCACTGGGGGCACAAAAGGGGGCTGAATATGCAGCACTCCCTTAACAAACGTCTGAACCTCAGGCAGTGAAGCCAGTTCTTTTTGAAAGAAAATGGATAGGGCCGAAATCTGGACCTTTATGGACCCCAATTAGGAAGTGCAGGAATCGACCCAGCTGGAATTCCTCTGTAGGGGCCGTCCTGGCCTCACACCAAGCAACATATTTTCGCCATATACGGTGATAATGCTTTGCTGTCACGTCCTTCCTAGCCTTTATCAGCGTAGGAATAACGTCATCCGGAATGCCTTTTTCCGCTAGGATCCGGCGTTCAACCGCTATGCCGTCAAACGCAGCCGCGGTAAGTCTTGGAACAGACAGGGCCCTTGTTGCAGCAGGTCCTGTCTGAGAGGCAGAGGCCATGGGTCCTCTGTGCGCATTTCTTGCAGTTCCGGGTACCAAGTCCTTCTTGGCCAATCCGGAACAATGAGTATTGTTCTTATTCCTCTCTTTCTTACTATTCTCAGTACCTTGGGTATGAGAGGAAGAGGAGGAAACACATATACCGACTGGTACACCCACGGTGTCACTAGGGCGTCCACAGCTATCGCCTGAGGGTCCCTTGACCTGGCGCAATATCTTTTTAGCTTTTTGTTGAGGCGGGACGCCATCATGTCCACCTGTGACAGTTCCCATCGCTTTGCAATCTGTGTGAAGACTTCTTGATGAAGTCCCCACTCTCCCGGGTGGAGGTCGTGTCAGCTGAGGAAGTCTGCTTCCCAGTTGTCCACTCCCGGAATGAACACTGCCGACAGTGCTTGCACGTGATTCTCCGCCCACCGAAGAATCTTTGTGGCTTCCGCCATTGCCATCCTGCTTCTTGTGCCGCCCTGGCGGTTTACATGGGCGACCGCCGTCATGTTGTCTGACTGAATCAGCACTGGCCGGTTTCGAAGCAGGGGCTCTGCTTGACTCAGGGCGTTGTAAATGGCCCTTAGTTCCAGTATATTTATGTGTAGAGAAGTCTCCAGACTTGACCACAGCCCTTGGAAGTTTCTTCCCTGAGTGACTGCCCCCCATCCTCGGAGGCTTGCATCCGTGGTCACCAGGACCCAGTCCTGTATGCCGAATCTGAGGCCCTCGAGAAGGTGAGCACTCTGCAGCCACCACAGAAGAGACCCCCTGGCCCTTGGGGACAGGCTGATCAGCCGATGCATCTGAAGATGCGATCCGGACCACTTGTCCAACAGATCCCACTGAAAGATCCTTGCATGGAACCTGCCGAAGGGAATGGCTTCGTATGAAGCCACCATCTTTCCCAGGACTCGCGTGCAGTGATGCACCGATACCTGTTTTGGTTTCAGGAGGTCCCTGACCAGAGATGCTAATTCCTGGGCCTTCTCCACCGGGAGAAACACCTTCTTCTGTTCTGTGTCCAGAATCATGCCCAGGAAAAGCAGACGCGTCGTAGGAATCAGCTGCGACTTTGGAACATTCAGAAACCAGCCGTGCTGTTGCAACACTTCCTGAGAGAGTGCTACGCTGATCAACAACTGCTCTCTGGATCTCGCCTTTATGAGGAGATCGTCCAAGTACGGGATAACTATAACTCCCTTCTTCCGAAGGAGTATCATCATTTCGGCCATTACCTTGGTAAATATCCTCGGTGCCGTGGACAGGCCAAACGGCAACGTCTGGAACTGGTAATGACAGTCCTGTACCACAAACCTGAGGTACTCCTGGTGAAGTGGGTAAATGGGGACATGCAAGTAAGCATCCTTGATGTCCAGCGACACCATAAAATCCCCCTCCTCCAGGCTTGCAATAACCGCTCTGAGCGATTCCATTTTGAACTTGAATTTCTTTATGTAAGTGTTCAAGGATTTTAAATTCAGAATGGGTCTCACCGAACCGTCCGGTTTCGGTACCACAAACATTGTGGAATAGTAACCCCTTCCCTATTGAAGGAGGGGGACCCTGATAATCACTTGCTGGAGGTACAGCTTGTGAATTGCCGCCAGTACTACCTCCCTTTCCATAGGAGAAGCTGGCAAGGCTGATTTGAGGTAACGGCGGGGGGGAGTCGCTTCGAATTCCAGCTTGTATCACTGAGATACAATTTGTGCAGCCCAGAGATCCACCTGTGAGCGAACCCATTGGTTGCTGAAGTTTCGGAGACTCGCCCCCACCGCACCTGGCTCCGCCTGTGGAGCCCCAACGTCATGCGGTGGACTTAGTGGAAGCAGGGGAGGACTTTAGTTCCTAGGAACTGGCTGCATGGTGCAGCTTATTACCTGTACCCCTGCCTCTGGCAAGAAAGGATTCGCTCCTGACCCTCTTGCCTTTCTGAGAACCAAAGGACTGCATTTGATAATACGGTGCTTTCTTAGGCTGTGAGGAAACCTGAGGCAAGAAAGTCGACTTTCCAGCTGTCGCTGTGGACACGAGGTCCGATAGACCGTCCCCAAATAATTCCTCACCCTTATAAGGCAAAACCTCCATGTGTTTTTTAGAATCAGCATCTCCTGTCCATTGCAGAGTCCATAAGACCCTCCTGGCAGAAATGGACATAGCATTAATTCTAGAGCCCAGCAGGCAAATGTCCCTCTGAGCATCCCGCATATATAAGACGACGTCTTTGATATGGCCAAGGGTTAGCAAAACAGTATCCCTGTCGAGGGAATCTATGTCGTCTGACAGAGTATCTGTCCATGCTGCTACAGCACTACACATCCAGGCTGAAGCAATAGCAGGTCTCAGTAGAGTACCAGAGTGTGTATACACTGACTTCAGGATCGCTTCCTGCTTTCTATCCGCAGGCTCCTTTAGGGCGGCCGTATCCTGAGACGGCAGGGCCACCTTTTTAGATAAGCGTGTCAGCGCCTTGTCCACCCTAGGGGATGTTTCCCAACGTAACCTTTCGCGGGAAAGGGTACGCCATCAGTAACCTTTTAGAAATCACTAGTTTCTTATCAGGGGAACTCCACGCTTCTTCACATAATTCATTTAATTCATCAGATGGGGGAAAAGTCACTGGCTGCTTTTTCTCCCCATACATATAAACCCTCTTGGTATTAACAGGGTTCATCTCAGAAATGTGTAATACATCTTTCATTGCAATAATCATGTATCGGATGGCCTTGGTCATTTTAGACTGTAAATGTGCCTCATCATCGTCGACACTTGAGTCGGACTCCGTGTCGACATCTGTGTCAACCATCTGAGATAGAGGGCGTTTATGAGCCCCTGACGGTTTCTGATTCGCCTGGGCAGGCGCGGGCTGAGACCCCGGCTGTCCCAAGGCTGCAGCGTCATCAAACCTTTTATGTAAGGAGCTTACATTGTCGTTTAAGACCTTCCACATATCCATCCAATCAGGTGTCGGCCCCGACGCCACACTTATCTGCCCTTGCTCCGCCTCCACGTAACCCTCCTCATCAAACATGTCGACACAGCCGTACCGACAGACCGCACACACACAGGGAATGCTCAGACTGAGGACAGGACCCCACAAAGTCCTTTGGGGAGACAGAGAGAGAGTATGCCAGCACACACCACAGCGCTATATAACACAGGAATTTTCACATATAATAAGTGATTACCCAATAGCTGCCTTATATGTTTTATTTGCGCCTAAATTTATGTGCCCCCCCCCCCTCTCCTTTTTACCCTTCTTGTACCTGGATACTGCAGGGGAGAGCTGCTTCCAGCGGAGCTGTGAAGAGAAAATGGCGCTGGTGTGCTGAGGAAGAAGGCCCCGCCCCCTCAGTGGCGGGCTTCTGTCCCGCCTGTTGTGTAAAAAAATGGCGGGTGTTTTTACATATATACAGTGCCAGCCTGTATATATGTATCTTTATTGCCAAAAGGTACTTCAATTGCTGCCCAGGGCGTTTCTCTCTCCTCCTCCTCCTCCCCCCCCCAGCGCCCTGCACCCTACAGTGACCGGAGTGTGTAAGTGTGCTGGGAGCAATGGCGCACAGCTGCGGTGCTGTGCGCTACCTTAAATGAAGACAGGAGTCTTCTGCCGCCAATTTCGCCGTCTTCAAGCTTCTGTTCTTCTGGCTCTGCGAGGGGGACGGCAGCGCGGCTCCGGGAACGGACGATCGAGGACAGGTGCCTGTGTTCGAACCCTCTGGAGCTAATGGTGTCCAGTAGCCTAAAAAGCACAAGCTAGCTGCAAGCAGGTAGGTTTGCTTCTCTCCCCTTAGTCCCACGTAGCAGTAAGTCTGTTGCCAGCAGATCTCACTGAAAATAAAAAACCTAACAAATACTTTCTTTACTAGTAAGCTCAGGAGAGCCCACTAGGAGCACCCAGCTCTGGCCGGGCACAGATTCTAACTGAGGTCTGGAGGAGGGGCATAGAGGGAGGAGCCAGTGCACACCAGATAGTACCTAATCTTTTCTTTAGAGTGCCCAGTCTCCTGCGGAGCCAGTCTATTCCCCATGGTCCTTACTGAGTTCCCAGCATCCACTAGGACGTCAGAGAAAACATTGTAATTATTATGTTTTTGAACAGTGAAAAACTGATTTATAGGGCAGCATAAGAAAGAGCTAATGACTTCACATACTCCCCGCTGTCAGGATTTCAAATATCATGGTTACGGCGTCTGTGTCATGACCATTGGCATCCCGTCCGCAGGGAGATCATACTGATCCCATGGATAGATTAAAAATGGAGTACCTTATAGATTGCAAATTTACTAACTACATTATCACCTAACAGTGCCCACTACTGAGGGCACCAAACAAACGGATCTGCCTGGACCAGAGTGAAGAAGAAAAAAGTTAACTGTTTGGTGCCCAGACTCCTACTCACAGAAGTAACAAAAGGACCTTTAATATACATATCTTGTAGATTTGTTTCTGCACTAAAAAAGGTTAGCAGTTTAAACTAAAAGAGTAATACATACAAAACAGTCTTCACATAAAGTGTTACACTGCATACCAGGACATAAGCCAGGCCAACCTCTGGCTGTTGTGAAACTACACATCCCAGCATGCAGTGTCACAGTTTTAGCATTCTCTAATAGCTAAACGGTGCCAGAGCTTGCTGGGACTTGTAGTTTCACAGTAGCTGGAGAGCCACAGGATGGTCAGGCCTGGGATAAGCAATAAAGTTTGAGGACTAAACACACTGCTACATTTGCCACAGAGATAACAGCGTATACAATTCACTCATGTCAAGTGACATGTATATGAAGTATGAAAGAACACCTGCAAGGTAAGTTTCCCTACATTAACACATGATTTAACATATGCTTATGTTGTATACCTCAGTAGGTCATGGAATGTGAAACAATGGTTTGTGTGTGTAACCACCATGTTGAACCATTGAAAAACAAAAAATTAACCATTTTCTTATCAAAGCAAAAAGGGACAAATAAAAGTTCACCATCTGTATAAAGCATCATTGTGAAGCCAGGCTCAGTAAGCAATTTTCCTTGAATAGCACAGGACTGTTTAATGCCACTTTGGCTTCTGTATCAAAGTGATAGAGGAGTAGAGTCTTCCATTATTACAATATACAGGATGCAAAATATCACAACAAGCTTTCAGTACTCTCCACTACAGAGTGTAATACTGGAGTTTTTCATGTTTACTTACTTTATGTGGATCCAGTAAAAAGTCACTGAACTTGCTAGGTAGAGAGTACTTTTTAACCAGATCATCCTCAACTACCCAAGGAGCATTCTCTCCTGTACCAATCCGCAAAGCGTTATGGCGAATGAAATAACGCATGATCTCCTTATTGGGAGGACGTTCTGAGCGATACAGACTTTCCACTGGAACCATGCTTATTATCTGAAGGTGGAAACATAGTAAGATTAGCAAGGTACTAGTTAGGTATGGTTTATACTCATTACAAGTAACAGCACTTATGCATGGTCTAAAAAAGCCAACAATTTTATAAAAAATAAAATAAAAAAAATAAAAAATACACAGAGAACCTTTAGTTGTTTGGAGCACCTGTAACGCTTACAAATTCTATGGGTTGGGGGCACATATTGCTCACCTTATCTTCATTCAGCAATTTTACATCATATTTGTGTGGCAGAAATGTAGGTGGAACCCATTTTTTCTCTTTTTTCAGGCTTTCAGGGAGCTTACGTGGAGAACGTCTTGCTCTGTCACCTAAGGGAAAGATGGAATTATTTTCTTATTCCAGATTATAGGTGCTTGATTATGTCTTTGAAATAAAAATCAAACTGTATTAATCACATTCATCTATTCACAGATGGCTAAACGGATAATTTGTCACTATACGGAACTATCCATAAACATTCAAGTCTGAATTCTTGTGCAGGGAACATATCACTTAAAATATGATCATGCAGATAGTACTGTGGTGAGGCACAATATGACACCCATGACATGATGAAAAGGGAAGGAGAAACAGCCTCAGCAGCATGAGAGATGGAAAAGGGGGGGGGGGGGGGGGGGGGTTCAAGCAGAGGTCCTTGACATTTTGTTGGGGTTATACAGTGGAGAAGCCTGAGCAGATGCATTTAATTAAAAAGTGGCCACTCATGAACCCAATTGGAATTGTAAGAAAAAACAGTTAAAAGCCATTAAAAAGAGCCGAAGTCGCCACTATTGCTAAATCCGAAACACTGTTCGCTACACAAAAATCACCACATCCAGTATAGAGCTTCACACAGGGTTGTTAACCAGGCCATAAATGCAGGTAAAACAGGATGTACATATGTATAGTGGCTGTCCAGGGAATCACAATTTACTGGACTGTAGTAAGTTTATGCATGCCAGACAGGTCTTGCTACAAAGAAGCTTCACATGCTTACACAGATTGTGCCATATCAAAGAATGCAAATACTGGAAAGCTTACTTTCTCTTAGTGCACTCAGGGTGTCTCGTCTGCTGCTCTCTTCCTTCAGCTGGATGTCCTGGACTACTTGACTCGAGTTCTCCTTGTCACTGGATGGAGAGTCACATGATCCATCAGGCTTCTTCTCAGCACCAGCCTGCTCTTCTTTCTCCAGGGGATGAATCTGAACTATCTTGGCACGCAAATATTTCTCTGGTCCCACCTGAGACAAGAAACACAAACAAGCAATTGTTAAAAAATATAGTATTTCAAGAAACTTGCTATAGGTGCTAAACTGGGATAATGGTCTTGTCTACAGCAGCAAGTGCATAATATCCACACTAACTTTTTCACTCCACATTACTTCGGTACTAATTAAATTAGGCTACTTTCGTAGGAGCCCTACCCATGCTCTTGCACATTATTATTTCATGTATTACTACTTCATTCTGGTGTCTAAAAATGTAGACCTGTAAAAAGCTTACCTCAAAGTCACACTCTTCACCAACAGAATACTTGGTCATTATCTCCATCCATGATTGGTCCACCAGTTTGTCTAAGGAAATTGTGTTATGGTGTACCATCTCCAACACCTGCTTCTCGTACCATACTGGGAACTCCTCTTTCAACCTGCAACAAAATGATCATATGAAATTATTCAAGATACCAGACCCCTGTTAGCCTTTAAATTCAAGACGAGTGTAAAAATGAGCAGCCTGCTGATTGAACAGGTCGCAAATTTATGTGGGACTGTGCATAAGAATGAGTACACCACACCTAAACACGTTAAATCTTCATCCATTATTTACGGGTAAACACAACTATTAATACATATACATATTTGCCCTCACACAGCGCAAGATGCCTGGCGTGAGTGAGCTGCGAGGTCCCGTGCAACTCTGCTAACATTGGGCATAATTTTATGCCAAAAAAGGAGGATATCTATGTTCTTAGCCGATAAATCCTTTTCTTCGAGATCTATAGGGGACAAAGGCTTAACCATGGGATATAGGTTGACCGGAGGATAGGGCACCAAACCGTTAATTTATAACTCCCAGAAGCCTACATTCCTTCACTCCTATACCCCATCCTCTGGGGGGGGGGGGGGGGGAGAGAGAGAGAGAGAGAGAGAGAGAGAGAGAGAGAGAGAGAGAGAGAGAGAGAGAGAGAGAGAGAGAGAGACAGAGACACACAGACGTTAGGTTTGTCAGGGTGGCCACCATGTATCCTATGATTATCAAAGAAAAGGATCATCAGGTTAGAACATAAATCTACTTTTCTCCATCGTCCCATAGGGGGGACAGTCTTAACCATGGGATTTCCCAAAGCAAATTCCCTAAAGGAGGGGACGTTCGTGAGTTGCAGAGAGAACCTGTCCCCTAAAAGCTGCATCGGCTGAAGCGAGGGTGTCAAAGGAATAAAAGTGAAGAAATGTATGAGCAGAAGACCACTTAACCGCCTTACAAAGCTGCTCTGCCGAGGCACCCTGGCGAGCAGACCAAGAAGTCATCACAGACCTGGTGGAATGAGCAGTTACGAGACAGGGCTGGAAGGTTCACCGTTAACTAAGCGTGGCAATGGTCAAACGGAGCCACCAAGCCAAAGCTTGCTTAGCAGCTGGCCAGCCCTATTTGTAAAAGTCATACAAGATAGACTCCATTTTACGGAGGTCTCTCGTCTTCTCAATATAAATCTGGAGGGCCCGCACCACGTCCAAAGAGGACTTGGCTGCTGCTGTAAAAGCTGGAACTGCTGCCTCCTGGTTAATATGAAAGCGAGAAACCGCCTTGGGAAGGTTGCCGAGACGAGTCCAGAGAACAGACTGGTCCAAGTGAAAAACAAAAAGGGAAGAGCGACTGGACAACTCGCTCAAATCAGACACATGCCAGGCCGATGCCATGACAAGCAGGAAGACCTCCTTCCACATAAGCCAGCGAATGTCCACAGAGTGCAAGGGCTCATAATAGGGTGATTGAAGTGTTTGAATGACCAAAACACAAGCTTCAAGGAGCCACCAAAGGAACAAACGGAGGCTGAACAAGACAGACACCCTGTCAAAGTACGAACCTCAGACATTGGCGCAATCTGTCTCCGAAAGATAACAGAATGGGTGGACACTTGCACTTTCAGGGAAGATAGGCAGAGGCCCAAACTGAAACTCTCCTGCAGAAAGAGGACCAGTGAGAGACTAAACGAGCTGGGGTTAAAACAGGGACGGGGAACCTTCGGCCCTCCAACTGTTGAACTACACATACCAGCATGCCTTGCTACAATTTTGCCATGCTAAAACTGTTGCAAGGCATGCTGGAATGTGTATATTCAACAGCTGGAGGGCCAAAGGTTTCCCATCCCTAGGTTAAAACCTCAAGGGGAACACCAGGAAAAATATGTTCACCAGACTAAATGGTAAATCCTGGCCGAAGGTGGTTTACAGCTCGGAGTTCAAGGATATTGATTGGAAGACTACTCTCCTAAGCTGTCCATAAACCCTGAAAAGACTGACAAGTCACCACCCACGAAAGCTTGTATTGATGGCGAGATGGACCCAACCCTAAAACCAAAAGGGGTGCCCCTTGTGCAGGTGAGACTTCTGGAGCCACGGTTTTCCCAAGGGAAAATGATTGTCTGAGACTTGATGTGCGGATGGGATTTGTTCCATTTAGCCGACACTTCCAGCTGAAGGGGTCAGGAGTGAAACTGGGCATACTCCAACATGTCGAAGGTGGAGACAAGAGAGCCTAGGATCCGCATGCAGTAGTGTATGGAAACTATGGTGATGCAAAAACTTGTTAATCCTTCCCTGTAGGTCTCAAATTTGTCCACAAGGAGGAAACTTTGCTGAAGTATGGAGTCCAGCAACGTCCCTAGATGGGCAGGACAGAGTCAAGGAAGATTTTCACAAATTGATAATCCCCCCATGAGAGTGGAGAAGATCTATGGTGAGACCAAGATAGTTCTGGAGGATATCCAGCGACTGAGCTCGAAGAAGCAGGTTTTCCAGGTAGGGGAAAATCCTTATTCCCCAGTGCTATAGATGAGCTGCCATGACTTTCATGAAGACCCAAGGAGCCGTGGAAAGACCAAAACACAACGCCTGAAATTGGAAATAGCAGTCCCGTATCGGAGGAAGCGCTAGTGATTGAGAGAGACCGGAACATCCAAATAGATGTCCTGAAAGTCCAAGGAAGTCAAAAAGTACCCCATCACCAGGGCAGAAAAGAGAGCACAGAGACTCCATATGAAATCCAGGGACCCGCAACTATCTGCTGAGTGTCTTCAGTTCCTAGTCTGCCAATTCTGAACCCATTCAGCTTCTGAAACAGGTTGACATAAAAACCAGTGCCTCTGTGAGCGAAGGGGCCAGGACAATAACCCCGAGGGTTAGAAGGGAGAGAATGGACTCAACAAGGCTTGTACTTTTTCCAGACCTGTGGGGAAAAAAAAAAAAAAAACTGGACCGGAATGCATACTCAAAAGGTTAGAGCGTAATCCTGGGATCCCGCTCTGCTTACAGGAGTTTGTTGTTGTAGCCATCCAGGTCTCAGGAAAAAACAGAAGCAGGTCTCCCACTTAGGGTACCCCAGGCAGAATGGAATTTGTATTGAAAAAAAAAAAAAAAAAAAGAATTTACTCACCGGTAATTCTATTTCTCGTAGTCCGTAGTGGATGCTGGGAACTCCGTAAGGACCATGGGGAATAGCGGGCTCCGAAGGAGGCTGGGCACTCTAGAAAGATCTTAGACTACCTGGTGTGCACTGGCTCCTCCCACTATGACCCTCCTCCAAGCCTCCGTTAGGATACTGTGCCCGGACGAGCGTACACAATAAGGAAGGATTTTGAATCCCGGGTAAGACTCATACCAGCCACACCAATCACACCGTACAACTCGTGATATGAAACCCAGTTAACAGTATGAAACAATAGAGCCTCTCAACAGATGGCTCAACAATAACCCGATTTAGTTAACAATAACTATGTACAAGTATTGCAGATAAACCGCACTTGGGATGGGCGCCCAGCATCCACTACGGACTACGAGAAATAGAATTACCGGTGAGTAAATTCTTATTTTCTCTGACGTCCTAGTGGATGCTGGGAACTCCGTAAGGACCATGGGGATTATACCAAAGCTCCCAAACGGCCGGGAGAGTGCGGATGACTCTGCAACACCGAATGAGAGAACTCCAGGTCCTCCTCAGCCAGGGTATCAAATTTATATAATTTTGCAAACGTGTTTGCCCCTGACCAAGTAGCAGCTCGGCAAGTCGTAAAGCCGAGACCCCTCGGGCAGCCGCCCAAGATGAGCCCACCTTCCTTGTGGAATGGGCATTGACAGATTTTGGCTGTGGCAGACCTGCCACAGAATGTGCAAGCTGAATTGTACTACAAATCCAACGAGCAATAATCTGCGTAGAAGCAGGAGCACCCAGCTTGTTGGGTGCATATAGGATAAACAGCGAGTCAGATTTTCTGACTCCAGCCGTTCTGGAAACATTTTCAGGGCCCTGACCACGTCTAACAACTTGGAGTCCTCCAAGTCCCTAGTAGCCGTAGGCACCACCATAGGCTGGTTCAGGTGAAACGCTGACACCACCTTAGGGAGAACTGGGGACGAGTCCTCAATTCTGCCCTATCCATATGGAAAATCAGATAAGGGCTTTTACATGATAAAGCCGCCAATTCTGATACTTGCCTGGCCGAAGCCAAGGCCAATAACATGACCACCTTCCACGTGAGATATTTCAGATCCACGGTTTTTAGTGGCTCAAACCAATGTGATTTTAAGAAACTCAACACCACGTTGAGATCCCAAGGTGCCACAGGAGGCACAAACGGGGGCTGACTATGCAGCACTCCTTTTATAAATGTCTGAACTTCAGGTACTGAAGCTAGTTCTTTTTGAAAGAAAATCGACAGAGCCGAGATCTGTACCTTAATGGAACCCAATTTAAGGCCCATAGTCACTCCTGCTTGCAGGAAATGCAGAAATCGACCTAGTTGAAATTCTTCTGTTGGGGCCCTTTCGGCCTCACACCATGCAACATATTTTCGCCATATGCGGTGATAATGAGTTGCTGTAACCTCTTTCCTGGCTTTAGTAAGCGTAGGAATGACTTCCTCCGGAATGCCCTTTTCCTTCAGGATCCGGCGTTCAACCGCCATGCCGTCAAACGCAGCCGCGGTAAGTCTTGGAACAGACAGGGCCCCTGCTGCCGCAGGTCCTGTCTGAGTGGCAGAGGCCATGGGTCCTCTGATATAAATTCTTGAAGTTCTGGGTACCAAGCTCTTCTTGGCCATCCACGAGTATCGTTCTTACTCCTCGCCTTCTTATTATTCTCAGTACCTTTGGTATGAGAGGCAGAGGGGAGAACACATAAACCGACTGGTACACCCACGGTGTTACCAGAGCGTCCACAGCTATCGCCTGAGGGTCCCTTGACCTGGTGCAATATCTTTTATAGCTTTTTGTTTGAGGCGGGACGCCATCATGTCCAACTGTGGCCTTTCCCAATGGTGTACAATCCTATTGGAAGACTTCTGGAGGAAGTCCCCATTCTCCCGGGTGGAGGTCGTGTCTGTTGAGAAGATCTGCTTCCCAGTTGTCCACTCCGGGAATGAACACTGCTGACAGTGCTAACACATGATTTTCCGCCTATCGGAGAATCCTTGTGGCTTCTGCCATCGCCATCCTGCTTCTTGTGCCGCCCTGTTGGTTTACATGGGCGACTGCCGTGATGTTGTCTGATTGGATCAGTACCGGCTGGTTTTGAAGCAGAGGCCTTGCCGGCCTTAGGGCATTGTAAATGGCCCTCAGGTCCAGAATATTTATGTGTAGGGAAATAATCTGACTTGACCAAAGTCCCTGGAAGTTTCTTCCCTGTGTGACTGCCCCCCAGCCTCAAAGGCTGGAATCCATGGTCACTAGGACCTAGTCCTGTGTGCCGAACCTGCGGCCCTCTTGAAGATGGGCACTCTGCAGCCACCACAGTAGAGATACCCTGGTCCTTGGAGACAGGGTTATCAGCCTATGCATCGGAAGATGCGATCCGGACCACTTGTCCAACAGGTCCCTCTGAAAAGTTCTTGTATGGAACCTGCCTAATAGGATTGCTTCGTAGGAAGCTACCATTTTTCCCAGGACTCGCGTGCAATGATGCACCGCTACCTATTTTGGCTTCAGGAGGTCTCTGACTAGAGATGACAACTCCTTGGCTTTCTCCTCCGGGAGAAACACTATTTCTGGTTTATGTCCAGAACCATCCCCAGGAACAGTAGACGTGTCATAGGAACCAGCTGTGACTTTGGACTGTTTAGAATCCAACCATGCTGTTGTAGCACTTTCCAAAATAGTGCTACCCCGACTACCAACTGCTCCTTGGACCTCGCCCTTATAACGAGATTGTCCAAGTACGGGATAATTACAACTCCCTTTTTTCGAAGGAGTATCATCATTTCGGCCATTACCTTGATAAAACACCCTCGGTGCCATGTACAGTCCAAACGGCAGTGTCTGGACTTGGTAATGGTAATCCTGTACCACAAATCTGAGGTACTCCTGGCGAGGATGGTAAATGGGGACATGCAGGTAAGCATCCTTGATGTCCCGGAATACCATGTAATCCCCCTCGTCCAGGCTTGCAATAACCGCCCTGAGCGATTCCATCTTGAACTTGATTTTTTTTTTTTTTTTATGTATGTGTTCAAGGATTTTAAATATAAAATGGGTCACACCGAACCATGCGGTTTCGGTACCCCAACCCTTGTGGAATAGTAACCCCGTCCTTGTTGAAGTAGGGGCACCTTGAGTATTACCTGCTGGGAATACCGCTTATTAATTGCCTCTAGCACAGCCTCCCTGCCCGAGGGAGTTGTCAGCAAGGCATATTTTAGGAAACGGCTGGGGGAAGACATTTCGAATTCCAGCTTGTACCCCTGAAATACTACTTGAAAGAAACAGGGATCCACCTGTGAGCGAGCCCACTAATTGCTGACATTTTTTGAGACGGCCCCCCACCGTACCTGGCTACACCTGTGGAGCACCCGCGTCATGGTGTGGACTCACAGGAGGCGGGGGAAGAATCTTGATTCTGGGAACAGGCTGACTGAAGCTAAACGGAGGCGGGCTGGGTCAGTACCTAGACGGGTGACTACTAGGGAATACCCGGTGAAGTAGGAAGATCTACCTAGGGCAAGAACGCCAACAGCAGTATCACTACTTTACTGATTCCAACTATTTTCCTAATAAGTTCACCAATTTAAGACAGTGGGTAACTACTAGATATCAGCATATAGTGTGTGGGCTCTCTCATTCACTAACCCTACCCTATCCAGGGTTGCATTAATACAAACCAAGTTTGTACAGATCCTTGGCAGACGGAGGTTGCTTGTGATGTAGCCACCCTCCATTATGCAATTATCCAGGCATAATTAAGGATCTGAACATTCCACACATTATCTTGTATACATTCAGTGGTGTTCCTTCCTGATATCATTTTCATACATGGTGATACGTGCAGTATATATTTAGTCTTTAGTTTTCTAATGAGGTGTAGAGTACAAGCTTAAGATGTCATTATCATTTCTCATATGATCATAATTTAAAAGAAAACAATAATAAGAGTGCGCCCAAACTAGTGTCATACTTTTTCTCTTTGTAGATACAGATGTAACAGGCTGACTGGTGCAGCTTTTTCCCTCTACCCTTGTCTCTGTACAGAAAGGAAGCGCCATTTGACCCGCTTGCTTTTCTGAAGCCGAAAGGACTGTACCTTTGCCTGTGAGGAAACCTGAGGTAAAATTATTTCTTCCCAGCAGTTGCTGTGGATACGAGGTCCCAGAGACCATCCCCAAATAATTCCTCACCCTTATAAAGCTCTCTATGCGCTTTTTAAGTCAGCATCACCTGTCCAGTGACAGGTCTCCAATACTCTCCTGACAGAATGGACATTACATTTATTTTGGATGCCAGCCGGCAAAATATCCCTCTGTGCATCCCCCATATATAAAACGACGTCTTTAATATGTTTTTATGTTTGCCAACTAGTATCCCTGTTTGACAGGGTCACCGACCACGCTGCAGCAGCACTATCTGCAGGTCTCAGTCTAGTACCTGAGTGTGTAAATACAGACTTCAGGATAGCCTCCTGTTTTTTATCAACAGGTACCTATTAAAGTGGCCGTATCCTAAGACGGCAGTGCCACCTTTTTTGACAAACGTGAGAGCGCCTTATCCACCCTAGGGGATATCTCCCAGCGTAACTTATCCTCCTGGCGGGAAAGGGTACGCCATCAGTAACTTTTTATAAAATTACCAGTTTCTTAACGGGGGAACCCACGCTTTCACACACTTCATTTATTCATCTGATGGGGGAACAAAACACTGCCTGTTTTTTCTCCCCAAACCTAAAACCCATTTTTAGAGGTGCTTGGGTTAAAGTCAGAAATGTATAACACATTTTTTATTGCCGGGATCAAGTCACGGATCTTCCTAGTGGATTATGTATATGTCTCCACCTTGTCGACACTGGAGTCAGACTCCGTGTCGACATTTGTGTCTGCCATCTGAGAGAGCGGGCGTTTTTGAGCCCCTGATGGCCTTTGAGACGCCTGGGCAGGCGCGGGCTGAGAAGCCGGCTGTCCCACAGCTGTTACGTCATCCACCCTTTTATGTAAGGAGTTGACACTGTCGGTTAATACCTTTCACCTATCCATCCACTCTGGTGTCGGCCCCACAGGGGGCGACATCACATATATCGGCCTCTGTTCCGTCACCATATAAGCCTCCTCATTCAACATGTCGACACAGCCGTACCGACACACCGCAGACACACAGGGAATGCTCTAAACGAGGACAGGACCCACAAAAGCCCTTTGGGGGGACAGAGTGAGAGTATGCCAGCACACACCAGAGCGCTATATAATGCAGGGACTAACTGAGTTATGTCCCCTATAGCAGCTGTTTTTATATATAATGCATACTGCGCCTAAATTTAGTGCCCCCCCTCTCTTTATTAACCCTTTTCTGTAGTGTAGACTGCAGGGGAGAGCTAGGGAGCTTCCCTCCAGCGGAGCTGTGAGGGAAAATGGAGCCAGTGTGCTGAGGAGATAGGCTCCGCCCCTTTTTCGCGGCCTATTCTCACGTTTTTTATGGAATTCTGGCAGGGGTATTTACCTCATATATAGCCCCTGGGGCTATATATTGAGGTATTTTAGCCAGCCAAGGTGTTTTTATTGCTGCCTCAGGGCGCCCCCCCCAGCGCCCTGCACCCTCAGTGACCGGAGTGTGAAGTGTGTGAGAGGAGCAATGGCGCACAGCTGCAGTGCTGTGCGCTACCTTGGAGAAGACAGAGTCTTCATGCCGCTGATTTTCCGGACCATCTTCTTGCTTCTGGCTCTGTAAGGGGGACGGCGGCGCGGCTCCGGGACCGAACATCAAGGCTGGGCCTGCGGTCGATCCCTCTGGAGCTAATGGTGTCCAGTAGCCTAAGAAGCCCAATCCGGCTGCAAGCAGGCGAGTTCGCTTCTTCTCCCCTTAGTCCCTCGCTGCAGTGAGCCTGTTGCCAGCAGGTCTCACTGAAAATAAAAAAAAAATCTATTACTTTCTAAGAGCTCAGGAGAGCCCCTAGTGTGCATCCAACCTCGGCCAGGCACGAAATCTAACTGGGGCTTGGAGGAGGGTCATAGTGGGAGGAGCCAGTGCACACCAGGTAGTCTAAGATCTTTCTAGAGTGCCCAGCCTCCTTCGGAGCCCGCTATTCCCCATGGTCCTTACGGAGTTCCCAGCATCCACTAGGACGTCAGAGAAAAGATTTTAAACCTACCGGTAAGTCTTTCTCCTAGTCTGTAGAGAATGCTGGGGACTCCGTAAGGAACATGGGGTATAGACGGGCTCTGCAGGAGACATGGGCACTATAAAGACTTTAGATGGGTGTGCACTGGCTCCTCCCTCTATGCCCCTCCTCCAGATCTCCGTTAGAGAACTGTGCCCAGAGGAGACTGATAGTACGTGGAAAGGATTTTTGTTAATCTAGGGGCACATAGAAACATAGAATTTGTCGGCAGATAAGAACCACTTGGCCCATCTAGTCTGCCCCTTTTTTTTTATTTTTATTTTAATCTCTAACCTTAATTGATCCTTATTTCTTTGTAAGGATATCCTTATGTCTATCCCATGCATGTTTAAATTGCTCTACTGTCTTAGCCTCTACCACCTCCGATGGGAGGCTATTCCACTTGTCCACTACCCTTTCTGTGAAGTAATTTTTCTGCAAATTTCCCCTGAACCTCCCCCCCTCCAGTCTCAGTGCATGTCCTCGTGTCCTATTTCTTCTCTTCATTTGGAGAATGTTTCCCTCCTGGACTTTGTTAAAACCCTTGATATATTTGAAAGTTTCTATCATGTCCCCCCTTTCCCTTCTCTGCTCCAAACTATACATAGAGATTTCTTAGTCTTTCTGGGTATGTTTTGTGATGTAGGCCATGCACCATTTTAGTTGCCCTTCTTTGTACAGTTTCTAATGTATTAATATCCTTTTGAAGATATGGCCTCCAGAATTGAACACAGTATTCTAGATGAGGCCGTACCAATGACCTATACAGTGTCATTATTACTTTCTTTCTGCTGCTGATTCCTCTCCCAATGCAGCCAAGCATCTGACTAGCCTTCCTCATTGCCTTGTTACATTGCTTACCTGCCTTTAAGTCATCTGAAATAGTGACTCCTAGATCCCTTTCCTCCTCAGTAGTTTCCAGTATAGTGCCATTAATACTATATTTAGCCTTTGGATTTTTGAAACACAAGTGCATGATTTTGCATTTTTTGGCATTAAACTGTAATTGCCACACTCTTGACCATTCCTCTAGTCTACCTAGATCCTCAATCATTTGTTTTACCCCACCTGGTGTGTCTACCCTGTTGCATACCTTTGTGTCATCTGCAAAAAGGCATACTTTCCCTTTAATGCCATTTGCAATATCACCAATAAAGATATTAAAAATAAGAATTTACTCACCGGTAATTCTATTTCTCGTAGTCCGTAGTGGATGCTGGGGACTCCGTAAGGACCATGGGGAATAGACGGCTCCGCAGGAGACTGGGCACATCTAAAGAAAGATTTAGGTCTATCTGGTGTGCACTGGCTCCTCCCCCTATGACCCTCCTCCAAGCCTCAGTTAGGACACTGTGCCCGGAAGAGCTGACACAATAAGGAAGGATTTTGAATCCCGGGTAAGACTCATACCAGCCACACCAATCACACCGTATAACTCGTGATAGGAACCCCGGTTAACAGTATGATAACGGAGCCTCTGAACAGATGGCTCGCAATAACAACCCGATTTGTGTAACAATAACTATTTACAAGTATTGCAGACAATCCGCACTTGGGATGGGCGCCCAGCATCCACTACGGACTACGAGAAATAGAATTACCGGTGAGTAAATTCTTATTTTCTCTGACGTCCTAGTGGATGCTGGGGACTCCGTAAGGACCATGGGGATTATACAAAAGCTCCCAAACGGGCGGGAGAGTGCGGATGACTCTGCAACACCGAATGAGAGAACTCCAGGTCCTCCTCAGCCAGGGTATCAAATTTGTAGAATTTTGCAAACGTGTTTGCCCCTGACCAAGTAGCAGCTCGGCAAAGTTGTAAAACCGAGACCCCTCGGGCAGCCGCCCAAGATGAGCCCACCTTCCTTGTGGAATGGGCTTTTACAGATTTAGGCTGCGGTAGTCCCACCGCAGAATGCGCCAGCTGAATAGTGCTACAAATCCAGCGCGCGATAGTCTGCTTAGAAGCAGGAGCACCCAGTTTGTTGGGTGCATACAGGATAAACAGCGAGTCAGTTTTCCTGACTCCAGCCGTCCTGGAAACATACATTTTCAGGGCCCTGACTACGTCCAGTAACTTGGAATCCTCCAAGTTCCTAGTAGCCGCTGGCACCACAATAGGCTGGTTCAAGTGAAACGCTGATACCACCTTCGGGAGAAACTGAGGACGAGTCCTCAACTCTGCCCTATCCATATGGAAAATCAGATAAGGGCTTTTATAGGACAAAGCCGCCAATTCTGACACACGCTCGGCCGAAGCCAGAGCCAACAGCATGACCACTTTCCACGTGAGATATTTCAAATCCACAGTCTTAAGTGGTTCAAACCAATGTGATTTCAGGAACTCGAAAACCACATTGAGATCCCAAGGTGCCACTGGGGGCACAAAAGGAGGCTGAATACGCAGAACTCCTTTGACAAAAGTCTGAACTTCAGGCAGTGAAGCCAGTTCTTTCTGGAAGAAAATCGACAGGGCCGAAATCTGGACCTTAATGGACCCCAATTTGAGGCCCAACGTCACCCCTGCTTGCAGAAAATGCAGGAATCGACCCAGTTGAAATTCCTCCGTTGGGGCCTTCCTGGCCTCACACCAAGCAACATATTTCCGCCAAATGCGGTGATAATGTTTTGCGGTGACATCCTTCCTGGCTTTGATCAGGGTAGGGATGACTTCCTCCGGAATGCTCTTTTCCTTCAGGATCCGGTGTTCAACCGCCATGCCGTCAAACGTAGCCGCGGTAAGTCTTGGAACAGACAGGGCCCCTGCTGCAGCAGGTCCTGTCTGAGCGGCAGAGGCCAAGGGTCCTCTGAAAGCATCTCTTGAAGTTCCGGGTACCAAGCTCTTCTTGGCCAATCCGGAACCACGAGTATAGTTTTCACTCCTCGCCTTCGTATTATTCTCAGTACCTTGGGAATGAGAGGCAGAGGAGGAAACACATAAACCGACTGGTACACCCACGGTGTTACTAGAGCGTCCACAGCGATCGCCTGAGGGTCCCTTGACCTGGCGCAATATCTTTTTAGCTTTTTGTTGAGGCGGGACGCCATCATGTCCACCTGTGGTCTTTCCCACCGGTTTACCAGCATTTGGAAGACTTCTGGATGAAGTCCCCATTCTCCCGGGTGGAGGTCGTGCCTGCTGAGGAAGTCTGCTTCCCAGTTGTCCACTCCCGGAATGAACACTGCTGTCAGTGCTAACACATGATTTTCCGCCCATCGGAGAATCCTTGTGGCTTCTGCCATTGCCCTCCTGCTTCTTGTGCCGCCCTGTCTGTTTACATGGGCGACCGCCGTGATGTTGTCTGATTGGATCAGTACCGGCTGGTTCTGAAGCAGGGGCCTTGCTTGGCTTAGGGCATTGTAAATGGCCCTTCGCTCTAGAATATTTATGTGAAGCGAAATCTCCTGATTTGACCACAGTCCTTGGAAATTTCTTCCCTGTGTGACTGCGCCCCAGCCCCGAAGGCTGGCATCCGTGGTCACCAGGACCCAGTCCTGTATTCCGAATCCGCGGCCCTCTAGTAGATGAGCCCTCTGCAGCCACCACAGCAGCGACACCCTGGTCCTTGCCGACAGGGTTATCCGCTGTTGCATCTGGAGATGGGAGCCGGACCATTTGTCCAACAGGTCCCACTGGAAAGTCCTTGCGTGGAACCTTCCGAATGGAATTGCTTCGTACGAAGCTACCATTTTTCCCAGGACTCGTGTGCATTGATGTACCGACACCTGTCCCGGTTTTAGGAGGTCTCTGACTAGAGATGACAACTCCTCGGCTTTTTCCACTGGAAGAAACACTTTTTTCTGGTCTGTGTCCAGAATCATTCCCAGGAACAGAAGACGTGTCGTCGGGACCAGCTGTGACTTTGGAATATTGAGAATCCAGCCGTGCTGTTGTAGCACTTCTCGAGAAAGTGCTACCCCCACTACCAACTGTTCCTTGGACCTCGCCTTTATCAGGAGATCGTCCAAGTACGGGATAATTAAAACTCCCTTCTTGAAGGAGTATCATAATTTCGGCCATTACCTTGGTAAAGACCCTCGGTGCCGTGGATAACCCAAACGGCAGCGTCTGGAACCGATAGTGACAGTCCTGTACCACAAATCTGAGGTACTCCTGGTGAGGAGGGTAAATGGGGACATGCAGGTACGCATCCTTGATGTCCAGGGAGACCATGTAATCCCCCTCGTCCAGGCTCGCAATAACCGCCCTGAGCGATTACATCTTGAACTTGAACCTTTTGATATAAGTGTTCAAGGATTTTAAATTTAAGATGGGTCTCACCGAACCGTCCGGTTTCGGTACCACAAACATTGTGGAATAGTAACCCTTCCCTTGCTGAAGGAGGGGTACCTTGACAATCACTTGCTGTGAATACAGTTTTTGGATAGCCACCAACACTGCCTCCGTGGCAGAGGGAGTTGCTGGTAAGGCAGATTTTAGAAAACGGCGGGGGGGTGGGGGGGGGGGGGGGGGGACGTCTCGAATTCCAGCCTGTACCCCTGAGATACTACTTGAAGGGCCCAGTGATCCACCTGTGAGAGCCCTCTGTGTGCTGAAATTTCTGAGACAGGCCCCCACCGCACCCGGATCCGCCTGTGAAGCCCCAGCGTCATGCTGTGGACTTACCGGACGCGGGGGAGGACTTTTGCTCTTGGGAACTGGCTGTATGCTGCAGCTTTTCCCCTCTACCTTTGCCTCTCGGCAGAAAGGATGCGCCTCGAGCCCTCTTGTGTTTATGGGGCCGAAAGGACTGTACTTGATAATACGGTGCCTTCTTTTGCTGTGGGGTAGCCTGTGGCAAAAATGTCGATTTCCCAGCCGTAGCTGTGGAAACGAGGTCTGAAAGACCATCCCCAAACAGTTCCACCCCCTTATAAGGCAAAACTTCCATGTGCCTTTTTGAATCTGCATCACCTGTCCACTGCCGAGTCCATAACCCCCTTCTGGCGGCAATGGACATTGCGCTTATTTTTGATGCCAGCCGGCAAATATCCCTCTGTGCATCACGCATGTATAAGACAGCGTCCTTTATATGCTCTACTGTCAGCAAAATAGTGTCCCTATCCAGGGTATCAATATTATCCGACAGGGAATCTGACCACGCAGCAGCAGCACTGCACATCCATGCTGATGCAATCGCTGGTCGCAGTATAATGCCCGTGTGTGTATATATAGCTTTTAGGGTAGCCTCCTGCTTTCTATCAGCAGGATCCTTTAGGGCGGCCGTATCCGGAGACGGTAGTGCCACCTGTTTTGATAAACGTGTAAGCGCTTTATCTACCCTAGGGGACGTTTCCCAACGTGACCTATCCTCTGGCGGGAAAGGGTACGCTGCCAACCGTTTAGAAATTATCAATTTCTTATCGGGGGAAGTCCAGGCTTCCTCACACACCTCATTTAATTCCTCAGATGCAGGATAAACTACTGGTAGTTTTTTCTCACCGAACATAATACCCTTTTTTGTGGTACCTGGGGTACTATCAGAAATGTGTAATAAATTTTTCATTGCCTCAATCATGTAACGGGTGGACCTATTGGAGGGTACACTAGTCTCATAGTCGTCGACACTGGAGTCGGTATCCGTGTCGACATCTGTGTCTGCCATCTGAGGTAGCGGGCGTTTTAAAGCCCCTGATGACATTTGAGACGCTGGAACAGTCACAAGCTGAGTAGCCGGCTGTCCTATGTCGTCAAACCTTTTATGTAAGGAGCTGACACTGTCACGTAATTCCTTCCATAAGTCCATCCACACAGGTGTCGACCCCTCAGGGGGTGACAACACATTTACAGGCATTTGCTCTGCCTCCACATCATTTTCCTCGTCATACATGTCGACACAGCGGTACCGACACACAGCACACACACAGGGAATGCTCTGACAGAGGACAGGACCCCACAAAGCCCTTTGGGGAGACAGAGGGAGAGTATGCCAGCACACACCAGAGCGCTATATACCACAGGGATATCACCTATAAAGAGTGTTTTCCCTTATAGCTGCATATATATATATTATACTGCGCCTAAATTTGTGCCCCCCCTCTCTTTTTTACCCTTTCTGTAGTGCAGGACTGCAGGGGAGAGCCAGGGAGCGATCCTTCCAGCGGAGCTGTGAGGGAAAATGGCGCCAGTGTGCTGAGGGAGATGGCTCCGCCCCTTTTTCGGTGGGCTCTCTCCCGCTTTTTGTGTTATTCTGGCAGGGGTAATTTACACCTATATAGCCTCTGGGGCTATATATGGTGTCAGTTTTGCCAGCCAAGGTGTTAATATTGCTGCTCAGGGCGCCCCCCCCCCCAGCGCCCTGCACCCATCAGTGACCGAAGTGTGTGGTGTGCATGAGGAGCAATGGCGCACAGCTGCAGTGCTGTGCGCTACCTTGGAGAAGACAGAAGTCTTCAGCCGCCGATTTTCCGGACCTTCTTGCTTCTGGCTCTGTAAGGGGGACGGCGGCGCGCTCCGGGAACGGTCGGGTCCTGTGTGCGATCCCTCTGGAGCTAATGGTGTCCAGTAGCCTAAGAAGCCCAAGCTACCACCACTTAGGTAGGTTCGCTTCTTCTCCCCTTAGTCCCTCGCTGCAGTGAGCCTGTTGCCAACAGGTCTCACTGTAAAATAAAAAACCTAAACTATACTTTCTTCTAGGAGCTCGGGAAAGCCCCTAGTGTGCATCCAGCTCAGCCGGGCACAGAAATCTAACTGAGGCTTGGAGGAGGGTCATAGGGGGAGGAGCCAGTGCACACCAGATAGACCTAAATCTTTCTTTAGATGTGCCCAGTCTCCTGCGGAGCCGTCTATTCCCCATGGTCCTTACGGAGTCCCCAGCATCCACTAGGACGTCAGAGAAAAGCACTGGTCCAAGGCACGATACATACCAGCCCACGCCATCCACACCGTACAACTTGGAACATACAAACCAGTTAACAGTATGAAACAAAGCAGCATCAGCCCAAGACTGATCAAAACTAATATAACCCTTATGTAAGCAATAACTATATACAAGTCTTGCAGAATTTAGTCCGCACTGAGACGGGCACCCAGCATCCTCTACAGACTAGGAGAAAATAAGATTTTACTTACCGATAAATCTATTTCTCGGAGTCCGTAGTGGATGCTGGGGTTCCTGAAAGGACCATGGGGAATAGCGGCTCCGCAGGAGACAGGGCACAAAAAGTAAAGCTTTTCCAGATCAGGTGGTGTGCACTGGCTCCTCCCCCTATGACCCTCCTCCAGACTCCAGTTAGGTACTGTGCCCGGACGAGCGTACACAATAAGGGAGGATTTTGAATCCCGGGTAAGACTCATACCAGCCACACCAATCACACCGTACAACTTGTGATCTAAACCCAGTTAACAGTATGATAACAGCGGAGCCTCTGAAAGATGGCTTCCTTCAACAATAACCCGAATTAGTTAACAATAACTATGTACAATTATTGCAGATAATCCGCACTTGGGATGGGCGCCCAGCATCCACTACGGACTCCGAGAAATAGATTTATCGGTAAGTAAAATCTTATTTTCTCTATCGTCCTAGTGGATGCTGGGGTTCCTGAAAGGACCATGGGGATTATACCAAAGCTCCCAAACGGGCGGGAGAGTGCGGATGACTCTGCAGCACCGAATGAGAGAACTCCAGGTCCTCCTTAGCCAGAGTATCAAATTTGTAAAATTTTACAAACGTGTTCTCCCCTGACCACGTAGCTGCTCGGCAAAGTTGTAATGCCGAGACCCCTCGGGCAGCCGCCCAAGATGAGCCCACCTTCCTTGTGGAGTGGGCCTTTACAGATTTAGGCTGTGGCAGGCCTGCCACAGAATGTGCAAGTTGGATTGTGCTACAGATCCAACGAGCAATCGTCTGCTTAGACGCAGGAGCACCCATCTTGTTGGGTGCATACAATATAAACAACGAGTCAGATTTTCTGACTCCAGCTGTCCTTGCAATATATATTTTTAATGCTCTGACAACGTCCAGTAACTTGGAGTCCTCCAAGTCACTTGTAGCCGCAGGCACAATAGGCTGGTTCAGATTAAATGCTGACACCACCTTAGGGAGAAAATGCGGACGAGTCCGCAGTTCTGCCCTGTCCGAATGGAAAATCAGATATGGGCTTTTGTAAGATAAAGCTGCCAGTTCTGACACTCTCCTGGCCGAAGCCAGGGCTAGAAGCATGGTCACTTTCCATGTGAGATATTTCAAATCCACCTTTTTTAGTGGTTCAAACCAATGAGATTTTAGGAAGTCCAAAACCACATTGAGATCCCACGGTGCCACTGGAGGCACCACAGGAGGCTGTATATGCAGCACTCCCTTAACAAAGGTCTGGACTTCAGGGACTGAAGCCAATTCTTTTTGAAAGAAAATCGACAGGGCCGAAATTTGAACCTTAATAGATCCCAATTTGAGACCCATAGACAATCCTGATTGCAGGAAATGTAGGAATCGACCCAGTTGAAATTCCTCCGTCGGAGCACTCCGATCTTCGCACCACGCAACATATTTTCGCCAAATTCGGTGATAATGTTGCACGGTTACTTCCTTCCTTGCTTTAATCAAAGTAGGAATGACTTCTTCCGGCATGCCTTTTTCCTTTAGGATCCGGCGTTCAACCGCCATGCCGTCAAACGCAGCCGCGGTAAGTCTTGAAACAGACAGGGACCCTGCTGAAGCAAGTCCCTCCTTAGAGGTAGAGGCCACGGATCTTCCGTGATCATCTCTTGAAGTTCCGGGTACCAAGTCCTTCTTGGCCAATCCGGAACCACTAGTATCGTTCTCACGCCTCTTTGCCGTATAATTCTCAATACTTTTGGTATGAGAGGCAGAGGAGGAAACACATACACCGACTGGTACACCCAAGGCGTTACCAGCGCGTCCACAGCTATTGCCTGCGGATCTCTTGACCTGGCGCAATACCTGTCCAGTTTTTTGTTGAGGCGAGACGCCATCATGTCCACCAATGGTCTTTCCCAACGGGTTACCAGCATGTGGAAGACTTCTGGATGAAGTCCCCACTCTCCCGGGTGAAGATCGTGTCTGCTGAGGAAGTCTGCTTCCCAGTTGTCCACTCCCGGGATGAACACTGCTGACAGTGCTATCACATGATTCTCTGCCCAGCGAAGAATCCTTGCAGCTTCTGCCATTGCACTCCTGCTTCTTGTGCCGCCTTGTCTGTTCACATGGGCGACTGCCGTGATGTTGTCCGACTGGATCAACACCGGTTTTCCTTGAAGCAGAGGTTCTGCCTGGCTTAGAGCATTGTATATTGCTCTTAGTTCCAGAATGTTTATGTGAAGAGACGTTTCCAGGCTCGTTTTACCCTGTTTCTGTAGTGCAGTGCAGGGGAGAGACTTGGGAGCCGTCCTGACCAGCAGAGCTGTGTAAGGAAAATGGCGCCGTGTGCTGAGGAGATAGACCCCGCCCCTTTTCTGGCGGGCTCGTCTCCCGCTATTTAGAGAAATCAGGCAGGGGTTAAATATCTCCATATAGCCTCTGGGGGCTATATGTGAGGTATTTTTAGCCTTTATATAGGTTACATTTGCCTCCCAGGGCGCCCCCCTCCCAGCGCCCTGCACCCTCAGTGACTGCCGTGTGAAGTGTGCTGAGAGGAAAATGGCGCACAGCTGCAGTGCTGTGCGCTACCTTTAGAAGACTGCAGGAGTCTTCAGCCGCCGATTCTGGACCTCTTCTGACTTCAGCATCTGCAAGGGGGCCGGCGGCGCGGCTCCGGTGACCATCCAGGCTGTACCTGTGATCGTCTCTCTGGAGCTTGATGTCCAGTAGCCAAGAAGCCAATCCATCCTGCACGCAGGTGAGTTGACTCCTTCTCCCCTCAGTCCCTCGCTGCAGTGATCCTGTCGCCAGCAGGAATCACTGTAAAATAAAAAACCTAGCTAAACTTTTTCTAAGCAGCTCTTTAGGAGAGCCACCTAGATTGCACCCTTCTCGGCCGGGCACAAAAATCTAACTGGAGTCTGGAGGAGGGTCATAGGGGGAGGAGCCAGTGCACACCACCTGATCTGGAAAAGCTTTACTTTTTGTGCCCTGTCTCCTGCGGAGCCGCTATTCCCCATGGTCCTTTCAGGAACCCCAGCATCCACTAGGACGATAGAGAAAAAGATTTACCGGTAGGTTTAAAATCTTATTTTCTTACGTCCTAGAGGATGCTGGGGACTCCGTAAGGACCATGGGGATTATACCAAAGCTCCAGACCAGGCGGGAGAGTGCGGATGACTCTGCAGCACCGATTGAGCAAACATGAGGTCCTCCTCAGCCAAGGTATCAAACTTGTAGAATTTAGCAAAAGTGTTTGAACCCGACCAAGTCGCCGCTTGGCAAAGCTGTAATGCCGAGACGCCTCGGGCAGCCACCCAAGAAGGGCCCACCTTCCCAGTGGAATGGGCAGTTACCGAATTTGGTAACGGCATTCCAGCCGTAGAATGAGCCTGCTGAATCGTGTTACAGATCCAGCGAGGATTAGTCTGTTTAGAAGCAGGAACCCCAAGCTTGTTGGCTGCATACAGGACAAACGGTGCCTCTGTTTTCCTAACCCGAGCCGTCCTGGCTACATAAATTTTTAAGGCCCTGACTACATCAAGGGACTTGGAATCCTCCAAGTCACCCGTAGCCACAGGCACCACGATAGGTTGGTTCATATGAAAAGATGAAACCACCTTAGGCAAAAATTGAGGACGAGTCCTTAATTCTGCTCTATCCACATGGAAAATCAGATAGGGGCTCTTGTGAGACAAAGCCGCCAACTTGGACACCCGCCGTGCAGATGCCAAGGCCAACAACATGACCACCTTTCAAGTGAGAAATTGTAAATCCACTGTTTGAAGAGGCTCAAACCAGTGAGATTTTAGGAACTGTAACACCAGGATAAGGTCCCATGGTGCCACTGGGGGCACAAAAGGAGGCTGGATGACAGCACTCCCTTTATAGAAGTCTGGACTTCTGGGAGAGAAGCCAATTCCTTCTGAAAGTAAATTGATAGGGCCGAAATCTGTACCTTGATGGAGCCTAACTTTAGGCCCATATCCACTCCTGTCTGTAGAAAGTGGTGAAAACTGCCCAGATGGAAATCTTCAGTAGGAACCTTCTTGGCTTCACACCAAGATACATACTTCCTCCAGATGCGGTGATAATGTTTCACCGTCACCTCCTTCCTAGCCTTAATCGGAGTAGGGATGACTGCCTCCGGAATACCTTTCCCCGCTAGGATTTGGTGTTCAACCGCCATGCCGTCAAACGTAACCGCGGTAAGTCTTGGAACACGCAGGGCCCCTGCTGCAACAGGTCCTCCCTGAGAGGAAGAGGCCACGGATCTTCTATGAGCATTTCCTGAAGATCTGAATACCAGGCCCTTCGAGGCCAATCTGGAACAAGTATTGTCTGCACTCTCTCATCTTCTGATTCTCAGTATTTTTGAGAGGGGCGGAAGAGGGAACACAGACCGACTGAAACACCCATGGTGTCACCAGGCCGTCCACCGCTACTGCCTGAGGTTCCCTTGACCTGGCACAATACCTCCGAAGCTTCTTGTTGTGGCGTGACGCCATCATGTCTATTTGTGGAAGTCCCCACTGACTTGTTATCTCTGCAAAAACTTCTTGATGAAGTCCCCACTCTCCTGGATGGAGATCGTGTCTGCTGAGGAAGTCTGCTTCCCAGTTGTCCACTCCCGGAATGCAGACCGCTGACAGAGCGCTTGAGTGATTTTCCGCCCAGCGAAAAATCCTTGTGGCTTCCGCCATTGCCACTCTGCTCCTTGTCCCGCCTTGGCGGTTTACATGAGCCTCAGCTGTGACGTTGTCTGATTGAATCAGAACCAGTAGGTCGCGAAGAAGATTTTCCGCTTGTCGTAGGTCGTTGTATATGGCCCTCAATTTCAGTACGTTGATGTGTAGACAAGCCTCCTGGCTTGACCATAGTCCCTGAAAATTTCTTCCTTGTGTGACTGCTCCCCATCCTTGGAGGCTCGCGTCCGTGGTTACCAGAACCCAGTCTTGAATGCCGAACCTGCGACCCTCTAGAAGGTGAGCACTCTGCAGCCACCACAGGAGAGACACCCTGGCCCTGGGGGACAGGCTTATTTTCTGATGTATTTGTAGATGGGACCCCGACCACTTGTCCAGAAGGTCCCACTGAAACGTCCTCGCATGGAACCTGCCGAAGGGGATGGCCTCGAAGGTCGCCACCATTTTTCCCAGTACTCGAGTGCATTGATGGACTGACACTTTTTTTTTTTTTTTTTTTTTAACAGGTCTCTGACCATGTTCTGGAGTTCCTGGGCTTTTTCCATCGGGAGAAAAACCCTCTTTTGTTCCGTGTCCAGAATCATGCCTAAGAAAGATAGCCGAGTCGTTGGAATCAACTGTGACTTTGGTAGATTTAGAATCCAGCCATGCTGCTGCAGCACTCTCAGGGAGAGCGACACGCTTTTCTGCAATTGATCTCTCTTTTATCAGAAGATCGTCCAAGTACGGGATAATTGTGACTCCCTGCCTGCGCAGGAGCACCATCATTTCCGCCATTACATTGGTGAAAATCCTCGGGGCCGTGGAAAGCCCAAACGGCAACGTCTGAAACTGGTAATGACAGTCCTGTACAGCGAATCTCAGGTATGCCTGATGAGAGGGATATATGGGGACATGAAGGTATGCATCCTTTATGTCCAGTGACACCATAAAATCCCCCCCTTCCAGGCTGGAGATAACTGCCCGGAGCGATTCCATCTTGAATTTGAACTTTTTCAAGTACAGGTTTAGAGATTTTAGATTTAGAATGGGTCTGGCCGACCCATCCGGTTTCAGGACCACAAACAGGGTTGAATAGTACCCCTTCCCCTGTTGAACTAGGTGAACCTTGACAATCACTTGTTGTTGACACAGTTTTTGAATTGCCGCTAAAACTATCCCTTTCTGGGGGAGAAGCTGGTAAAGCAGATTTGAGAAATCGGCGAGGAGGCACGTCTTTAAATTCCTTCTTGTAGCCTGGGGATACAATTTCCATCGCCCAAGGAACCACGTCTGACTGAACCCAGACGTGGCTGAAGAGTCGAAGACGTGCCCCCACCGGCGCGGACTCCCTCAGTGGAGCCCCAGCGTCATGCGGTGGATTTAGTAGAAGCCAGGGTGGACTTCTGCTCCTGGGAACTAGCCGTAGCAGGCATTCTTTTCCCTCTACCCTTACCTCTGGCGAGGAAGGAAGAGCCCCGACCTCTTCTGGACTTATGCGACCGAAAGGACTGCATCTGATATTGTGGTGTTTTCTTTTGCTGTGGGGGAAAATAAGGTAAAAAAAGTAGATTTACCCGCGGCAGCTGTGGAAACCAGGTCCGCGAGACCTTCCCCAAACAAAACCTCACCCTTGTAAGGCAAAACTTCCATATGTCTGAGCTGGCATCACCCGTCTATTGGAGGGTCCACAGGGCTCGCCCAGCAGAAATTGCCATGGCGTTGGCTCTCAAACCTAACAGCCCAACGTCTCTCGAAGCGTCTCTCATATATAAGACTGCGTCTTTAATGTGACTTAAGGTCAATAAAATGCTATCCCTATCTAGGGTATCAGTGTCAGATGACAAGGTAGCTGCCCAAGCTGCTACAGCGCTACAAACCCAAGCCGACGCTATAGCCAGTCTGAGCAAGGCACCCGTATGTGCATAAATTGATTTTCAAGGTAGTTTCCTGTCTGCGATCAGCAGGATCCTTGAGGGCTGCCGTGTCTGGAGACGGTAGCGCCACCTTTTTGGACAAGCGCGTTAAAGCCTTGTCCACCCTGGGCGAGGATTCCCACCGTAACCTGTCCTGTGCAGGGAAAGGATACGCCATAAGAATTCTCTTGGGAATCTGCAGTTTGTCTGGGGTTTCCAAAGCCGTTTCAAATAACACGTTCAGCTCATGAGATGGGGGAATAGTTACCTCAGGTTTCTTTTCCTTAAACATGCATACCCTCATGTCAGGGACAGAGGGGTCATCTGTGATATGCAAAACATCTTTTATTGCAATAATCATATACTGAATACCTTTGGACACCCTTGGGTGTAACCTCACATCATCGTAGTAGACACTGGAGTCAGAATCCGTGTCTGTATCAGTGTCTGCTACATGGGACAGGGGAAGTTTCTGAGACCCTGGAGGGCCCTGTGATACAGCCAAAGCCATGGATTGACTCCCTGTCTTTTCTCTGGACTCTGCTTTGTCCATTCTCTTATGTAATAAAGACACATTTGCATTTAAAACATTCCACATATCCAGCCAATCATGTGTCGGCGTCGCCACCACAATCTGCTCCACCTCCTCCTTAGATGAGCCTTCCGCTTCAGACATGCCGACACACACATACCGACACCCCCAAACACTCAGGGTGGAGGTGTGTGTGTGTGTGTGATAGAGAATATATATATATATATATATATATATATATATATATATATATATATATATATATATATATATATATATATATATATATATATATATATATATATATATATATTTTTTTTTTTTTTTATATTTCTTAAGAGATCAGCAGCACTCCATTCCGTGGCTAACTTGGAAATGATGCCGGTGCCTTCCCGGAAACAACCATGGATTGGATGGCCACAAATAAATAGGATAGTCGGCGGCACTCACGGCTCCCGGTTTAGGGAATAAAAGAAGACACAATGGCTGTGTTGTCAACGTTTCAATGTTATTTAGATGAACATTTTATATATATATATATATATATATATATATATATATATATATATATATATATATATATATATATATATATATATATATATATATATATATATATATATATATATATATATATATATATATATATATATATATATATATAGAGAGAGAGAGAAACAGTCCCCCAATAAGGCCCTTAGAGCGTATGCCAGCACACACCCAGCGCCACCAGACACTGGAATAAAATCCCAGTCAGTACAGCGCTTTTATAAATATACTCACTGCGCCAATTAAATGTGCCCCCCCCCCCCCTCTTTTTTGCCCTCTGTACTTGTGTTCAGCAGGGGAGAGTCCGGGGAGCCAGCTTCTCAGCAGGGTGCTGTGGAGAAAATGGCGCT
Organism: Pseudophryne corroboree; assembly: GCF_028390025.1. NCBI lineage: Eukaryota > Metazoa > Chordata > Amphibia > Anura > Myobatrachidae > Pseudophryne > Pseudophryne corroboree. The sequence goes on from NC_086445.1 coordinate 920,357,394, forward strand.
GGTTAGTGCTGAGGAATCAAGCTCCGCCCCCTTACCGGCAGGCTTCGATCCCGCTCAAATCTTTATACTGGCGGGGGTTTTTGCAATATACTGCCTCCGCAGTATACATCTATGCCAGTGTCCCTAGAGGGTTAATAATTGCTGCCCAGGGCGCCCCCCCTGCGCCCTGCACCCATACTGTGCCGCCAGTGTGTGTGTGTTGGGAGCAATGGCGCGCAGCGTTACCTCATAGAAGATCAGAAGTCTCCTGCCGCCTTTGAAGTCTTCCATCTTCTAATACTCACCCAGCTTCTATCTTCCGGCTCTGTGAGGACGACGGCGGCGGCGTGGCTACGGGACGAACGGCGAGGGTGAGACCTGCGTTCCGACCCTCCGAAGCTAATGGTGTCCAGTAGCCTAAGAAGCAGAGCCTATCATTTAAGTAGGTCTGCTTCTCTCCCCTCAGTCCACGATGCAGGGAGCCTGTTGCCAGCAGTGCTCCCTGAAAATAAAAAACCTAACAGTCTTTTTTCAGGGAAACTCAGTAGAACTCCCCTGCAGTGCACCCAGTCTCCTCTGGGCACAGAATCTAACTGAGCTCTGGAGGAGGGGCATAGAGGGAGGAGCCAGTGCACACCCATCTAAAGTCTTTAGAGTGCCCATGTCTCCTGCGGAGCCCGTCTATACCCCATGGTCCTTACGGAGTCCCCAGCATCCTCTAGGACGCAAGAGAAAAGCTGCAGCACTGGAACACACATACATATATACACCCCCCCCCCACCCCCAGGAAAAGCCCTCAGCCCCCTGTCAGCATCCAGGCGTCGGCATGCTGCCCACCGATGCCATAACTACATCTTTATATATAGACACACACATAAATAAAATCAGCAGTCTCCCTGTGCGTCCTCGTCACATTGTATTTTGACAAAGATGCATTTTCAGCAATAAAGAAGTAAAAAATAAGATTTTACTCACCGGTAAATCTATTTCTCGTAGTCCGTAGTGGATGCTGGGAACTCCGAAAGGACCATGGGGAATAGCGGGCTCCGAAGGAGGCTGGGCACTCTAGAAAGATTTATGACTACCTGGTGTGCACTGGCTCCTCCCACTATGACCCTCCTCCAAGCCTCAGTTAGGACACTGTGCCCGGACGAGCTGACATAATAAGGAAGGATTTTGAATCCCGGGTAAGACTCATACCAGCCACACCAATCACACCGTACAACTCGTGATACTATATCCAGTTTGACAGTATGAAAACAACTGAGCCTCTCAACAGATGGCTCAACAATAACCCTTTAGTTAGCAATAACTATTTACAAGTATTGCAGACAATCCGCACTTGGGATGGGCGCCCAGCATCCACTACGGACTACGAGAAATAGATTTACCGGTGAGTAAAATCTTATTTTCTCTGACGTCCTAGTGGATGCTGGGAACTCCGAAAGGACCATGGGGATTATACCAAAGCTCCCAAACGGGCGGGAGAGTGCGGATGACTCTGCAGCACCGAATGAGAGAACTCAAGGTCCTCCTCAGCCAGGGTATCAAATTTGTAGAATTTTGCAAACGTGTTTGCCCCTGACCAAGTAACAGCTCGGCAAAGTTGTAAAGCCGATACCCCTCGGGCAGCCGCTCAAGATGAGCCCACCTTCCCTGTGGAATGGGCTTTCACTGATTTAGGAAGCGGCAGTCCAGCCGCAGAATGCGCCTGCTGAATCGTGTCACAGATCCAGCGAGCGATAGTCTGCTTAGAAGCAGGAGCACCCAACCGGTTGGGTGCATACAGGACAAATAGCGAGTCAATTTTCCTGACTCTAGCCGTCCTGGAAACATAATTTTTCAAGGCCCTGACTACGTCCAGTAACTTGGAATCCTCCAAGTCCCTAGTAGCCGCAGGCACCACAATAGGTTGGTTCAAGTGAAAAGCTGACACCACCTTTGGGAGAAACTGGGAACGAGTCCTCAATTCTGCCCTATCCATATGGAAAATCAGATAAGGACTTTTATATGACAAAGCCGCCAATTCTGATACACGCCTGGCCGAATCCAAGGCCAATAACATGACCACTTTCAACGTGAGATATTTTAGATCCACGGTTTTTAGTGGTTCAAACCAATGTGATTTTTAAGAAACTCAACACCACGTTGAGATCCCAAGGTGCCACTGGAGGCACAACCGGGGGCTGAATATGCAGCACTCCTTTTACAATGTCTGAACTTCAGGTACTGAAGCTAATTCTTTCTGGAAGAAAATCGACAGAGCCGAGATCTGTATCTTAATGGAGCCTAATTTTAGGCCCATAGACACTCCTGCTTGTAGGAAATGCAGAAATCGACCTAGTTGAAATTCCTCTGTTGGGGCCTTTTTTGGCCTCACACCAAGCAACATATTTCCGCCATATGCGGTGATAATGTTTTGCAGTTACATCTTTCCTGGCTTGAATCAGCGTAGGAAAGACTTCCTCCGGAATGCCCTTTTCCTTTAGGATCCGGCGTTCAACCGCCATGCCATCAAAACGTAGCCGCGGTAAGTCTTGGACCAGACAGGGCCCCTGCTGCAGCAGGTCCTGTCTGAGCGGCAGAGGCCATGGGTCCTCTGATATATTTTCTTGAAGTTCTGGGTACCAGGCTCTTCTTGGCCAATCCGGAACCACGAGTATCGTTCTTACTCCTCGCCTTCTTATTATTCTCAGTACCTTTGGTATGAGAGGCAGAGGGGGGGGAACACATAAACCGACTGGTACACCCACGGTGTTACCAGAGCGTCCACAGCTATCGCCTGAAGGTCCCTTGACCTGGCGCAATATCTTTTATAGCTTTTTGTTGAGGCGGGACGCCTTCATGTCCACCTGTGGCCTTTCCCAATGGTGTACAATCCTTTGGAAGACTTCTGGATGAAGTCCCCACACTCTCGGGTGGAAGTCGTGTCTGCTGAGAAGATCTGCTTCCCAGTTGTCCACTCCGGGAATGAACACTGCTGACAGTGCTAACACATGATTTTCCGCCCATCGGAGAATCCTTGTGGCTTCTGCCATCGCCAACCTGCTTCTTGTGCCGCCCTGTTGGTTTACATGGGCGACTGCCGTGAAGTTGCCTGATTGGATCGGCTGGTTTTGAAGCAGAGGCCTTGCCTGACTCAGGGCATTGTAATAGCCCTCTGTTCCAGAATATTTATGTAGGGAAGTCACCTGACTTGACCAAAGTCCCTGGAAGTTTCTTCCCTGTGTGACTGCCCCCCAGCCTCAAAGGCTGGCAACCATGGTCACTAGGACCTAGTCCTGTATGTCGAACCTGCGGCCCTCTTGAAGATGGGCACTCTGCAGCTACTACAGTAGAGATACCCTGGTCCTTGGAGACAGGGTTATCAGCCTAATGCATCTGAAGATGCGACCCAGACCACTTGTCTAACAGGTCCCCCTGAAAAATTCTTGCATGGAACCTGCCGAATGGGATTGCCTCGTAGGAAGCTACCATTTTTCCCAGGACTCGCGTGCAATGATGCACCGATACCTGTTTTGGCTTCAGGAGGTCTCTGACTAGAGATGACAGCTCCTTGGCTTTCTCCTCCGGGAGAAACACTTATTTCTGGTCTGTGTCCAGAACCATCTCCAGGAACAGTAGACGTGTCGTAGGAACCAGCTGTGACTCTGGACTGTTTAGAATCCAACCGTGCTGTTGTAGCACTTTCCAAAATAGTGCTACCCCCCGACTAGCAACTGCTCCTTGGACCTCGCCCTTATAAGGAGATTGTCCAAGTACGGGATAATTAAAACTCCCCTTTTTCGAAGGAGTATCATCATTCCGGCCATTACCTTGGTAACACCCTCGGTGCCATGTACAGTCCAAACGGCAGAGTCTGGACTTGGTAATGGTAATCCTGTACCACAAATCTGAGGTACTCCTGGCGAGGATAGTAAATAGGGACATGCAGGTAAGCATCCTTGATGTCCCGGGATACCATGTAATTCCCCTCGTCCAGGTTTGCAATAACCGCCCTGAGCGATTCCATCTTGAACTTGAATTTTTTATGTTCAAGGATTTTAAATATAAAAAAGGGTCACACCGAACCATGCGGTTTCGGTACCCCAAACCGTGTGGAATAGTAACCCCGTCCTTGTTGAAGTAGGGGCACCTTAAGTATTACCTGCTGGGAATACAGCTTATTAATTGCCTCTAGCACAGCCTCCCTGCCTGAGGGAGTTGTCGGCAAGGCATATTTGAGGAAACGGCGGGGGGGAAGACATCTCGAATTCCAGCTTGTACCCCTGAAATACTACTTGAATGAAACAGGGATCCTGTGAGCGAGCCCACTGATCGCTGAAATTTTTGAGACGGCACCCCACCGTACCTGGCTACACCTGTGGAGCCCCCGCGTCATGCTGTGGACTCAGAGGAAGCGAGAGAAGAATTATGATTCTGGGAACAGGCTGACTGGTGCAGCTTTTTCCCTCTTCCCTTGTCTCTGTACAGAAAGGAAGCGCCTTTGACCCGCTTGCTTTTCTGAAGCCGAAAGGACTGTACCTGATAATACAGTGCTTTCTTAGTCTGTGAGGAAAACGGAGGTAAAAATATTTCTTCCCAGCTGTTGCTGCGGATACGAGGTCCCAGAGACCATCCCCAAATAATTCCTCACCCTTATAAGGCAGAATCTCTATGCGCCTTTTAAGGTCAGCATCACCTGTCCAGTGACAGGTCTCTAATACCCTCCTGACAGAATGGACATTACATTCATTTTGGATGCCAGCCGGCAAAATATCCCTCTGTGCATCCCTCATATATAAGACGACGTCTTTAATATGTTCTCATGTTAGCAAACTAGTATGTTTGACAGGGTCACCGACCACGCTGCAGCAGCACGCTCTGCAGGTTTCAGTCTAGTACCTGAGTGTGTAAATACAGACTTCAGGATAGCCTCCTGCTTTTTATCAACAGGTACCTTCAAAGTGGCCGTTCCTAAAACGGTAGTGCCACCTATTTTGACAACCGTGTGAGCGCCTTATCCACCCTAGGGGATATCTCCCAGCGTAACTTATCCTCTGGCGGGAAAAGGTACGCCATCAGTAACTTTTTAGAAATTACCAGTTTCTTATCATGGGGAATCCACGCTTTTCACACACTTCATTCATTCATCTGATGGGGGAACAAAACATTGCCTGCTTTTTCTCCCCAAACATAAAAACCCATTTTTAGAGGTTGTCAGAAATGTGTAACACATTTTTTATTGCCGGGATCAAGTCACGGATGTTCCTAGTGGATTGTGTATATGTCTCAACCTTGTCGACACTGGAGTCAGACTCCGTGTCGACATCTGTGTCTGCCATCTGAATGAGCGGGCGTTTTTGAGCCCCTGATGGCCTTTGAGACGCCTGGGCAGGCACGGGCTGAGAAGCCGGCTGTCCCACAGCTGTTACGTCATCCACCCTTTTATGTAAGGAGTTGACACTGTCGGTTAATACCTTTTACCTAACCATCCACTCACTCTGGTGTCGGCCCCACAAGGGGCGACATCACATTTATCGGCATCTGCTCCGTCACTATATAAGCCTCCTCCTCAAACATGTCGACACAGCTGTACCGACACACCGCACACACACAGGGAATGCTCTGACTGAGGACAGGACCCACAAAGCCCTTTGGGGAGACAGAGAGAGTATGCCAGCACACACCAGAGCGCTATATAATGTGGGGATTAACACTATAACTGAGTGAATTTTCCCCCATAGCTGCTTGTATATACAATATTGCGCCTAAATTTAGTGCCCCCCCCCTCTCTTTTTAACCCTTTGAGCCTGAAAACTACAGGGGAGAGCCTGGGGAGCTTTCTTCCAGCTGCACTGTGAAGAGAAAATGGCGCCAGTGTGTCTGAGGGAGATAGCTCCGCCCCTTTTCCGCAGCCTATTCTCCCGCTTTTTTCTGGATTCTGGCAGGGGTATTTACCACATATATAGCCTCTGGGGCTATATATTGTGGTATTTTTGCCAGTCAAGGTGTTTTTATTGCTGCTCAGGGCGCCCCCCCCAAGCACCCTGCACCCTCAGTGACCGGAGTGTGAAGTGTGCCTGAGTAACAATGGCGCAGAGCTGCAGTGCTGTGCGCTACCTTGGTGAAGACTGATGTCTTCTGCCGCCGTTTTTCCGGACCTCTTCTTGCTTCTGGCTCTGTAAGGGGGACGGCGGCGCGGCTCCGGGACCGAACACCAAGGACTGGGCCTGCGGTCGATCCCTCTGGAGCTAATGGTGTCCAGTAGCCTAAGAAGCCCAATCCGGCTGCAAGCAGGCGAGTTCGCTTCTTCTCCCCTTAGTCCCTCGCTGCAGTGAGCCTGTTGCCAGCAGGTCTCACTGAAAATAAAAAACCTAAATCTATACTTTCTTTCTAAGGGCTCAGGAGAGCCCCTAGTGTGCATCCAACCTCGGCCGGGCACAAGATCTAACTGAGGCTTGGAGGAGGGTCATAGTGGGAGGAGCCAGTGCACACCAGGTAGTCAAATCTTTCTAGAGTGCCCAGCCTCCTTCGGAGCCCGCTATTCCCCATGGTCCTTTCGGAGTTCCCAGCATCCACTAGGACGTCAGAGAAATTATACCCATAGCTAGATGATTCTCACACATGCTAGTGTGCCAAGAGGTGATGTTTGCGTGGGTTGGGTTCTAAACGCAGGCGGTCAGGATGCCAACCGTATGAAAACCTAGCCCGTGCCACAGCCTAACCCTCACCGGGGTCGTCTTACCCTAACTGCCCCTTTCCGCAGCCTAAACCAACCCCCCCAAGCATCGCCTACACCGCCCACCCCCAAAGCATAAACAGAACAATCCATAACAAATGGACCAGAATTAAATTGGTTGCTTGAACTATTTTTTGTGTGATGACACCTGCAAGGTAGTCAGAATTCACCATTACTTTATTTTTATTTACTTTCATATGAAGATGGCAGCCATTTTTGTATCATGGCATATGACTTAACACTGTTGCTAGACATCTGGGTTAAATGCAATATGTCCGCTCAGAAAAGTCATAAAAAGCGGGGAAGCCATTATTTTCAGCACACTTCAAGCTACATTTTTGGCATAACTATTTACCTCACTTCCTTATGACTGAAATTTAAGGCCAAAGTTAGTAGTCAAATTTTTTTTTTTTTTTTTTAAATAGTCTATATTTTGGATTGTATTTTAGTGGCAAGGAATACAATTTCATTTTGAGTTATCTATTTTGTCTACTATTTTTTGGTTTGTTTTTATTAGCGCACTTTCAAAATCGCTTGGTTTTCCATTTTTAACCTAAATTGACCTCATATCTCTGGTCCCAAATTTGCAAATTCACAGCCTACAGTACTCAATGGGGTCAATTCTATTCAGCGACAGTTGAATAGCGCCGGGAATTAGCTCCCGACGCTATTCAATTCAGCTCCAGTTAAGTCGGCGATGGCCCGTTCTCGCCGACTAAACAGGTTGAATTGTCAGGAGAACGGGCATTCTCCGACTTAACTCCCCGGCGCGAGGCAGCACTTTTGTCGGGTTTCTTCTCTCATCCCCCAGGGATGAGAAGAATTTCCGACAATTGAGGGTCACTCGACGCTGTATTGTATAGCGCCGGGAGCTAATTCCCGGCGCAATTCAACTGTCGCTGAATAGAATTGACCCCTATGGAGGGGCAACTGTAAAAAAAACAATTTGTCTAAATATTGTGTAAAAGGCCAACAACAATTACTCCGTAGAAAATGAGAAACAGTTGAACAGTTTCAAACTTCCGTCGCTGCTGGATCCACTGGGGCATGTGGTGTATAGAGAAATCATTAGTAACTTGTTACTTCCTCAAAGTTCAGGACCATTGGTCCCTAGTGCACAATCTACAATAAACATTCTGAATATTGACCAAATCAACATGGCCATTCATTATGTGAACAAATGGACTGTCAAAGTGTCAATATCTATTGCAAAATGAAAACTCCATTACTTTTTACCCCTCTCCCAAAAGTGTAATTTTACTTACAGTTCTGCCACTTCCTGTTCTTCATCCCAGGCTTCTTTGTGAGTCAGCTGGTTGCTACCCGTGCTTTTACACGTCCATACCCGTTCTGCATAGTGCTGCATACGTGCTTCATATTCTCTACAAATGATTGGTTAAGGCAAAATTCTGGATTCTAGTAAAACTACAATCTTACAAAGGGATGTATGAGTTAATCCAGGATATTGTTAGCCAGGTCAGATGAGTTAATCTGTTTCACTGGGGTAAACAGTTATATGGGCAGATAATCTGATAATTGTACTGCGAATTTGTGTGACCGATCTCAGAATATCATTAGGAAAGATATGCAGAGTTGTTCATTTCTGGAGCTGCAAATCGTTCGCATCGGGAAATGTATGCGCTGTTGTGGCCAACCAACCGAAAATTCCCCTGTTCCTTTACATGGAGTGAAGTACCCAGATATCATGGCCATAAATACTTTGAGATCTCTCAGTGTATGGCCACAATATCTGCTGTATTAGAGGCTGTAAATTAAAAAGTCTAGCAGGCATCTTTACCTTGTATGCCCAACATAATAAGAATTTACTTACCGATAATTCTATTTCTCGGAGTCCGTAGTGGATGCTGGGGTTCCTGAAAGGACCATGGGGAATAGCGGCTCCGCAGGAGACAGGGCACAAAAAGTAAAGCTTTAGGATCAGGTGGTGTGCACTGGCTCCTCCCCCTATGACCCTCCTCCAAGCCAGTTAGGTACTGTGCCCGGACGAGCGTACACAATAAGGGAGGAATTTTGAATCCCGGGTAAGACTCATACCAGCCACACCAATCACACCGTACAACTTGTGATCTAAACCCAGTTAACAGTATGATAACAGCGGAGCCTCTGAAAAGATGGCTCACAACAATAATAACCCGATTTTTGTAACTATGTACAAGTATTGCAGATAATCCGCACTTGGGATGGGCGCCCAGCATCCACTACGGACTCCGAGAAATAGAATTATCGGTAAGTAAATTCTTATTTTCTCTATCGTCCTAGTGGATGCTGGGGTTCCTGAAAGGACCATGGGGATTATACCAAAGCTCCCAAACGGGCGGGAGAGTGCGGATGACTCTGCAGCACCGAATGAGAGAACTCCAGGTCCTCTTTTGCCAGGATATCAAATTTGTAGAATTTTACAAACGTGTTCTCCCCTGACCACGTAGCTGCTCGGCAGAGTTGTAATGCCGAGACCTCTCGGGCAGCCGCCCAAGATGAGCCCACCTTCCTTGTGGAATGGGCCTTAACCGATTTAGACTGTGGCAGGCCTGCCTCAGAATGTGCAAGTTGAATTGTGTTACAAATCCAACGAGCAATCGACTGCTTAGAAGCAGGCGCACCCAACTTGTTGGGTGCATACAGTATAAACAGCGAGTCAGATTTTCTGACTCCAGCTGTCCTGGAACATATTTTCACGGCCCTGACAACTTCTAGCAACTTGGAGTCCTCCAAGTCCCTAGTAGGTGCAAGGCACCACAATAAGCTGGTTCAGGTGAAACACTGACACCACCTTAGGGAGAGAACTGGGGACGAGTCCGCAGCTCTGCCCTGTCCGAATGGACAAACAGATATGGGCTTTTTTGAGAAAAAACCACCAATTTGACACTCGCCTGGTCCAGGCCAGGGCCAAGAGCATGGTCACTTTTTATGTGAGATGCTTCAAATCCACATATTTGACTGGTTTTAAACCAATGTGATTTGAGGAATCCCAGAACTACGTTGAGATCCCACAGTGCCACTGGAGGCACAAAAAAGGGGTTTGTATATGCAATACTCCCTTGACAAACTTCTGGACTTCAGGAACTGAAGCCAATTCTTTCTGGAAGAAAATTTACAGGGCCGAATTTGAACCTTAATGGACCCCAATTTGAGGCCCATAGACACTCCTGTTTGCAGGAAATGCAGGAAACGACCGAGTTGAAATTTCTTTGTGGGGCCTTCCTGGCCTCACACCACGCAACATATTTTCGCCACACGTGGTGATAATGTTGTGCGGTCACCTCCTTTCTGGCTTTGACCAGGGTAGGAATGACCTCTTCCGGAATGCCTTTTTTCCCTTAGGATCCGGCTTTCCATCGCCATGCCGACAAACGCAGCTGCGGTAAGTCTTGGAACAGACATGGTACTTGCTGAAGCAAGTCCCTTCTTAGCGGCAGAGGCCATAAGACCTCTGTAAGCATCTCTTGAAGTTCCGGGTACCAAGTCCTTCTTGGCCAATCCGGAGCCATGAGTATAGTTCTTACTCCTCTACGTCTTATAATTCTCAGCACCTTAGGTATGAGAAGCAGAGGAGGGAACACATACACCGACTGGTACACCCACGGTGTTACCAGAACGTCCACATCTATTGCCTGAGGGTCTCTTGACCTGGCGCAATACCTGTCCCGTTTTTTGTTCAGACGGGACGCCATCATGTCCACCTTTGGTATTTCCCAACGGTTTACAATCATGTGGAAAAAAACTTCTCAATGAAGTTTCCACTCTCCCGGGTGGAGGTCGTGCTGAGGAAGTCTGCTTCCCAGTTTCCATTCCCGGGATGAAGAACTGCTGACAGTGTTATCACATGATTTTCCGCCCAGCGAAAAGTCCTTGCAGTTTCTGCCATTGCCCTCCTGCTTCTTGTGTCGCCCTGTCTGTTTACGTGGGCGACTGCCGTGATGTTTTTCCCACTGGATCAATACCGGCTGACCTTGAAGCAGAGGTCTTGCTAAGCTTAGAGCATTATAAATTTACCCTTAGCTCCAGTATATTTATGTGGAGAAAAGTCTCCATACTTGATCACACTCCCTGGAAATTTTTCCCTTGTGTGACTGCTCCCCAGCCTCTCAGGCTGGGCTCCGTGGTTACCAGCATCCAATCCTGAATGCCGAATCTGCGGCCCTCTAGAAGATGAGCACTCTATAACCACCACAGGAGAGACACCCTTGTCCTTGGATATTGGGTTATCCGCTGATGCATCTGAAGATGCGATCCGGACCATTTGTCCAGCAGATCCCACTGAAAAGTTCTTACGTGAAATCTGCCGAATGGAATTGCTTCGTAGGAAGCCACCATTTTTACCAGGACCCTTGTGCAATGATGCACTGTTTTTAGGAGGTTCCTGACTTGCTCGGATAACTCCCTGGCTTCCTCTTCCGGGAGAAACACCTTTTTCTGGACTGTGTCCAGAATCATCCCTAGGCACAGCAGACGTGTCGTCGGGATCAGCTGCGATTTTGGAATATTTAGAATCCACCCGTGCTGATTGTAGCAGTATCCGAGATAGTGCTACTCCGACCTCCAACTGTTCCCTGGACTATGCCCCTATCAGGAGATCGTCCAAGTAAGGGATAATTAAGACGCCTTTTCTTCGAAGAAGAATCATCAATTCGGCCATTACCTTGGTAAAGACCCCGGGGTGCCGTGGACAATCCAAACGGCAGCGTCTGAAACTGATAGTGACAGTTCTGCACCACGAACCTGAGGTACCCTTAGTGAGAAGGGCAAATTTGGGACATAGAGGTAAGCATCCCTGATGTCCCGGGACACTATATAGTCCCCTTCTTCCTGGTTCGTTATCACTGCTCTGAGTGACTTCATCTTAATTTGAACCTTTGTAAGTGTTCAAAAAAAAATTTTTAGAATAAGTCTCACCTAGCCTTCTGGCTTCAGTACCACAATATAGTGTGGAATAATACCCCTTTTCTGTAGTAGGAGGGGTAATTTAATTATCACCTGCTGGGATACAGCTTGTGAATTTTTTCCCATACTACCTCCTTGTCGGAGGGAGACTTGGTAAAGCAGACTTCAGGAGCCTGCGAAGGGGAAACGTCTCGACATTCCCATCTGTACCCCCGGGATACTACTTGTAGGATCCAGGGGTCCTGTACGGTCTCAGCGCCATGCTGAGAACTTGTCAGACGCGGTGGAACGCTTCTGTTCCTGGGAATGGGCTGCCTGCTGCAGTCTTCTTCCCTTTCCTCTATCCCTGGGCAGATATGATCTTATAGGGACGAGAGGACTGAGGCTGAAAAGACGGTGTCTTTTTCTGCAGAGATGTGACTTAGGGTAAAAAACGGTGGATTTTCCAGCAGTTGCCGTGACCACCAGGTCCGATGGACCGACCCCAAACAAGTCCTCTTCCTTTATACGGCCATACTGTGCCGTTTGGAATCTGCATCACCTGACCACTGTCGTGTCCATAACATCTTCTGGCAGTTATGGACATCGCGTTTATTCATGATGCCAGAGTGCAAATATCCCTCTGTGCATCTCGCATATATAGAAATGCTCTATAGTCAATAAAATACTGTCCCTGTCAAGGGTATCAATATTTTTAGTCAGGGAATCCGACCAAGCCACCCTAGCTCTGCACATCCAGGCTGAGGCGATCGCTGGCCGCAGTATAACACCAGTATGTGTGTATATACTTTTTATTATATTTTCCAGCCTTGTCAGCTGGTCCTTGAGGACGGCCCTATCTATAGACGGTACCGCCACTTGTTTTGATAAGCGTGTGAGCGCCTTATCCACCTTAAGGGGTGTTTCCCAACGCGCCCTAACTTCTGGCGGGAAAGGGTATACCGCCCATAATTTTCTATCGGGGGGAACCCACGCATCATCACACACTTTATTTAATTTATCTGATTCAGGAAAAACTATGGTAGTTTTTTCACATCCCACATAATACCCTCTTTTGTGGTACTTGTAGTATCAGAAATACGTAACACCTCCTTCATTGCCTTTAACGTGTGGCCCTAATAAGGAATACGTTTGTTTATTCACCGTCGACACTGGATTCAGTGTCCCTGTCTGTGTCTGTGTCGACCGACTAAAGTAAACGGGCGTTTTAAAACCCTTGACGGTGTTTTTGAGACGTCTGGACCGTACTAATTGTTTGTCGGCCGTCTCATGTCGTCAACCGACTTTGCAGCGTGTTGACATTATCACGTCATTTCCTAAATAAGCCATCCATTCCGGTGTCGACTCCCTAGAGAGTGACATCACCATTACAGGCAATTGCTCCGCCTCCTCACCAACATCGTCCTCCTACCTGTCGACACACACGTACCGACACACAGCACACACACAGGGAATGCTCTGATAGAGGACAGGACCCACTAGCCCTTTGGAGAGACAGAGGGAGAGTTTGCCAGCACACACCAAAAACGCTATAATTATATAGGGATAACCTTATATAAGTGTTTTCCCTTATAGCATCTTAATATATATATAAGCATATCGCCAAATTAGTGCCCCCCCTCTCTGTTTTAACCCTGTTTCTGTAGTGCAGTGCAGGGGAGAGCCTGGGAGCCTTCCCTCCAGCCTTTCTGTGAGGGAAAATGGCGCTGTGTGCTGAGGAGATAGGCCCCGCCCCTTTTTCGGCGGCCTCGTCTCCCGCTCTTAACGGATTCTGGCAGGGGTTAAATATCTCCATATAGCCTCCGGAGGCTATATGTGAGGTATTTTTAGCCAAAATAGGTATTCATTTGCCTCCCAGGGCGCCCCCCTCCCAGCGCCCTGCACCCTCAGTGACTGCCGTGTGAAGTGTGCTGAGAGGAAAATGGCGCACAGCTGCAGTGCTGTGCGCTACCTTTAGAAGACTGAGGAGTCTTCTGCCGCCGATTCTGGACCTCTTCTTACTTCAGCATCTGCAAGGGGGCCGGCGGCGCGGCTCCGGTGACCATCCAGGCTGTACCTGTGATCGTCCCTCTGGAGCTGATGTCCAGTAGCCAAGAAGCCAATCCATCCTGCACGCAGGTGAGTTCACTTCTTCTCCCCTAAGTCCCTCGTTGCAGTGATCCTGTTGCCAGCAGGACTCACTGTAAAATAAAAAACCTAAGCTAAACTTTCCTAAGCAGCTCTTTAGGAGAGCCACCTAGATTGCACCCTTCTCGGCCGGGCACAAAAATCTAACTGGCTTGGAGGAGGGTCATAGGGGGAGGAGCCAGTGCACACCACCTGATCCTAAAGCTTTACTTTTTGTGCCCTGTCTCCTGCGGAGCCGCTATTCCCCATGGTCCTTTCAGGAACCCCAGCATCCACTAGGACGATAGAGAAAAGTAATTATCCCTCCTGCTTCCAAAGACAGAAATCATCAACACACGACCTGTTAGGAATACTGCTTGAGATTGAGAGTTTATACCACGACCTGACAATTATTCTAAACTCTAGGAGCCAGGTTGCAAGGATAGGAGCCAGACCGCTGTTGTCATCCCAACCCCCCCCCCCATCCTAAAAAAAAAACCCTGAACCCGCACCCCCTCCCCTCTCTTCCACATTACTGAGAAGCTTCATCCCCACCACATGGCCACACAAATAAGGGCCCCCCAAAAAAGCTAGCCCTCCACAGCAATCCCCCAGGCAAACAATTCCCCCCCCCCCCCCCTCAACATGTGGACACATCACTACTCCCTCTAGAGCAGCATCCATGGCCACTTATAGACCCTCTTATCGGAGCTCTAAGCAGACTGAGTTTAAAGACGGCAGACAGCGCAGGTTGGGATGAACAGGCACAGCAGTCAGCGCAGGCCAGTAACGACACTTAGCCCATGAAGTCCTGTGTATGAAATGGCCGCCGCAATACAGTATAGTCACACCCACAAATCACCGCTGGGGCTTCTGGGGCTGAAGAGGATCTGCTTCCTCCCTCCCTGCATAATCTGGTAGTCAGGCAGCAAAATCTAGGGGCCATGGCGACCTGGATTGTGGGATTTATTGAGCCCTAGTATATATCTTTAGTTGGGTAATTCCGATGCAGCTCTACTTCTTTCTTTTGTGTTTTAAGTGTACAAATAAATACATTCAAAAGACAAAATAGTAGAGGAAGGAAAGGTTAGTAGTGTTCACGCAGGCCAGGAAAGGGGAATTCTGAAAAAGAGTGGCGGCTACGCATGGAGAGACGTAGTCTTAAAGCGAGTCTACCTTTGGGTGTGCGTACAGTAACATCAACTAATCAAAGTATAGCCAGTGTTCTCCCCAGAAAACTGCACCAGCTGGGTGGCATTAAAGAAGCAGCCAGGTGGGGGCAGTGTAGATCTAACAGTACACAGAAAGAAGCAAGACCCTTGCATATATTGCCTGTTGCTGTCTGGACAGATATTTATGTCAAGCAATACACACAGTAACTCACCCCAAGACAGTGCACGTCCACACTCTCCATCTAACCTCTCTTCAAAGTTCCCACCATCCAAATCGCATCCCACCTACAAGACAGTGGATGTATCTCTGGTGGAAGGTATCTGTTACGATGCCTGCCACAGTAACCTAAATGCAGAGTGACTGATTTTGTCAGTCAGACCCCCGGACCAGTATAGTCAGGCGGAATCACTCCAATCATAGCGTGCATCAACTGAAGGCACTAAAACAAGACTAAGAACACTACACATTTCCTGTATCACTTAAATTGCAAATCATACAAGGTCAAAATATTCTCCATAGCCAGGCTTTTAAGGGTCACCCGTGAATTATAAGGCTACTAGTCAGAAATCAAAGGAATCAAACATGGAAGATTTAGAGACTATTGCTCACATCACATGCTGTCTGTAAAGCTGGGCATCAACCATTTGCTCCCAAACACTGGAAAATGGACAAAAACTGTCCGTGATTTGACCAATTTGTATAAAACTACAGGTTTTGTACATTTTCCAGTGTTTGGTAGCAAATGGCCGATTGTCAGTTGCTCTCAATCTGCCACATAATTGTATAGTGCACAGGTTCTCAAACTGTGGGCCAGATGTATTAACCTGGAGAAGGAATAAGGAAGTGATAAACCAGTCATAAATGCAAGGTGATAAACGTACCAGCCAATCAGCTCCAATATGTAAATTAACAGGCGCTGATTGGCTGGCACGTTTATCACCTTGCATTTATGACTGGTTTATCACTGCCTTATGCCTTCTCCAGGTTAATACATCTGCCCCCCTCTGTCCTCAGGACCCCACACAGTGCATGTTTTGCAGGTAGCCCAGCAGGTGCACAGGTGTACTAATAACTCACTAACATTTTAAAAAGTCCACAGGTGGAGTCAATTATTTCACTTGTGATTCTGTGAGGAGACCTGCAAAACATGCACTGTGTGGGGTCCTGAGGACAGAGTTTGAGAACCTGTGGTATAGTGTATGCAAAGCTTGAGACACATGAGCACATACTGAATATGACACTCGTTTGAAACCACTTTTAAACATATATGCAAAAATTAGGGAAAACCCATGAGGGCCAATGAGGTTTATATTATTAAAAGTGCAGGACAACAGAAAATACTGGAACGCGCTAAACAGTCCTCTCACACTGAGGTTCCTAATGCTGTACACAGTGGGCACCAAGATGTTTGTTGCTAATGCCCAAGTCACACACCCACAAGCCCACGGCCTTTGTTCCGGTTCATACTTACAGAAAGATGATATAGCAGGTACCAGCAACAGTCTGGCCTTAGCTGTTAAACTATGTACAACGACAATGTAACAAGTGTACTACAAAGCATACGTCAACATTTTATATATTTCAGAAACATTTCGTTTTGTATTAACAAAAACTTAGAAAACAGCATATAGCAATTGCATTGAGGGGGAGATGCAACTGTCACCAGGGGGCGCACAACAGTACAATTCAATTGTTCTCCATTCGGGAGCCCATTAGCCACTGCAGACATTTCTTCTCGCCACCGGCAAGAAGAAATATGCGAAAGAAAATATGTGCAAAAAGTCTGGTTTGGACGCCCTAACCAGGACTTTAGACGGGTTTAGCGACATATTTGGGCAAGTGAAGAAGTGATTGGCACCCGCACATAGCAACACATGTACTGCTTCGACAGGCGCCCACTGCTTCGGGCGCACGTTAAAACAACTGAACAGCCCCTTACAGCTTAAGGGAAATGCCCAATACCATGCAGATTCTTTTAAATACCTTAATCCTCTGATGTATTTAGGGGCAAAACCAAAGTGGAACTTGTCCATCTCAGACACAATGACGCATTTAATCCAAATGTATATTAAAAATAAATAACAAAAAAAATAAGAATTTACTTACCGATAATTCTATTTCTCGGAGTCCGTAGTGGATGCTGGGGTTCCTGAAAGGACCATGGGGAATAGCGGCTCCGCAGGAGACAGGGCACAAAAAGTAAAGCTTTAGGATCAGGTGGTGTGCACTGGCTCCTCTCCCTATGACCCTCCTCCAAGCCTCAGTTAGGATACTGTGCCCGGACGAGCGTACACAATAAGGAAGGATTTATGAATCCCGGGTAAGACTCATACCAGCCACACCAATCACACTGTACAACCTGTGATCTGAACCCAGTTAACAGTATGATAACAGCGGAGCCTCTGAAAAGATGGCTCACAACAAATAATAACCCGATTTTTGTAACTATGTACAAGTAATGCAGATAATCCGCACTTGGGATGGGCGCCCAGCATCCACTACGGACTACGAGAAATAGAATTATCGGTAAGTAAATTCTTATTTTCTCTATCGTCCTAGTGGATGCTGGGGTTCCTGAAAGGACCATGGGGATTAAACCAAAGCTCCCAAACGGGCGGGAGAGTGCGGATGACTCTGCAGCACCGAATGAGAGAACTCCAGGTCCTCCTTAGCCAGGGTATCAAATTTGTAGGATTTTACAAACGTGTTTGCCCCTGACTAAATAGCCGCTCGGCAAAGTTGTAAAGCCGAGACCCCTCGGGCAGCCGCCCAAGATGAGCCCACCTTCCTTGTGGAATGGGCATTTACATATTTTGGCTGTGGCAGGCCTGCCACAGATTGTGCAAGCTGAATTGTATTACACATCCAACTAGCAAAAGTCTGCTTAGAAGCAAGAGCACCCAGTTTGTTGGGTGCATACAGGATGACAGCAAGTCAGTTTTCCTGACTCCAGCCGTCCTGGAACCTATATTTTCAGGGCCCTGACCACATCTAGCAACTTGGAGTCCTCCAAGTCCCTAGTAGGCGCAAGACACCACAATAAGCTGGTTCAGGTGAAACACTGACACCACCTTAGGGAGAGAACTGGGGACGAGTCCGCAGCTCTGCCCTGTCCGAATGGACAAACAGATATGGGCTTTTTTGAGAAAAAAAAAACACCAATTTGACACTCGCCTGGTCCAGGCCAGGTCCAAGAGCATGTTCACTTTTCATGTGAGATGCTTCAAATCCACAGATGACTGGTTTTAAACCAATGTGTTTTGAGGAATCCCAGAACTACGTTGAGATCCCACAGTGCCACTGGAGGCACAAAAGGGGGTTGTATATGCAATACTCCCTTGACAAACTTCTGGACTTCAGGAACTGAAGCCAATTCTTTCTGGAAGAAAAATCGACAGGGCCGAAATTTGAACCTTAATGGACCCCAATTTGAGGCCCATAGACACTCCTGTTTGCAGGAAATGCAGGAATCGACCGAGTTGAAATTTCTTCGTGGGGCCTTCCTGGCCTCACACCACGCAACATATTTTCGCCACATGTGGTGATAATGTTGTGCGGTCACCTCCTTTCTGGCTTTGACCAGGGTAGGAATGACCTCTTCCTGAATGCCTTTTCCCTTAGGATCCGGCGTTCCACCGCCATGCCGTCAAACGCAGCCGCGGTAAGTCTTGGAACAGACATGGTACTTGCTGAAACAAGTCCCTTCTTAGCGGCAGAGGCCATAAGTCCTCTGTGAGCATCTCTTGAAGTTCCGGGTACCAAGTCCTTCTTGGCCAATCCGGAGCCATGAGTATAGTTCTTACTCCTCTACGTCTTATAATTCTCAGTACCTTAGGTATGAAAAGCAGAGGATGGAACACATACACCGACTGGTACACCCACGGTGTTACCAGAACGTCCACAGCTATTGCCTGAGGGTCTCTTAACCTGGCGCAATACCTGTCCCGTTTTTTGTTCAGACGGGACGCCATCATGTCCACCTTTGGTAATTCCCAACGGTTTACAATCATGTGGAAAACTTCCCCATGAAGTTCCCACTCTGCCGGGTGGAGGTCGTGCCTACTGAGGAAGTCTGCTTCCCAGTTTCCATTCCCGGAATGAAACACTGCTGACAGTGCTATCACATGATTTTCCGCCCAGCGAAAAGTCCTTGCAGTTTTTGCCACTGCCCTCCTGCTTCTTGTGCCGCCCTGTCTATTTACGTGGGCGACTGCAGTGATGTTTTATCCCACTGGATCAATACCGGCTGACCTTGAAGCAGAGGTCTTGCTAAGCTTAGAGCATTGTAAATTGCCCTTAGCTCCAGTATATTTATGTGGAGAAAAATCTCCAGACTTGATCACACTCCCTGGAAATTTTTTCCTTGTGTGACTGCTCCCCAGCCTCTCGGGCTGGCCTCCGTGGTCACCAACATCCAAAACTGAATGCCGAATCTGCGGCCCTCTAGAAGATGAGCACTCTGTAACCACCACAGGAGAGACACCCTTGTCCTTGGATATAGGGTTATCCGCTGATGCATCTGAAGATGCGATCCGGACCATTTGTCCAGCAGATCCCACTGAAAAGTTCTTGCATGAAATCTGCCGACTGGAATTGCTTCGAAGGAAGTCACCATTTTTTTTACCATGGCCCTTGTGCAATGATGCACTGATTTTAGGAGGTTCCTGACTAGCTCGGATAACTCCCTGGCTTTCTCTTCCGGGAGAAACACCTTTTTCTGGACTGTGTCCAGAATCATCCCTAAGCACAGGAGACTTGTTGTCGGGATCAGCTGCGATTTTGGAATATTTAGAATCCACCCCTGCTGTTGTAACAGTATCCGAGATAGTGCTACTCCGACCTCCAACTGTTCCCTGGACTTTGCCCTTATCAGGAGATCGTCCAAGTAAGGGATAATTAAGACGCCTTTTCTTCGAAGAAGAACCATCAGTTCGGCCATTACCTTGGTAAAGACCCGGGGTGCCGTGGACAATCCAAACGGCAGCGTCTGAAACTGATAGTGACAGTTCTGTACCACGAACCTGAGGTACCCTTAGTGATAAGGGCAAATTTGGGACATGGAGGTAAGCATCCCTGATGTCTCGGGACACCATATAGTCCCCTTCTTCCCGGTTCGTTATCACTGCTCTGAGTGACTCCATCTTGATTTGAACCTTTGTAAGTGTTCAAATTTTTTTAGATTTAGAATAGGTCTCACCTAGCCTTCTGGCTTCAGTACCACAATATAGTGTGGAATAATACCCCTTTTCTTGTTGTAGGAGGGGTAATTTAATTATCACCTGCTGGGAATACAGCTCGTGAATTGTTTCCCATACTGCCTCCTTGTCGGAGGGAGACCTTGGTAAAGCAGACTTCAGGAGCCTGCGCAGGGGAAACGTCTCGACATTCCAATCTGTACCCCTGGGATACTACTTGTAGGATCCAGGGGTCCTGTACGGTCTCAGCGTCATGCTGAGAGCTTGTCAGAAGCGGTGGAACGCTTCTGTTCCTGGGAATGGGCTGCCTGCTGCAGTCTTCTTCCCTTTCCTCTATCCCTGGGCAGATATGACTCTTATAGGGACGAAAGGACTGAAGCTGAAAAGACGGTGTCTTTTTCTGCAGAGATGTGACTTAGGGTAAAAACGGTGGATTTTCCAGCAGTTGCCGTGGCCACCAGGTCCGATGGACCGACCCCAAATAACTCCTCTTCCTTTATACGGCAATACACCTTTGTGCCGTTTGGAATCTGCATCACCTGACCACTGTCGTGTCCATAAACATCTTCTGGCAGATATGGACATCGCACTTACTCTTGATGCCAGAGTGCAAATATCCCTCTGTGCATCTCGCATATATAGAAATACATCCTTTAAATGCTCTATAGTCAATAAAATACTGTCCCTGTCAAGGGTATCAACATTTTTAGTCAGGGAATCCGACCAAGCCACCCCAGCTCTGCACATCCAGGCTGAGGCGATCGCTGGTCGCAGTATAACACCAGTATGTGTGTATATACTTTTTATGATATTTTCCAGCCTCCTGTCAGCTGGCTCCTTGAGGACGGCCCTATCTATAGACGGTACCGCCACTTGTTCTGATAAGCGTGTGAGCGCCTTATCCACCCTAAGGGGTGTTTCCCAACGCGCCCTAACTTCTGGCGGGAAAGGGTATACCGCCCATATTTTCTATCGGGGGGAACCCACGCATCATCACACACTTCATTTAATTTATCTGATTCAGGAAAAACTACGGTAGTTTTTTCACATCCCACATAATACCCTCTTTTGTGGTACTTGTAGTATCAGAAATATGTAACACCTCCTTCATTGCCCTTAACGTGTGGCCCTAATAAGGAATACGTTTGTTTATTCACCGTCGACACTGGATTCAGTGTCCCTGTCTGTGTCGACAGACTAAAGTAAACGGGCGTTTTAAAACCCCCGACGGTGTTTTTGAGACGTCTGGACCGGTACTAATTGTTTGTCGGCCGTCTCATGTCGTCAACCGACCTTGGCGCGTGTTGACATTATCACGTAATTCCCTAAATAAGCCATCCATTCCGGTGTCGACTCCCTAGAGAGTGACATCACCATTACAGGCAATTGCTCCGCCTCCTCACCAACATCGTCCTCATACATGTCGACACACACGTACCGACACACAGCACACACACAGGGAATGCTCTGATAGAGGACAGGACCTACTAGCCCTTTGGAGAGACAGAGGGAGAGTTTGCCAGCACACACCAAAAACGCTATAATTTATATAGGGACAACCTTATATAAGTGTTTTCCCTTATAGCATCTTTTTTATATATATCTAACGCCAAATTAGTGCCCCCCCTCTCTGTTTTAACCCTGTTTCTGTAGTGCAGTGCAGGGGAGAGCCTGGGAGCCTTCCCTCCAGCCTTTCTGTGAGGGAAAATGGCGCTGTGTGCTGAGGAGATAGGCCCCGCCCCTTTTTCGGCGGCCTCGTCTCCCGCTCTTAACGGATTCTGGCAGGGGTTAAATATCTCCATATAGCCCCCGGAGGCTATATGTGAGGTATTTTTAGCCAAAAATAGGTTTTCATTGCCTCCCAGGGCGCCCCCCTCCCAGCGCCCTGCACCCTCAGTGACTGCCGTGTGAAGTGTGCTGAGAGGAAATGGCGCACAGCTGCAGTGCTGTGCGCTACCTTAAGAAGACTGAGGAGTCTTCATGCCGCCGATTCTGGACCTTCTTCTTGTTTCAGCATCTGCAAGGGGGCCGGCGGCGAGGCTCCGGTGACCATCCAGGCTGTACCTGTGATCGTCCCTCTGGAGCTAATGTCCAGTAGCCAAAGAAGCCAATCCATCCTGCACGCAGGTGAGTTCACTTCTTCTCCCCTAAGTCCCTCGTTGCAGTGATCCTGTTGCCAGCAGGACTCACTGTAAAATAAAAAACCTAAGCTAAACTTTTCTAAGCAGCTCTTTAGGAGAGCCACCTAGATTGCACCCTTCTCGGCCGGGCACAAAAATCTAACTGAGGCTTGGAGGAGGGTCATAGGGGGAGGAGCCAGTGCACACCACCTGATCCTAAAGCTTTACTTTTTGTGCCCTGTCTCCTGCGGAGCCGCTATTCCCCATGGTACTTTCAGGAACCCCAGCATCCACTAGGACGATAGAGAAAATTAAAAAATTACCAGAATGAAGTCACAGGGGTCAATTCTATTCGGCAACTAAAGAATAGCGCCGGGAATTAGCTCCCGACGCTATTCAATTCAGTTAAAGTTAAGTCGGCGATGTCCCGTTCTCGCCGACTAAACAGGTAGTTTTGTCGGGAGAACGGGCATTCTCCGACTTAACTACCCGGCGCGAGGCTGATTCCCGACAGAATCAACCTCGCGCCGGCCGCGAGGCAGCACTTTTGTCGGGTTTCTTCTCTCATCCCCCGGGGATGAGAGAAGAATTCCCGACAATTGCGGGCAACTAGTAGCAGAATTGAATAGCGTCGGGAGCTAATTCCCGGCGCTATTCTTTAGTTGCCGAATAGAATTGACCCCACAGAGGGGAATACAAATGTTATTGCCCCTGATCGTCTAAAGTGACGGGAGATTGCAGGGGGCGATATACAATTGATGTCCCCTATGGCGCCCATTAGTGTCGGGTTTAGCCATGTAAAGCGGCTGAACCCGACTAAACTAATGAGCACGATCAGGAAAAGTTCCATTTCACTTTTCACACATTTAGAAATTAAATGGGGCAGGGGGCCGGACTCTGGAGACACATTTGCGTGCGGCTATGCCACGTGCGCACCCGAATCTGGGGCATGGTCATGCAAATTAGGGGGCGTGGCTACGACTACGTCATTTTAGTGGGTGGTGCGGCCCACGGATGCTGCTGTAGGGGGCGTCCGTTGCCGGTGGCGTCACTGTTGGGGGCGTGCCCAGCACCTCCGTCGGTGTTGGGCTTCCCCCAGCTCTCTCCCATAGCGTGAATGGATGCCGTGCGCATGCGCACGGCATCTTTATACACTGGGAGGGCAGGAAGAAGGCGGCTGTTCTAGCAGGGCGCCGCAAAAGGGGCAGGGCTGGTTTTGCCTTTTAAAAGACAGGCAGGGCGCAGCGCCCTGCTAAAACAGCCTACAGTGAACACTATATTTCAACTCACCACCCCCGGCGGATGCGAGCTGAAATTTAAACGTCGGCAGCCAAACGGAGCTATATTAGAATGCTCCGTTCTACACCATCTAGGGGCTGCCAGCAAGAAAAAAACATTTGCATTCAGTCCACAGTATTCTTTGAAATCTTCATTTTGTAAACCTTTCAAAAGGTGTAGAGACAGTGAACAACAGGAATACTTAGGACGACAAGACTGCTCAGCTTACAGCTCTATTCAAGCATTGAATTGTACAGTTTATCAACTTCACATCAAGTGAAGCACAAATTGTGCGCACCCACTGCACAACTGTGCTAAATGACAAAAGAGTCTTGGCAACACCAAATGTGGCCAATATAAATGTAGACGTAAACTAAAGGCCCATACACACTGGGCAATTTTGAGCTGAAAGCAGCTCACTTTTGGTGTGTTGAGCTGCTTTCAGTACAAAGCCGCCCAGTGTGTATGCCCCGGTGATGAGCGCTCATGCGCGCCCCCGCTTCATCGCCGGCGGCCACCGTTCATCTGCTGGTATTACCAGTAGATAAACGGCGGGGTGAGCGGCTTTCCATAGCGCCCTGCTATGGAAAGCCGCTCACCCCTGCTGACATCACTGGGCAGGGGGGAAAAGCGCTCAGTGTGTATGCACCGACTGGTTTTCAGCCCAGCGATGTCAGCGATCATCGCTATGCATACACGTTGGGTAAAAACGCCAAGTGTGTACGCACCTTTAAGGCCATCCCCATAAGTTAACCCTGTATGAGCAGCATGTCTTATAAAAAATAAAAATTATATTTGAGCATAACCATTTGCACCATAACACAACTCTGAATTAAAACAAAGGGGTCGATTCAATTCACCGACAGTTGAATAGCGCCGGGCTATTCAATATAGCGCCAAGTGACACTCAATTGTCGGGAATTCTTCTCTCACCCCCGGGGAGATGAGAGAAGAAATCAGACAAAAGTGCTGTCGCGAGGCTGATTCTGTCGAGAATCAGCATCGCGGCGGGGAGTTAAGTCGGAGAATGCCCGTTCTCCCAACAAATCAACCTGTTAAGTCCGGGAGAACGGACCTTCGCCAACTTAACTTGAGCTGAATTGAATAGCGCCAGGAGCTCTACTCAACTGTCGGTGAATTGAAATCGACCCCAAACACTTTAATTTGAGATAATATAAACATATACAGTATAAAAAATAAGATTTTACTCACCGGTAAAGCTATTTCTCGTAGTCCGTAGTGGATGCTGGGAACTCCGAAAGGACCATGGGGAATAGCGGCTCTGCAGGAGACTGGGCACAACTAAAGAAAGCTTTTAGGTCACCTGGTGTGCACTGGCTCCTCCCACTATGACCCTCCTCCAAGCCTCAGTTAGGACACTGTGCCCGGACGAGCTGACATAAGGAAGGATTTTGAATCCCGGGTAAGACTCTTACCAGCCACACCAATCACACCGTATAACTCGTGATACCATACCCAGTTTAACAGTATGAAAACAACTGAGCCTCTCAACAGATGGCTCAACAATAATCCTTTAGTTAACAATAACTATGTACAAGTATTGCAGACAATCCGCACTTGGGACGGGCGCCCAGCATCCACTACGGACTACGAGAAATAGATTTACCGGTGAGTAAAATCTTATTTTCTCTGACGTCCTAGTGGATGCTGGGAACGCCAAAAGGACCATGGGGATTATACCAAAGCTCCCAAACGGGCGGGAGAGTGCGGATGACTCTGCAGCACCGAATGAGAGAACTCCAGGTCCTCCTCAGCCAGGGTATCAAATTTGTAGAATTTTGCAAACGTATTTGCCCCTGACCAAGTAGCAGCTCGGCAAAGTTGTAAAGCCGAGACCCCTCGGGCAGCCGCCCAAGATGAGCCCACCTTCCTTGTGGAATGGGCTTTTACTGATTTAGGATGCGTCAGTCCAGCCGCAGAATGCGCCAGCTGAATTGTGCTACAAATCCAGCGAGCAATAGTCTGCTTAGAAGCAGGAGCACCCAGCTTGTTGGGTGCATACAGGATAAATAGCGAGTCAGTTTTCCTGACTCTAGCCGTCCTGGAAACATAATTTTTCAAGGCCCTGACAACGTCCAGCAACTTGGAATCCTCCAAGTCCCTAGTAGCCGCAGGCACCACAATAGGTTGGTTCAAGTGAAAAGCTGATACCACCTTAGGGAGAAACTGGGGACGAGTCCTCAATTCTGCCCTATCCATATGGAAAATCAGATAAGGGCTTTTACATGACAAAGCCGCCAATTCTGACACACGCCTGGCTGAAGCCAAGGCCAATAACATGACCACTTTCCACGTGATATTTTAGATCCACGGTTTTAAGTGGCTCAAACCAATGTGATTTTAAGAAACTCAACACCACGTTGAGATCCCAAGGTGCCACTGGAGGCACAAAAGGGTGCTGAATATGCAGCACTCCCTTCACAAACGTCTGAACTTCAGGTAGTGAAGCTAGTTCTTTCTGGAAGAAAATCGACAGAGCAGAGATCTGTACCTTAATGGAGCCTAATTTCAGGCCCATAGTCACTCCTGCTTGTAGGAAATGCAGAAATCGACCCAGTTGAAATTCCTCTGTTGGGGCCTTTTTGGCCTCACACCAAGCAACATATTTCCGCCATATGCGGTGATAATGCTTTTCAGTTACCTCTTTCCTGGCTTTAATCAGCGTAGGAATGACTTCCTCCGGAATGCCCTTTTCCTTCAGGATCCGGCGTTCAACCGCCATGCCGTCAAACGCAGCCGCGGTAAGTCTTGGAATAGACAGGGCCCCTGCTGCAGCAGGTCCTGTCTGAGCGGCAGAGGCCATGGGTCCTCTGAGATCATCTCTTGAAGTTCCGGGTACCACGCTCGTCTTGGCCAATCCGGAACCACGAGTATTGTTCTTACTCCTCGTTTTCTTATTATTCTCAGTACCCTTGGTATGAGAGGCAGAGGAGGGAACACAAACTGACTGGTACACCCACGGTGTCACTAGAGCTTCCACAGCTATCGCCTGAGGGTCCCTTGACCTGGCGCAATCTCTCTCTAGTTTTTTGTTTAGGCGGGACGCCATCATGTCCACCTGTGGCCTTTCCCAACGGTTTACCAACAGTTGGAAGACTTCTGGATGAAGTCCCCACTCTCCCGGGTGTAAGTCGTGTCCGCTGAGGAAGTCTGCTTCCCAGTTGTCCACTGCCGGAATGAACACTGCTGACAGTGCCAAGACGTGATTTTCCGCCCATCGGAGAATCCTCGTGGCTTCTGCCATCGCCATCCTGCTTCATGTGCCGCCCTGTCGGTATACATGGGCGACTGCCGTAATGTTGTCTGATTGGATCAGTACCGGCTGGTTTTGAAGCAGAGGCCTTGCCAGACTTAGGGCATTGTAAATGGCCCTCAGTTCCAGAATATTTATGTGTAGGGAAGACTCCTGACCTGACCAAAGTCCTTGGAAATTTCTTCCCTGTGTGACTGCCCCCCAGCCTCGAAGGCTGGCATCCGTGGTTACCAGGACCCAGTCCTGTATGCCGAATCTGCGGCCCTCTTGAAGATGAGCACTCTGCAGCCACCACAGTAGAGATACCCTGGTCCTTGGAGACAGGGTTATCAGCCGATGCATCTGAAGATGCGATCCCGACCACTTGTCCAAGAGGTCCCACTGAAAGGTTCTTGCATGGAACGTGCCGAATGGAATTTTGCTTCGTAAGAAGCTACCATTTTTCCCAGGACTCGTGTGCAGTGATGCACCGATACCTGTTTTGGTTTCAGGAGGTCTCTGACTAGAGATGACAGCTCCTTGGCTTTCTCCTGCGGGAGAAATACTTTTTTCTGGTCTGTGTCCAGAACCATCCCCAGGAACAGTAGGCGTGTGGTAGGAACCAGCTGTGACTTTGGAATGTATAGAATCCATCCGTGCTGTTGTAGCACTTCCCGAGATAGTGCTACTCCGACCAACAACTGCTCCTTGGACCTCGCCTTTATAAGGAGATCGTCCAAGTACGGGATAATTAAAACTCCCTTTTTTCGAAGGAGTATCATCATTTCTGCCATTACCTTGGTAAAGACCCTCGGTGCCGTGGACAGTCCAAACGGCAGTGTTTGGAATTGGTAATGGCAATCCTGTACCACAAATCTGAGGTACTCCTGGTGAGGATGGTAAATGGGGACATGTAGGTAAGCCTCCTTGATGTCCAGGGATACCATGTAATCCCCCTCCTCCAGGCTTGCAATAATCGCCCTGAGCGATTCCATCTTGAACTTGAATTTTTTTATGTATGTGTTCAAGGTTTTCAAATATAAAATGGGTCTCACCGAACCGTCCGGTTTCGGTACCACAAACAGTGTGGAATAGTAACCCCGTCCTTGTTGAAGTAGGGGCACCTTGACTATCACCTGCTGGGAATACAGCTTGTGAATTGCTTCTAGCACAGTCTCCCTGCCTGAGGGAGTTGTCGGCAAGGCAGATTTGAGGAAACTGCGGGGGGGAGACGCCTCGAATTCCAGCTTGTACCCCTGAAATACTACTTGAAGGATCTAGGGATCCACCTGTGAGCGAGCCCACTGATCGCTGAAATTTTTGAGGCGGCCCCCCACCGTACCTGGCTACGCCTGTGGAGCCCCCCCGTCATGCGGTGGACTCAGAGGAAGCGGGGGAAGAATTTTGATTCTGAGAACTTGCTGACTGGTGCAGCTTTTTCCCTCTTCCCTTGTTTTACACGCTTGCATTTCTGAAGCCGAAAGGACTGTACCTGATAATACAGTGCTTTCTGAGGCTGTGAGGAAAACCGAGGTAAAATGTATTTATTTTTATTTTTTTTCTCTTCCCAACTGTTGCTGTGGATACGAGGTCCCAGAGACCATCCCCAAACAATTCCTCACCCTTATAAGGCTCTATGTGCCTTTTAAAGTCAGCATCACCTGTCCAGTGTCGGGTCTCTAATAACCTCCTGACCGAATGGACATTGCATTAATTCTGGATGCCAGCCGGCAAAATATCCCTCTGTGCATCCCTCCTATATAAGACGACGTCTTATGTTCGCCAAATAGTATCCCTGTTTGACAGGGTTACAGACCACGCTGCAGCAGCACTATCTGCAGGTCTCAGTCTAGTACCAGAGTGTATAAATACAGACTTCAGGATAGCCTCCTGCTTTTTATCAGCAGGTACCTTCAAAGTGGCCGTATCCTAAGACGGCAGTGCCACCTTTTTTGACAAACGTGTGAGCGCCTTATCCACCCTAGGGGATATCTCCCAGCGTAACTTATCCTCTGGCGGGGAAAGGGTACGCCATCAGTAACTTTTTAGAAATTACCAGTTTCTTATCGGGGGAACCCACGCTTTTTCACACTTCATTCACTCATTTGATGGGGGAACAAAACACTGCCTGCTTTTTCTCCCCAAACATAAAACCCTTTTTTAGTGGTACTTGGGTTAATGTCAGAAATGTGTAACACATTTTTTATTGCCGGGATCATGTAACGGATGTTCCTAGTGGATTGTGTATATGTCTCAACCTCGTCGACACTGGAATCAGACTCCGTGTCGACATCTGTGTCTGCCATCTGAGGGAGCGGGCGTTTTTGAACCCCTGATGGCCTTTGAGACGCCTGGGCAGGCGCGGGCTGAGAAGCCGGCTGTCCCATAGCTGTTACGTCATCCAGCCTTTTATGTAAGGAGTTGACACTGTCGGTTTATACCTTCCACCTATCCATCCACTCTGGTGTCGGCCCCACAGGGGGCGACATCACATTTATCGGCATCTGCTCTGCCATCACATAAGCCTCCTCATCAAACGTGTCGACACAGCCGTACCGACACACCGCACACACACAGGGAATGCTCTGACTGAGGACAGGACCCCACACAGCCCTTTGGGGAGACAGAGTATGCCAGCACACACCAGAGCGCTATATAATTTAGGGATTAACACTATATTGAGTGAATTTTTCCCAATAGCTGCTTGTATATACAATATTGCGCCTACATTTAGTGCCCCCCCCCTCTCTTTTTAACCCTTTGAGCCTGAAAACTACATGGGAGAGCCTGGGGAGCTGTCTTCCAGTTGCACTGTGAAGAGAAAATGGCGCCAGTGTGCCGAGAGAGATAGCTCCGCCCCTTTTTCGCAGACTTTTCTCCCGCTTTTTTATGGATTCTGGCAGGGGTATTTATCACATATATAGCCTCTGGGGCTATATATTGTGATATATATGCCAGCCAAGGTGTTTTTATTGCTGCTCAGGGCACCCCCCCCAGCGCCCTGCACCCTCAGTGACCGGAGTGTGAAGTGTGCATGAGGAGCAATGGCGCACAGCTGCAGTGCTGTGCGCTACCTTGGTGAAGACTGATGTCTTCTGCCGCCGATTTTCCGAACCTCTTCTTGCCCCCCCTGGCTCTG
Organism: Pseudophryne corroboree; assembly: GCF_028390025.1. NCBI lineage: Eukaryota > Metazoa > Chordata > Amphibia > Anura > Myobatrachidae > Pseudophryne > Pseudophryne corroboree. Next base: position 920,387,260 of record NC_086445.1, read on the forward strand.
TAAGGGGGACAGCGGCGCGGCTCCGGGACCGAACACCAAGGCCAGTTCCATGCGGTCGATCCCTCTGGAGCTAATGGTGTCCAGTAGCCTAAGAAGCCCAAGCTAGCTGCAAGCAGGTAGGTTCGCTTCTTCTCCCCTTAGTCCCTCGCTGCAGTGAGCCTGTTGCCAGCAGGTCTCACTGTAAAATAAAAAACCTAATTATATACTTTCTTTCTAGAAGCTCAGGAGAGCCCCTAGTGTGCATCCAACCTCGGCCGGGCACAAAATCTAACTGAGGCTTGGAGGAGGGTCATGGTGGGAGGAGCCAGTGCACACCAGGTGACCTAAAAGCTTTCTTTAGTTGTGCCCAGTCTCCTGCGGAGCCGCTATTCCCCATGGTCCTTTCGGAGTTCCCAGCATCCACTAGGACGTCAGAGAAATAATGAATTGCATACCACAGCAGTTTACTTTACACAACGGTCTGATTCATAACCCAAGCTGCTGTGATGAAAGCAACACAGCAGCTCCAACAAGGAAGTGTGAGTCAGCTGCTTGATTTAGTGTTGCATGTTTGTAATTAAGGAGTCTAACCTGTTTATATACCAGAATATTCAAATCCCCAAACATAGGATGCACATTATATACAGATAACAGATCTAACAGTTTCAGTCACTTGTCTGTCTGCAAATGTATCCAAGCTTCAGGTCCATATAGGATGCTCAAGTGTAGTATCTGACTGAAACTTCAACTCAAGTCACTGACGGAACTTATATGGGACTAACTTGTCTCTATATGCAACCCAATGTCTGCCCACAAGAACACAGAATATTTGTCAGTTTATCAAGCCAACACACCCAAACTGTCTTTGAAGCATAGCCTTAACTATATCTGCCAGATAAATAAAGGTGAATAAATATGAAACTCATTACACAAGCATGACAGAGTAGAAAATACAACAAGGTCTGACTTATGTAACACAATGGGCAATATTCAATTGTTTATCCCTCACGATCTCCCATCTAAAGTGACAGGAGAGAATCCTGAATTGTGCTTATTTACCATGCTACTCATGCCCAGAGGGGTCTGGTTTAGCCGTATAAAGCAACTAAACCTGAGCAAACTAATCGGCGCAAAGCGCAAGCTGAAATGCCAGTGACCGATCATGCCCAAACAATTTAATAGCTCCATTGGGCGCCATCTACAGGCGAGAAAATAAGAATTTACTCACCGGTAATTCTATTTCTCGTAGTCCGTAGTGGATGCTGGGTACTCCGTAAGGACCATGGGGAATAGACGGGCTCCGCAGGAGACTGGGCACTCTAAAAGATTAGGTCCTATCTGGTGTGCACTGGCTCCTCCCTCTATGCCCCTCCTCCAGACCTCAGTTAGGGAAACTGTGCCCGGAAGAGCTGACACTACAAGGAAAGGATTTGGAATCCAGGGTAAGACTCATACCAGCCACACCAATCACACCGTACAACTCGTGATAACTATACCCAGTTAACAGTATGAAAACAACTGAGCCTCACTGAACATGGCTCATAACAATAACCCTTTAGTTAAGCAATAACTATATACAAGTATTGCAGACAATCCGCACTTGGGACGGGCTCCCACCATCCACTATGGACTACAAGAAATAGAATTGCCGGTGAGTAAATTCTTATTTTCTCTGACGTCCTAGTGGATGCTGGGTACTCCGTAAGGACCATGGGGATTATACCAAAGCTCCCAAACGGGCGGGAGAGTGCGGATGACTCTGCAGCACCGAATGAGCAAACTCAAGGTCCTCCTCAGCCAGGGTATCAAACTTGTAGAATTTTGCAAACGTGTTTGATCCCGACCAGGTAGCAGCTCGGCAAAGTTGTAAAGCAGAGACCCCTCGGGCAGCCACCCAAGAAGAGCCCACCTTCCTCGTGGAATGGGCTTTGACTGATTTAGGATGCGGCAGTCCAGCCGCAGAATGTGCAAGTTGAATCGTGCAACAGATCCAGCGAGCAATAGTCTGCTTAGAAGCAGGAGCACCCAGCTTGTTGGGTGCATGCAGGATAAACAGAGAGTCAGTTTTTCTGACTCTAGCCGTCCTGGAAACAGATTTTCAGGGCCCGGACTACGTCCAGCAACTTGGAAGCCTCCAAGTCCCGAGTAGCCGCAGGCACCACAATAGGTTGGTTCAAATGAAACGCTGATACCACCTTAGGGAGAAATTGGGGACGAGTCCTCAATTCTACCCTGTCCATATGGAAGATCAGATAGGGGCTTTTACATGACAAAGCCGCCAATTCTGACACACGCCTAGCCGAAGCCAAAGCCAAAAACATGACCACTTTCCACGTGAGATATTTCAACTCCACGGTCTGAAGTGGCTCAAACCAATGTGATTTTAGGAAATCCAACACAACGTTGAGATCCCAAGGTGCCACAAAAGGGGGCTGAATATGCAGCACTCCCTTAACAAACGTCTGAACTTCAGGCAGTGAAGCCAGTTCTTTTTGAAAGAAAATAGACAGGGCCGAAATCTGGACTTTAATGGATCCCAATTTTAGGCCCATAGTCACTCCTGACTGTAGGAAGTGCAGAAATCGACCCAGCTGAAATTCTTCTGTTGGGGCCTTCATAGCCTCACACCAAGCAACATTTTCGCCATATGCGGTGATAATGTTTTGCTGTCACATCCTTCCTAGCTTTTATCAGCTTAGGAAGGACTTCAACCGGAATGCCCTTTTCCATCAGGATCCGGCGTTCAACCGCCATGCCGTCAAACGCAGCCGCGGTAAGTCTTGGAACAGACAGGGCCCCTGCTGTAGCAGGTCCTGTCTGAGAGGCAGAGGCCAAGGGTCCTCTGAGATCATTTCTTGTAGTTCCGGGTGCCAAGTCCTTCTTGGCCAATCTGGAACGACGAGAATAGTTCTTACTCCTCTCTCTCTTATTATCCTCAGTACCTTTGGTATGAGAGGAAGAGGAGGGAACACATAAACCGACTGGTACACCCACGGTGTCACTAGAGCGTCCACAGCTATCGCCTGAGGGTCCCTTGACCTGGCGCAATATCTTTTTAGCTTTTTGTTGAGGCGGGACGCCATCATGTCCACCTGTGGCCTTTCCTAACGATTTACAATCAGCTGGAAGACTTCTGGATGAAGTCCCCACTCTCCCGGGTGGAGGTCGTGCCTGCTGAGGAAGTCTGCTTGCCAGTTGTCCACTCCCGGAATGAACACTGCTGACAGTGCTATCACGTTATTTTCCGCCCATCGGAGAATCCTTGTGGCTTCTGCCATCGCCATCCTGCTTCTTGTGCCGCCCTGTCGGTTTACATGGGCGACCGCCGTGATGTTTTCTGACTGAATCAGCACCGGCTGGTTTTGAAGCAGGGGTCTTGCCTGACTTAGGGCATTGTAAATGGCCCTTAGTTCCAGAACATTTATGTGTAGGGAAGCTTCCTGACTCGACCATTGTCCTTGGAAGTTTCTTCCCTGAGTGACTGCCCCCCAACCTCGGAGGCTTGCATCCGTGGTCACCAGGACCCAGTCCTGTATGCCGAATCTGCGGCCCTCGAGTAGATGAGCACTCTGCAGCCACCACAGCAGAGACACCCTGGCCCTCGGGGACAGGGTGATCAGCCGATGCATCTGAAGATGCGATCCGGACCACTTGTCTAACAGATCCCACTGAAAGATCCGTGCATGGAATCTGCCGAATGGAATTGCCTCGTAAGAAGCTACCATCTTTCCCAGGACTCGCGTGCAGTGATGCACCGACACCTGTTTTGGTTTTAGGAGGTCTCTGACCAGAGATGACAACTCCTTGGCCTACTCCTCCGGGAGAAACACCTTCTTCTGTTCTGTTTCCAGAATCATACCAAGGAACAGCAGACGCGTCGTAGGAACCAGCTGCGACTTCGGGATATTCAGAATCCAGCCGTGCTGTTGTAGCACTTCCTGAGATAGTGCTACTCCTACCAACAACTGCTCCCTGGACCTCGCCTTTATAAGGAGATCGTCCAAGTACGGGATAATTATAACTCCCTTCTTTCGAAGGAGTATCATCATTTCGGCCATTACTTTGGTAAATACCCTCGGTGCCGTGGACAGACCAAACGGCAACGTCTGGAATTGGTAATGGCAGTCCTGTACCACAAAACGGAGGTACACCTGGTGAGGTGGGTAAATGGGGACATGTAGGTAAGCATCCTTGATGTCCAGTGATACCATGTAATCCCCCTCTTCCAGGCTTGCAATAACCGCCCGGAGCGATTCCATTTTGAACTTGAACTTCCTATATAAGTGTTCAAGGATTTCAAATTTAGAATGGGTCTCACCGAACCGTCTGGTTTCGGTACCACAAACATTGTGGAATAGTAACCCCGTCCCTGTTGAAGGAGGGGAATTTTTATTATCACCTGCTGGAGGTACAGCTTGTGAATTGCCGCCAGTACTACCTCCCTGTCCTGGGGAGTAGCTGGCAAGGCTGATTTGAGGTAACAGCGAGGGGGAGACGTCTCGAATTCCAGCTTGTATCCCTGAGATACCACTTGTAGAACCCAGAGATCCACCAGTGAGCGAACCCACTGGTCGCTGAAATTCCGGAGACGGGCCCCCACCGCACCTGGCTCCACCAGTGGAGCCCCAGCGTCATGCGGTGGACTTAGTGGAAGCAGGGGAGGATTTTTATTCTTGGGAACTGGCTGTATGGTGCAGCTTTTTCCCTCTACCCCTGCCTCTGGGCAGAAAGGACGCGCCTTTAACCCGCTTGCCTTTCTGGGGCCGAAAGGACTGTACCTGATAATACGGTGCTTTCTTAGGCTGTGAGGGAACCTGAGGTAAAAATGTCGACTTCCCAGCTGTTGCTGTGGAAACGAGGTCCGAGAGACCATCCCCAAACAATTCCTCACCCTTGTAAGGCAAAACTTCCATGTGCCTTTTAGAATCCGCATCACCTGTCCACTGCCGAGTCCATAATACTCTCCTGGCAGAAATGGACATTGCATTAATTCTAGATGCCAGCCGGCAAATATCCCTCTGTGCATCTCTCATATATAAGACGACGTCTTTAATATGCTCTATGGTTAGCAAAATCGTATCCCTGTCGAGGGTATCAATATTTTCCGACAGGGTATCGGACCAAGCTGCTGCAGCACTACACATCCAAGCTGAAGCAATTGCAGGTCTCAGTATAGTACCGGAGTGTGTATATACAGACTTCAGGATAGCCTCCTGCTTTCTATCCGCAGGCTCCTTTAAGGTGGCCGTATCCTGAGACGGCAGTGCCACCTTTTTTGACAAGCGTGTGAGCGCCTTATCCACCCTCGGGGATGTCTCCCAACGTAATCTGTCCTCTGGCGGGAAAGGGTACGCCATCAGTAACTTTTTAGAAATCACTAGTTTCTTATCGGGGGAAGCCCACGCTTCTTCACACACTTCATTCAACTCATCTGATTGGGGGAAAACCACTGGTTGCTTTTTCTCCGCAAACATAATACCCTTTTTAGTGTGCAACACATTTTTCATTGCCGTAATCCTGTAACGGATGGCCCTAGTGGAATGTACATTAGTCTCGTCCTCGTCGACACTGGAGTCAGACTCCGTGTCGACATCTGTGTCTGCCATCTGAGGTAGCGGGCGTTTTAGAGCCCGTGATGGCCTTTGAGACGCCTGGGCAGGCACTGGCTGAGAAGCCGGCTGTCCCACAGCTGTTATGTCATCGAACCTTTTATGCAAGGAGTTGACACTGTCGTGTAAAACCTTCCACATATCCATCCACTCTGGTGTCGACCCCGCAGGGGGTGACATCACACTTATCGGCACCTGCTCCGCCTCCACATAAGCCTCAAACATGTCGACACAGCCATACCGACACACCGCACACACACAGGGAATGCTCTGACTGAGGACAGGACCCCACAAAGTCCTTTGGGGAGACAGAGAGAGTATGCCAGCACACACCACAGCGCTATATAATCAGGGATTTACACTAACACAAAGTGATTTTTCCCTATAGCTGCTTTACATATACAGTTTGCTCCTAAATTTAGTGCCCCCCCCTCTCTTTTTTACCCTTTGAGCCTGGAAACTGCAGGGGAGAGCCTGGGGAGCTGTCTTCCAGCGGAGCTGTGAAGAGGAAATGGCGCCAGTGTGCTGAGGGAGATAGCCCCGCCCCCTTCTCAGCGGACTTCTCCCGCTCTTATATTATTATGATGGCAGGGGATTTTTGCACATATATAGTTTTTTAGACTATATTATGTGCTGTTAGCCAATGTAAGGTACTCTAATTGCAGCCCAGGGCGCCCCCCCCCCCAGCGCCCTGCACCCATCAGTGACCGGAGTATGTGGTGTGCATAGGGAGCAATGGCGCACAGCTGCAGTGCTGTGCGCTACCTTAATGAAGACCGGAGTCTTCAGCCGCCGATTTCCAGGACGTTCTTCTTGCTTCTGGCTCTGCAAGGGGGACGGCGGCGCGGCTCAGGGACCGGACGACCGAGGCTGGGCCTGTGTTCGATCCCTCTAGAGCTAATGGTGTCCAGTAGCCTAGAAGCCCAAGCTAGCTGCAAGCAGGTAGGTTTGCTTCTCTCCCCTAAGTCCCTCGAAGCAGTGAGTCTGTTGCCAGCAGATCTCACTGAAAATAAAAAACCTAACAAATACTTTCTTTACTAGAAGCTCAGGAGAGCCCCTAGTGTGCAACCAGCTCGAGCCGGGCACAGATTCTAACTGAGGTCTGGAGGAGGGGCATAGAGGGAGGAGCCAGTGCACACCAGATTGGGCACTCTAAAAGAAAGATTAGGTCCTGTCTCCTGCGGAGCCCGTCTATTCCCCATGGTCCTTACGGAGTACCCAGTATCCACTAGGACGTCAGAGAAAACTATTTAATTTCACCCAATGGGCACAATTCAAAGAGATGAAGAGCGCTGGAAATTAGCACTGCGCTGTATGTAATGGCTCCAGGAGCTAAGTCAGCGAATGCCCTCTCTCCAGGACTTAACAGGGTGTTTTGTCGGGAGAACCGGCATTCTCCGACTTAAGTGCCCGAAGTGACGCTGTTTCCGCTGCGCTAAGGGCAGAAAATAAGAATTTACTCACCGGTAATTCTATTTCTCGTAGTCCGTAGTGGATGCTGGGAACTCCGTAAGGACCATGGGGAATAGCGGGCTCCGAAGGAGGCTGGGCACTCTAGAAAGATTTATGACTACCTGGTGTGCACTGGCTCCTCCCACTATGACCCTCCTCCAAGCCTCAGTTAGGACACTGTGCCCGGACGAGCTGACATAATAAGGAAGGATTTTGAATCCCGGGTAAGACTCATACCAGCCACACCGTACAACTCGTGATACTATATCCAGTTTGACAGTATGAAAACAACTGAGCCTCTCAACAGATGGCTCAACAATAACCCTTTCGTTAGCAATAACTATTTACAAGTATTGCAGACAATCCGCACTTGGGATGGGCGCCCAGCATCCACTACGGACTACGAGAAATAGAATTACCGGTGAGTAAATTCTTATTTTCTCTGACGTCCTAGTGGATGCTGGGAACTCCGTAAGGACCATGGGGATTATACCAAAGCTCCCAAACGGGCGGGAGAGTGCGGATGACTCTGCAGCACCAAATGAGAGAACTCCAGGTCCTCCTCAGCCAGGGTATCAAATTTGTAGAATTTTGCAAACGTGTTTGCCCCTGACCAAGTAGCTGCTCGGCAAAGTTGTAAAGCCGAGACCCCTCGGGCAGCCGCCCAAGATGAGCCCACCTTCCTTGTGGAGTGGGCATTTACAGATTTTGGCTGTGGCAGGCTTGCCACAGAATGTGCAAGCTGAATTGTACTACAAATCCAGCGAGCAATAGTCTGCTTAGAAGCAGGAGCACCCAGCTTGTTGGGTGCATACAGGATAAACAGCGAGTCAGATTTTCTGACTCCAGCCGTCCTGGAAACATATCTTCAGGGCCCTGACAACGTCTAGCAACTTGGAGTCCTCCAAATCCCTAGTAGCCGCAGGTACCACAATAGGCTGGTTCAGGTGAAACGCTGACACCACCTTAGGGAGAAACTGGGGACGAGTCCTCAATTCTGCCCTATCCATATGGAAAATCAGATAAGGGCTTTTACATGATAAAGCCGCCAATTCTGACACTCGCCTGGCTGAAGCCAAGGCCAATAACATGACCACTTTCCACGTGAGATATTTTAGATCCACGGTTTTTAGTGGCTCAAACCAATGTGATTTTAAGAAACAACACCACGTTGAGATCCCAAGGTGCCACAGGAGGCACGAACGGGGGCTGAATATGCAGCACTCCTTTCACAAATGTCTGAACTTCAGGTACTGAAGCTAGTTCTTTTTGAAAGAAAAATCGACAGAGCCGAGATCTGTACTTTAATGGAGCCTAGTTTTAGGTCCATATTCACTCCTGCTTGCAGGAAATGCAGAAATCGACCTAGTTGAAATTCCTCTGTTGGGACCTTTTTGGCCTCGCACCATGCAACATATTTCCGCCATATGCGGTGATAATGATTTGCCGTAACATCTTTCCTGGCTTTAATAAGCGTAGGAATGACTTCTTCCGGAATACCCTTTTCCTTCAGGATCCGGCGTTCAACCGCCATGCCGTCAAACGCAGCCGCGGTAAGTCTTGGAACAGACAGGGCCCCTGCTGTAGCAGGTCCTGTCTGAGCGGCAGAGGCCACGGGTCCTCTGAGATCATCTCTTGAAGTTCCGGGTACCACGCTCGTCTTGGCCAATCCGGAACCACGAGAATTGTGTTTACTCCTCGCTTTCTTATTATTCTCAATACCTTTGGTATGAGAGGCAGAGGAGGGAACACATAAACCGACTGGTACACCCACGGTGTCACTAGAGCGTCCACAGCTATCGCCTGAGGGTCCCTTGACCTGGCGCAATATCTTTTTAACTTTTTGTTGAGGCGGGACGCCATCATGTCCACCTGTGGTTTTTCCCAACGGTTTACCAGCATCTGGAAAACTTCTGGATGAAGTCCCCACTCTCCCGGATGGAGGTCGTGTCTGCTGAGGAAGTCTGCTTCCCAGTTGTCCACTCCCGGAATGAACACTGCTGACAGTGCTAGTACATGATTCTCCGCCCATCGGAGAATTCTTGTGGCTTCTGCCATCGCCATCCTGCTTCTTGTGCCTCCCTGTCGATTTACATGGGCGACTGCCGTGATGTTGTCTGACTGGATCAGCACCGGCTGGTGTAGGAGCAGGGATTTTGCTTGACTTAGGGCATTGTAAATGGCCCTTAGTTCCAGAATATTTATGTGAAGGGAAGTCTCCTGACTCGACCATAGTCCTTGGAAGTTTCTTCCCCGTGTGACTGCCCCCCAGCCTCGAAGGCTGGCATCCGTGGTCACCAGGACCCAGTCCTGTATGCCGAACCTGCGGCCCTCTAGAAGATGGGCACTCTGCAGCCACCACAGTAGAGACACCCTGGTTCTTGGAGACAGGGTTATTAAGCGATGCATCTGAAGATGCGATCCGGACCATTTGTCCAATAGGTCCCACTGAAAGATTCTGGCATGGAACCTGCCGAAGGGAATTGCTTCGTAAGAAGCTACCATCTTTCCCAGGACCCGCGTGCAGTGATGCACCGATACCTGTTTTGGTTTCAGGAGGTCTCTGACTAGAGATGACAACTCCCTGGCTTTCTCCTCCGGGAGAAACACTTTTTTCTGGACTGTATCCAGAATCATACCCAGGAACAGTAGCCGTGTCGTCGGAACCAGCTGTGACTTTGGGATATTCAGAATCCAGCCGTGCTGGTGCAGCACTTCCTGAGATAGTGCTACTCCCACCAACAACTGTTCCTTGGACCTCGCCTTTATTAGGAGATCGTCCAAGTACGGGATAATTAAAACTCCCATTTTTTCGAAGGAGTATCATCATTTCCGCCATAACCTTGGTAAATACCCTTGGTGCCGTGGACAGTCCAAACGGCAGCGTCTGGAATTGGTAATGGCAATCCTGTACCACAAATCTGAGGTACTCCTGGTGAGGATGGTAAATGGGGACATGCAAGTAAGCGTCCTTGATGTCCAGGGATACCATGTAATCCCCCTCGTCCAGGCTTGCAATAACCGCCCTGAGCGATTCCATCTTGAACTTGAATTTTTTTATGTATGTGTTCAAGGATTTCAAATTTAAAATGGGTCTCACCGAACCGTCCGGTTTCGGCACCACAAATAGTGTGGAATAGTAACCCCGGCCTTGTTGAAGTAGGGGTACCTTGATTATCACCTGCTGGGAATACAGCTTGTGAATTGCCGCTAGCACCGCCTCCCTGTCTGAGGGAGCAATCGGCAAGGCAGATTTTAGGAACCGGTGGGGTGGAGACGCCTCGAATTCCAGTTTGTACCCCTGAGATACTATTTGAAGGATCCAGGGATCCACCTGTGAGCGAGCCCACTGATCGCTGAAATTCTTGAGGCAGCCCCCCACCGTACCTGGCTCCGCCTGTGGAGCCCCACCGTCATGCGGCGGACTTGGAAGAAGCGGGGGAGGACTTTTGCTCCTGGGAACCTGCTGTTTGTTGCAGCCTTTTTCCCCTACCTCTGCCTCTGGACAGAAAAGACCCGCCTTTTCCACGCTTGTTTTTCTGGGTCCGAAAGGACTGAACCTGATAAAACGGCGCCTTCTTAGGCTGTGAGGGGACATGGGGTAAAAATGCTGACTTCCCAGACGTTGCTGTGGAAACTAGGTCCGAGAGACCATCCCCAAATAATTCCTCACCCTTATACGGCAAAACTTCCATGTGCCTTTTAGAATCTGCATCTCCTGTCCACTGGCGAGTCCATAAGCCTCTCCTAGCAGAAATGGACAATGCACTTACTTTAGATGCCAGCCGGCAGATTTCCCTCTGTGCATCTCTCATATATAAGACTGAGTCTTTGATATGGTCTATGGTTAGCAGGATCGTGTCTGTCTAGTGTGTCAATATTTTCTGACAGTTTATCTGACCACGCAGCGGCAGCACTGCACATCCATGCTGACGCAATAGCTGGCCTTAGTATAATGCCTGAGTGTGTGTATACAGACTTCAGGATCGCCTCCTGCTTTCTATTAGCAGGTTCCTTGAGGGCGGCCGTATCCGGAGACGGTAGTGCCACCTTTTTAGACAAACGTGTGAGCGCTTTATCCACCCTAGGAGGTGTTTCCCAACGTGACCTATCCTCTGGCGGGAAAGGGAACGCCATTAGTACCTTCTTAGGAATTACCAATTTTTTATCAGGGAAAGCCCACGCTTCTTCACACACTTCATTTAATTCATCTGATGGGGGAAAAACTAGTGTTCACTCTAAGCTTCTTTTGCAGGGCGCTGCGCCCTGCCCCTTTTTTGAGTGACAGAATGCCGCCCTGCCCGTTTGTGCCCGCCCTGCCGCCCTGCTAAGGACTGCTCTTCTCCCCCCGCCGCGCTGTCACTTCTTTCCCCCGCCGCGCTGTCACTTCTTTCCCCTGCCGCGCTGTCACTTCTCCCCCCCGCCGCGCTGGCACTTCTCCCCCCCGCCGCGCTGGCACTTCTCCCCCCCGCCGCGCTGATAGCTCTCAGCTGAAGGCGGAGACAGGGCCAGCGTGCAGTGGGGAGGAGCAGCCAATCAGAGCCTGCGGTGTCTCCCGCCAGTCCTCCGGCATGGTTTGATTCCCCCTCACCATGGCGCTGCGCGCTGACCTGGGCTCCGCCGTCAGCATCAAGAGACCGACCCCGCTGACCCGGCACAGCGCTTTCCTCCGCAACTGTGAGTGCCGCTCTGCATCTGCCCTGTGCCCGTCCTCCCCTTCCTCCTAGTGTTCTCTCCCTGTTACAGTGTGCCTCAGTGTTCTCTCCCTGGTGCAATGTGCCTCAGTGTTCTCTCCCTGGTGCAATGTGCCTCAGTGTTCTCTCCCTGGTGCAATGTGCCTCAGTGTTCTCTCCCTGGTGCAGTGTGCCTCAGTGTTCTCTCCCTAGTGCAGTGTGCCTCAGTGTTCTCTCCCTAGTGCAGTGTGCCTCAGCGTTCTCTCCCTAGTGCAGTGTGCCTCAGTGTTCTCTCCCTGGTGCAGTGTGCCTCAGTGCTCTACCTGCCGCAGTGTGTATAGGAGGTTCTACCTGGTGCAATGTGTATAACGTGCTCTATCTGGCGCAATATGTATAACGTGCTCTACCTGGCGCAGTGTGTATAGGAGGTTCTACCTGGTGCAATGTGTATAACGTGCTCTACCTGGTGCAATGTGTATAACGTGCTCTACCTGGCGCAATGTGTATAACGTGCTCTACCTGGCGCAATATGTATAACGTGCTCTACCTGGCGCAGTGTGTATAGGAGGTTCTACCTAGTGCAATGTGTATAACGTGCTCTATCTGGCGCAATATGTATAACGTGCTCTACCTGGCGCAGTGTGTATAGGAGGTTCTACCTGGTGCAATGTGTATAACGTGCTCTACCTGGCGCAATATGTATAACGTGCTCTACCTGCCGCAGTGTGTATAGGAGGTTCTACCTGGTGCAATGTGTATAACGTGCTCTATCTGGCGCAATATGTATAACGTGCTCTACCTGGCGCAGTGTGTATAGGAGGTTCTACCTGGTGCAATGTGTATAAGCAGCACTATTGTGTGGTATAATGTGATTTGGTACTATTATGTGGTCACGCCCCTTCCCCACGAAACAACTCCCCTAAATTTTTGCTGCACGCCTCCGGCGCGCACTGTCCATGCTTTCACCTATAGGAATGGGAGCACCAAGCATTATAGTATGTACCTGATTTGGCCCTTCTAACTTAAAAATGTGCCCTCACGAATGAAAAATGTGCCCTCACGAATGAAAAATGTGCCCTCCCCGTGATCAGCACCCTGCCCTAAAAAAATCCTAGAGTGAACACTAAAAAACTACGGGTAGTTTTTTCTCCCCAAACATAATACCCTTTTTAGTGGTACCTGTATTTATATCAGAAATGTGTAACACCTCTTTCATTGCCTCAATCATGCAGTGAATGGCCTTAGTGGGCATCAGGTTAGACTCATCGTCGTCGACACTGGTGTCAGTATCAGTGTCGACATCTGGGTCTGCGGTCTGAGGTAGCGGGCGTTTTAGAGCCCCTCATGACCTGTGAGACGCCTGGACAGGCACAAGCTGAGAAGTCGGCTGTCCCACATTTGGCATGTCGTCAAATTTCTTATGTAAGGAGTCTATACGTGCACTCATTTCTTTACATAAGCTCATCCACTCAGGTGTCTGCCCCGCAGGGGGTGACATCCCTTCTAAAGGCATCTGCTCCGTCTCCACATCATTATCCTCATCAAACATGTCGACACAGCCGTACCGACACACCGCACACACACAGGGAATGCTCCAACAGAGGACAGGACCCACAAAAGCCCTTTGGGGGGACAGAGTGAGAGTATGCCAGCACACACCAGAGCGCTATATAATGCAGGGACTAACTGAGTTATGTCCCCTATAGCTGCTTTTTCTATATAAATGTATACTGCGCCTAAATTTAGTGCCCCCCTCTCTTTTTTACCCTTTTCTGTAGTGTAGACTGCAGGGGAGAGCCAGGGAGCTTCCTTCCAGCGGAGCTGTGAGGGAAAAATGGCGCCAGTGTGCTGAAGGAGATAGCTCCGCCCCTTTTCCGCGGACTATTCTCCCGCTTTTTCCTATATTCTGGCAGGGGTATTTTCCACATATATAGCCTCTGGGGCTATATATTGTGGTATTTTTGCCAGCCAAGGTGTTATTATTGCTTCTCAGGGCGCCCCCCCCCCGCAGCGCCCTGCACCCTCAGTGACCGGAGTGTGAAGTGTGTGTGAGGAGCAATGGCGCACAGCTGCAGTGCTGTGCGCTACCTTGGTGAAGACTGATGTCTTCTGCCGCCGATTTTCCGGACCTCTTCTTGCTTCTGGCTCTGTAAGGGGGACGGCGGCGCGGCTCCGGGACCGAACACCAAGGCTGGGCCTGCGGTCGATCCCTCTGGAGCGAATGGTGTCCAGTAGCCTAATAAGCCCAAGCTGGCTGCAAGCAGGCAGGTTCGCTTCTTCTCCCCTTAGTCCCTCGCTGCAGTGAGCCTGTTGCCAGCAGGTCTCACTGAAAATAAAAAACCTAATTTCTATACTTTCTTTCTAAAGGCTCAGGAGAGCCCCTAGTGTGCCTCCAACCTCAGCCGGGCACAAAATCTAACTGAGGCTTGGAGGAGGGTCATAGTGGGAGGAGCCAGTGCACACCAGGTAGTCATAAATCTTTCTAGAGTGCCCAGCCTCCTTCGGAGCCCGCTATTCCCCATGGTCCTTACGGAGTTCCCAGCATCCACTAGGACGTCAGAGAAATAAGCATTGCGCCAGCATTATTGTCAGATTTCTGCTCGCACTCCTCCGGGGTTGCGAGCAGAAATCCCATTGTCTGGTGTCACAGGGTATGTACTGAAAGGCCCTGAGAGCCAAATCCTGGCGCTATTAAAATCTCTCCGAATCAAATCGCGCCCTATGACTGTCTGAATTTGAAAAACTCGCTATTTTTACACACCCTCCCTCCCCCTCCCATGGTCAATCTCTAAAATCAGTCGTGTTCACTCACATGGATCAGTATTTTATATAGTTTCCTAAGATCACCCATTAAATGCAACTGAAGGTGCATACACACTGTGCAATGTTTTCTTCTGATTTTGGCAATATAGTCAAAATCATAACAAAGGTTAACACATACCGCACCGTCTGTACCCAGCTTGCAATACCAATGTGTGCTTCCTTGGGGTCAGTAAAAGCAAGAAAAAATACTGTTCAGGTAAGGCAATTTTGACTATATTGTGTATAATCTAGTTTCTAGTCAATATTGTATATAGTCAAAATCGCAAGTAAAGGGCTCCGGAGAGTTCAAGGGAAATTGCAAAATCGGCACTTAGTCAATATCTCACTGTGTATGCAACTTAAGAAACACACCACAGCTGACAAATAAAAATAAAATAAGATTTTACTCACCGGTAAATCTATTTCTCGTAGTCCGTAGTGGATGCTGTGACTCCGTAAGGACCATGGGGATTAGCGGCTCCGCAGGAGACTGGGCACAACTAAAGAAAGCTTTAGGACAACCTGGTGTGCACTGGCTCCTCCCACTAAGACCCTCCTCCAGACCTCAGTTAGGATACTGTGCCCGGAAGAGCTGACACAATAAGGAAGGATTTTGAATCCCGGGTAAGACTCATACCAGCCACACCAATCACACCGTATAACTCGTGATACTATACCCAGTTAACAGTATGAAATATAACTGAGCCTCTCAACAGATGGCTCAACAATAACCCTTTAGTTAGGCAATAACTATAAACAAGTATTGCAGACAATCCGCACTTGGGATGGGCGCCCAGCATCCACTACGGACTACGAGAAATAGATTTACCGGTGAGTAAAATCTTATTTTCTCTGACGTCCTAAGTGGATGCTGGGACTCCGTAAGGACCATGGGGATTATACCAAAGCTCCCAAACGGGCGGGAGAGTGCGGATGACTCTGCAGCACCGAATGAGCAAACTCTAGGTCCTCCTCAGCCAGGGTATCAAACTTGTAGACTCTTACAAAAATGTTTCAACCCGACCAATTAACAGCTCGGCAAAATTGTAAAGCCGACACCCCTCGGGCAGCCGCCCAAGAAGAGCCCACTTTTCTCGTGGAATGGGCTTTTACAGATTTAGGGTGCGGAAGTCCAGCCGCAGAATGTGCAAGTTGAATCGTGCTACAGATCCAGCGAGCAATCGTCTGCTTAGAAGCAGGAGCACCCAGCTTGTTGGGTGCATACAGGAGAAATAGCGAGTCAGTTTTCCTGACTCCAGCTGTCCTGGAAACACATACTTTTCAGGGCCCTGACTACATCCAGTAACTTGGAATCCTCCAAGTCCCAAGTAGCCGCAGGCACCACAATAGGTTGGTTCACATTAAAAAATACCACCTTAGGAAGGAATTGGGAACGAGTCCTCAATTCCACCTTATCCATATAAAATACCGATAAGGGATTTTGTATGACAAAACCGCCAATTCTGATACACGCCTGGCCGACGCCAAGGCCCACAGACTGACCACTTTCCACGTGAGGTATTATAGCTCCACGGATTTAAGTGGCTCAACCCAATGCGACTTCAGGAAATCCAACACCACGTTGAAATCCCACAGTGCCACTGGAGGCACAAACGGGGGCTGACTATGCAGCACTCCCTTAACAAAAGTCTGAACTTCAGGCAGTGAAGCCAGTTCAATTTTGGAAGAAAATCGATAGAGCCGAAATCTGGACCTTAATGGAACCCAATTTTAGGCCCATAGTCACCTCTGACTGTAGGAAGTGCAGAAATCGACCTAGCTGAAATTTCTCCTTTGGGGCCTTCCTGGCCTCACAGTACGCAACATATTTTCGCCATATGCGGTGATAATGGTTTGCGTTCACTTCTTTCCTAGCTTTAAATAGCGTAGGGATAACTTCCTCCGGAATTCCCTTTTCCTTCAGGATCCGGCGTTCAAC
Organism: Pseudophryne corroboree; assembly: GCF_028390025.1. NCBI lineage: Eukaryota > Metazoa > Chordata > Amphibia > Anura > Myobatrachidae > Pseudophryne > Pseudophryne corroboree. The sequence continues at coordinate 920,403,714 of NC_086445.1, forward strand.
CGCCATGCCGTCAACGCAGCCGCGGTACGTCTTGGAACAGACAGGCCCCCTGCTGCAGCAGGTCCTGTGAGCGGCAGAGGCCATGGGTCCTCTGAGATCATTTCTTGGAGTTCTGGTTACCAAGCTCTTCTTGGCCAACCCGGAACAATGAGTATAGTTCTTACTCCTCTCCTTCTTATTATTCTCATTACCCTGGGTAAGAGAGGCAGAGAAGGGAACACATACACCGACTGGTACCCCCACAGCTATCGCCTGAGGGTCCTTGACCTGGCGCATTATCTTTGTAACTTTTAGTTGAGGCGGGACGCCATCATGTCCACCTGTGGCCTTTCCCAACGGTGTACAATCATTTGGAAGACTTCTGGATGAAGTCCCCACTCTCCCGGGTGGAGGTCGTGTCTTCTGAGAAAGTCTGCTTCTCAGTTGTCCACTCCGGGAATGAACACTGCTGACAGTGCTAACACATGATTATCCACCCATCGGAGAATCCTTGTGGCTTCTGCCATCGCCATCCTGCTTCTTGTGCCGCCCTGTCGGTTTACATGAGCGACCGCCGTGATGTTGTCTGACTGGATCAGCACCGGCCGGTGTTGAAGCAGGGTCTAGCCTGACTTAGGGCATTGTAAATGGCCCTCAGTTCCAGAATATTTATGTGTAGGGAAGTCTCCTGACTGTTCCATAGCCTTGGAAGTTCCTTCCCTGTGTGACTGCCCCCCAGCCTCGACGGCTGGCATCCGTGGTCACCAGGACCCAGTCCTGTATGTCGAATCTGCGGCCCCTTAGAAGATGAGCACTCTGCAGCCACCACAACAGCGACACCCTGACCCTTGGAGACAGGGTTATCCGCCGATGCATCTGAAGATGCGACCCGGACCACTTGTCCAACAGATCCCACTGGAAAATCCTTGCATGGGACCTGGCGAATGGAATTTCTTCGTAAGAAGCTACCATCTTTCCCAGGGCTCGCGTGCATTGATGCACCGACACCTGTATACATATTAGGAGGTCTCTGTCCAGAGACACCACTCCTTGGACTTCTCCTCCGGGAGAAACCCTTTTTATCCTGTTCTGTGTCCAGAACCATACCCAGGAACAGTAGACTCGTCGTAGGAACCAGCTGCGACTTTGGAATATTCAGAATCCAGCCGTGCTGTTGTAGCACTTCCCGAGATAGTGCTACTCCGACGAACAACTGCTCCCTGGACCTCGCCTTTATAAAGAGATCGTCCAGGTACGGGATAATTATTTCGGCCATTACCTTGGTAAATACCTCGGTGCCGGGAACAGACCAACGGCAACGTCTGGAATTGGTAATGACAATCCTGTACCACAATATTGAGGTACTCCTGGTGAAGAGGGTAAATAGGGACATGCAGGTAATCATCCTTGATGTCCAGTGATACCATGAAATTCTCCAGGCTTGCAATAATCTCCCTGAGCGATTCCATTTTGAACTTGAACCTTCGTATATAAGTGTTCAAGGCTTTCAATTTTAGAATGGGTCTCACCGAACCGTCTGGTTTCGGTACCACAACATTTTGGAATAGTAACCCCGGCCTTGTTGAAGGAGGGGTACCTTGATTTCACCTGCTGGAAGTACAGCTTGTGAATTGCAGCCAGTACTACCTTTCTCCGAGGGCAGCAGGCAAGGCTGATGTGAGGTAACGGCGAGGGGGAGTCGCCTCGAACTCCAGCCTGTATCCCTGTGATACTGTTTGCAGAACCTAGGGATCCACCTGTGGGCAAGCCCACTGGTCCCTGAAGTTCCCGAGACGCGCCCCTACCGCACCTGTCTCCACCTGTGGAGCCCCAGCGTCATGCGGTGGACTCAGAGGAAGCGGGGGAAGATTTTTGATCCTGGGAACTGGCTGCTGGTGCAGCTTTTTTCCTTCTTCCCTTGTCTCTGTGCAGAAAGGAAGCGCCTTTGACCCGCTTGCTTTTCTGAAGCCGAAAGGACTGTACCTGAAAATACGGTGCTTTCTTAGGCTGTGAGGAAACCTGAGGTAACATTTTTTCTTCCCAGCTGTTGCTGTGGATACGAGGTCCCAGAGACCATCCCCAAACAATTCCTCACCCTTATAAGGCAGAATCTCCATGTGCCTTTTACAGGCAGCATCACCTGTCCACTGCCGGGTTTCTAATACCTTCCTGGCAGAATGGACATTGCATTAATTCTGGATGCCAGCCGGCAAATATCCCTCTGTGCATCCTTTATATATAAGACAACGTCTTTAATATGCTCAATGTTAGCAAAATATTATCCCTGTCTTAGAGTATTAATATTATCTGACAGGGTATCAGACCACGCTGCAGCAGCACTATTTATGCTGAGGCAATTGCAGGTCTCAGTATATAACCTGAGTGTGTATATACAGACTTCAGGATCGCCTCCTGCTTTTTATCAGCAGGTTCCTTCAAGGTGGCCGTATCCTAAGACGGCAGTGCCACCTTTTTTGACAAACGTGTGAGCGCCTTATCCACCCTAAGGGATATCTCCCAACGTGACCTATCCTCTGGCGGGAAAGGGTACGCCATCAGTAACTTTTTAGAAATTACCAGTTTCTTATCGGGGGAACCCACGCTTCTTTACACACTTCATTCATTCATCTGATGGGGGAACAAAACACTGGCTGCTTTTTCTCCCCAAAAATAAAACCCCTTTTATGTGGTACTTTAGTTCATGTCAGAAAATGCGTAACACATTTTTTTATTGCCGAGATCATGTAACGGATGTTCCTAGTGGATTGTGTATATGTCTCAACCTCGTCGACACTGGAGTCAAACTCCGTGTCGACATCTGTGTCTGCCATCTGAGGTAACGGGCGTTTTTTGAGCACCTGATGGCCTTTGAGACGCCTGGGCAGGCGCGGGCTGAGAAGCCGGCTGTCCCACAGCTGTTATGTCATCCAGCCCTTTATGTAAGGAGTTGACACTGTCGGTTAATACCTTCCACCTATCCATCCACTCTGGTGTCGGCCCCACAGGGGGCGACATCTTATTTATCGGCCTCTGCTCCGCCTCCACGTAACCTTCCTCATCCAACATGTCGACACAGCCGTACCGACACCGCACACACACAGGGAATGCTCTGACTGAGGACAGGACCCCACAAAGTCCTTTGGGGAGACAGAGAGAGAGTATGCCAGCACACACCAGAGCGCTATATAATGCAGGGATTAACACTATAACTGAGTGATTTTTCCCCAATAGCTGCTTGTATACATATATTGCGCCTAAATTTAGTGCCCCCCCTCTCTTTTTAACCCTTTGAGCCTGAAAACTACAGGGGAGAGCCTGGGGAGCTGTCTTCCAGCTGCACTGTGAAGAAAAAATGGCGCCAGTTTTCTGAGGGAAAAGCCCCGCCCCTTTTTCGGCTGACTTTCTCACGCTTTTTCTGGAATACTGGCAGGGGTAATTTTACATCTATATAGCCTCTAGGACTATATATGATGTAGATTTGCCAGCCAAGGTATCATATATTGCCCTCAGGGCGCCCCCCCCAGCGCCCTGCACCCATCAGTGACCGGAGTGTGAGGTGTACATGAGGCGCAATGGCGCACAGCTGCAGTGCTGTGCGCTACCTTGGTGAAGACCGAAGTCTTCTGCCGCCGATTTTCCGGACTCTTCATGCTTCTGGCTCTGTAAGGGGGACGGCGGCGCGGCTCCGGGAACGAACACCAAGGTCGGGTCCTGCGGTCGATCCCTCTGGAGCTAATGGTGTCCAGCAGCCTAAGAAGCCCAAACTACCACCTGTTAGGTAGGTTCGCTTCTTCTCCCCTTAGTCCCTCGCTGCAGTGAGTCTGTTGCCAGCAGATCTCACTGTAAAATAAAAAACCTAAATATACTTTCTTTCTAGGAGCTCAGGAGAGCCTCTAGTGTGCATCCAGCTCAGCCGGGCACAAGAATCTAACTGAGGTCTGGAGGAGGGTCTTAGTGGGAGGAGCCAGTGCACACCAGGTAGTCCTAAAGCTTTCTTTAGTTGTGCCCAGTCTCCTGCGGAGCCGCTAATCCCCATGGTCTTTACGGAGTCCCAGCATCCACTTAGGACGTCAGAGAAAAAAAAAACACAAACTTGATAAGCACTTTAAAACTACCACAGATGCACACTGTTTGATATTTTAGTTATCCCAACAATCAGGGGAATTTTTATGCAAGTGAAAGTCACGATATTGCCAGCACATACTAACATACAGATGTAGCCACTCTCATTGTGGCTGTGGCTACGTGCGTCTTTGACACGATGCGCACGCACACCGGCGTGCACTTGTGTCTTACTTGCACCCACGCATATTAACTTTGCATTGAGTGTCAAAAGTTACTGCTGGAGCAGGTGTGAGTAGGCGTGCCGAAAGTGCCCGTGCAATCAGTTCGCACTCACAATGACTACGGCTACATCTGTACTATGCAATTTTTTTTTCAGAAGTTACCAATTTTCTGCCACAGCAGACTAAGGGACTAATTCAGACCTGATTGCTCTTGTGCGAGTTCAAATGACAGAGCATGCGTATGCCCCGCAATGTGCAGGCCAAACAGAAAATTTAACTCGCACGGCGTACGCAAGCACTTTCAGCGAGGGCGACTTAAGTCAGCGCCGGCCCCGATCAGCCCGATTCTATCGCACTGTAGGAGTAAGTCCTGGGCTACGCCGTATTAATAGTGTTCACTCTAAGCTTCTTTCGCGGGGCGCTGCGCCCTGTCCCTTTTTTGAGTGACAGAATGCGCCCTGCCCGTTTGTGCCCGCCCTGCTAAGGACTGCCTTCTCCCCCCGCCGCGCTGTCACTTCTTCCCCCCCGCCGCGCTGATAGCTCTCAGCTAAAGGCGGAGACAGGGTCAGCGTGCAGTGGGGAGGAGCAGCCAATCAGAGCCTGCGGTGTCTCCCGCCAGTCCTCCGGTATGGTTTGATTCCCCCTCACCATGGCGATGCGCGCTGACCTGGGCTCCACCGTCAACATCAAGAGACCGGCCCTGCTGACCCGGCACAGTGCCCTCCTCTGCAACGTTGAGTGCCACTCTGCATGTGCCCTCCCCTCCTAGTGCTCTCTACCTGGCGCAATGTGTATAACGTGCTCTCCCCCTGGCGCATTGTGTATAACGTGCTCTCTCCCTGGCGCAATGTGTATAGCGTGCTCTCTCCCTGGCGCAATGTGTATAGCGTGCTCTCTCCCTGGCGCAATGTGTATAGGAGGTTCTACCTGGTGCAATGTGTATAAGCGGTACTATTGTGTGGTATAATGTGATTTAGTACTATTATGTGGTCACGCCCCTTCCCCCCAAAACAACGCCCCTAAATTTTTGCTGCACGCCTTCGTGCCCTCGCGAATTAAGAATGTGCCCTCCCTGTGATCAGCACCCTGCCCTAAAAAAATCCTAGAGTTAACACTATATTAAGGCACAGATTTATCAAACCTTGGAGTGATAAATGGCAAGTTGATAAAGTACCAATCTATCAGTTCCTATCATTATTCAAACACAGCCTGTAACATGGCAGTTAGGAGCCGATCATGTACTCTAGCACCGTGCAATTTATCACTCTCCAAGGCTTGATAAAAATGGGCTTAAATATGTGCAGATTATAGAGAATGCCCACATACTGCATGATATCATGACCTTTTGGCCAACATCTTTTGCAGAGGCTGACCGATCCAATAATAGTAGCCAAGCGTTTCTAGACCATTTTATTGGCATTTGCTCAAAACGGTCATGCCTACACACTACGTCATAAAACAGATAGATCACCTATGACCCTATAACTTGTGTAGTGTGTAGCTAGCTTAAGGGGACAATTCAATTGTTTGTAGCTCCCATCTAAACTGCACAGAAGCTATTCAGTTTGTTTTACCAATATATTTGCCACTTCATTCATAATTCTACAAATAAATCTTTAGCAGTAACTGTAGTTAGAATGAGCTACGATGTACATTGTGGCTCATCCCAAATAAAACCGTTCCAAAATTGAAATAAAATTTATACTACATACTGCCAACCAGAAAAACCTTTTAATCAAGAATCTGCCAAGATTGCTTACCAGTCCAATATGGAAAGGAAAACTATTTAGGGAAGAAAATAAAATGGGCTCAATTCAACTCAGCGTGGATTGAATAGCTCTGGGAATTAGCTCTTGGTGCTATTCAAATCAGCGCAGATGTGTTGGAGAAGACTAGTTCTTCAGAACAAAATGGTGTGTTGTCACAAGAGCCGGCATTCTCACACTAAAGTGCCCAGCTCAATGCTGTTTCCGCTGAGCTAAGGGCAGAAATCAGCACCAAGGCAGCACTTGTGTCATATTTCTACTCACAACCCACCAGGGGTGCAAGATGAAATCCTCTCGTCGGGTGTCACATCGCACTGAATAGAATAGCAGGAGCTAGTTCTCAGCGCTATTCAATCCACACTGAATAGAACCCAAATGGTGTTCAGGTGTAGATATACAGAATTCAAATATAAGCAGAGGATAAGAGCAACACTGCAACTTATCCTAATATCCACATAGAATACACAAACCCTCAGATTGCATCACTTTCACCCATATAATCATCCCGGTGTTGACTTTGATAGACTAAATGATGCTGTGAAGGTAGAGGACAACACACACCCCATCAGTGTAGTACACTGTGCAAGAATGAGGACCATACACCCATCTCACATCAGGATATTACACCATACAAGAAGAGAGAACACCACATGTCCCATCTCACATCAGGGTATTAAACAAGGCCGAAACATGACCATCTTACATCATATACTATACATGTAGCAAAATCCACAAGTCAGGACATTACACTGCACGTTCCATTTATGTCAGAGTATTATACTGTCCCAGTAACAAGGACCACTGGGTGTACTCTCCCACGTCATATTATACTGTACATAACAAAGACCACACATGTCCTATCTCACATCATGTTATTACACTGTACAATATCACCACTACTCCCTTGCACAGGTCAGAAGATGCTAAAACAAATACCTCCTTAGTTTCAGTACATAGCAGCAGTGGGCAGAAGCCACATTAGCACAGTGCCAGGCGGCCCCTACACCAGGCAGATGCCGGGTAACCAGCCGGAATCAGCATAGGAACAATACTCAACAGACACGGCCAGCCGGCCACCATACAGACCCGGCTCAGGGCACAATGGGCCGCCGCGGCCTCCGCCACCACACACAGGAGTAGTATGGGGGAGGCGGCAGCAGCAGCGGAGGTGTACAGTCCCCGGCCTCACACCGGCACTAGGGGGTAGGAAAGGATACTCCCGGTTCCGGAACGCCTCCTTGGTGTGCTCCACCACGAATACTTCTTCCCCTTCCGCGGGCGACTCTGTCAACGGCTTCACCAGCGAGAAGGGCCTGCGGCCCAGCAGCGGCGCCATCCCTCGGGCAGTGTGATGGGACGCTGCGTAGCTCCGTGAGGCGGCGAACGGCCCGATCCGTACGCGGGGAGTAACGGAGACACCGCCTGACACTTCCCGCCCCCGCCGCTTTCCCGCGCTGACCCCTCACACACCAACAAGAGAAGAAGGGATTGAAAAATGGCGGGAGATTCCTTTCCGCCGCCGGCTCACTCCACCGCACAAACAACCATGAATGCGATGACAGTCAGGCCACGCCTACTGCCCCGCGAAACCGGAGTGCGATTGGTCGTTTCGGCAGCCGGGATTTTCTCTCCGCTCTTCCTATTGGACGTCGCCGCTCTTTCGGCCACGCCCCTTCTTCTTCCCCTCTCCTCAGCAAGGTGAGTTGCAGCGCGCGCAACGGGGTCGCAGATGTCATTAATATTGTATAAGATTGTTTTTTTTTTTATCAACTTTATTGACATGAACAAAAAACGTAAACAGTAATATCCGGGCATTTCCGCGCTTTGTCTTTTCACTTTTTGCCACCCACTCATTAGCTTCTGCCCGCGTACTGCTGCTGCTGTATATAGGCCGCGGCCGTACAGAGCGACTCAGCCACTGTCACTGGGACAATAACAGCGGACAGGGACTGGCATGGCTGCCACAGAGTACACGCTCATAGGCGTATTGTTTGAGTTCTGTCTTTATTTTCCCTCTGCTTTATGTGATCTGATGCCCTACTCTGAGGAATTGCGCATTCCTCCCTCATTTGAACCTTAACACCTGTAAGACTGTAAATGATTTCCCATGGTAAAATATTAAAATTGCTTTTCATTGTACACCCATAGCATTTTAGTTTTATTTAACCAAAAAACATATGTATAGACAATTGGACATTGAGGGGGACATTTACTACTAAGCAGTGATAAGAGCGGAGAAGTGAGCCAGTGGAGAAATTGTTCTAAATCGGAGTGGGAGAAGGGACCTTCTGACGTCACTAGGGGAGGAGACATGTCACCAGGGGGAGGAGCTACAGCCGAACAGGGTACCAGAAAAGTACGCTCGCCATGCTTCGGGCTCGGTGGCTCGCTTTGCTCGCCACCTGATTCTTAAAGGTAATAGTTGGTGGCGTGGATAGTAGAGGAACTATCCTGCTGGCTTAGCTCCTCCCCCTTGTGTCGTGGCTCCTCCCCTTGACGTAAAAGGTCCCTTAGGCCACTTGGATCTAGCATCAACCGTGGAGAAATCAGTACTGAAGTAACATCTATAATTTCTCTAACGTCCTAGTGGATGCTGGGGATTCCGTAAGGACCATGGGGAATAGACGGGCTCCGCAGGAGACATGGGCACTTTAGGAAAGAATTTAGATTCTGGTGTGCTCTGGCTCATCCCTCTATGTCCCTCCTCCAGACCTCAGTTTGAATCTGTGCCTGGACGAGCTGGGCGCTGTTCAGTGAGCTCTCCTGAGCTTGCTGTAAGAAAGTATTTTGTTAGGTTTTTTATTTTCAGGGAGCTCTGCTGGCAACAGACTCCCTGCATCGTGGGACTGAGGGGAGAGAAGCAGCCCTACTCTCTGCAGATAGGTCCTGCTTCTTAGGCTACTGGACACCATTAGCTCCAGAGGGATCATACACAGGATCTCACCCTCGTCGTCCGATCCCAGAGCCGCGCCGCCGCCGTCCTCCTCGCAGAGCCGGAAGACAAGCCGGGTGAGCATATCCTCAGGGACCATGCAGATAGCGTGCACATTCTGGTACACTACTCAGACCGGCGATTGTGTCGGCATGGGTTTATAGCGCTGTAGCAGCGTGGTCAGGTACCTTATCAGCAGAGATTGAGACCCTAGTATGTATATATATATATATATAGATATATATATTAAAGATGCTGTCTTATTTATATATATATATATATATATATATATATATATATATAAAACGTGCCCAAAGAGACATTAGTCTACTGGGTTCTAGAGTCAACGATATGTCGATTTCGGTTTGACATGTCCTGTAGAATATGCAATGGACAGGTGATGCCGACTTAAGAGGTATATGGAAGGCTGAGGATTGTGTGGAGAAGGGATCTCGGACCTGGTCTCCACAGCTATAGCTGGTAATTCTGATCTTTTACCTTATATTCCTGCACAGCCTAGGAAAGCACGACATTATCAAATGCAGCCTTTCGATCACAAAGAAACAAGAAAGTCAGAAGTGCGTCCTTTCTTGCCAGAGGCAGGGGCAGAGAAAAGAAGCTGCACAACACAGCTAGTTTCCAGGAACAGAAGTCCTCCCCGGCCTCTACAAAATCCACCGCATGTCGCTGGGGCTCCACAGGCGGAGCTAGGCCCGGTGGGGGCACGTCTTCGTAATTTGAGCCACAAGTGGGTTCACTCCCTGTTGGATCCCTGGGCAATTGATATTGTGTCTCAGGGATACAAGCTGGACTTTGAGGAGATGCCCCTCACCGACGGCCCTGCTGGCTTCCTCCCACAAGAGGGAAATAGTGTTAACTGCAATTCACAAATTGTATCTTCAACAGGTGGTGGTCAAGGTTCCCCTCCTTCAACACGGAGGGGGTTATTATTCGACCATGTTGTAGTCCCGAAACCGGACGGGTCAGTCAGACCCATATTGAATTTAAAATCCCTGAACCTATACCTGAAAAGGTTCAAGTTCAAGATGGAATCGCTAAGAGCGGTCATCGCAAGCCTGAAAGGGGGAGATTTTATGGTGTCTCTGGACATAAAGGATGCATACCTTCATGTCCCCATTTATCCACCTCATCAGGCGTACCTCAGATTTGCGGTACAGGATTGTCATTACCAATTTCAGACGTTGCCGTTTGGTCTCCCCACGGCTCCGAGAATCTTCACCAAGGTAATGGCGGAAATGCTCCTGCGGAAGCAAGGTGTCACAATTATCCAGTACTTGGACGATCTCCTCATAAAAGCGAGATTAAGAGAGCAGTTGCTGAACAGCGTATCACTTTCTCTGGAAGTGTAACGGCAACACGGCTGGATTCTAAATATTCCAAAGTCGCAGTTGGTTCCTACGGCTCATCTGCCTTTCCTAGGCATGATTCTAGACACAGACCAGAAAAGGGTTTATCTCCCGATAGAGCTCAGGAGCTCATGACACTGGTCAGGAACCTATTAAAACCAAAACAGGTGTCAGTGCATCACTGCACTCGAGTCCTGGGAAGGATGGTGGCATCATAAGAGGCCATTCCCTTCGGCAGGTTCCATGCGAGGACCTTTTCAATGGGACTTACTGGACAAGTGGTCCGGATCACATCTTCAGATGCATCGGTTAATCACCCTATCCCCCAGGGCCAGGGTGTCTCTCCTGTGGTGGCTGCAGAGTGTTCACCTTCTCGAGGGCCGCAGATTCGGCATTCAGGACTGGGTCCTGGTGACCACGGATGCAAGCCTCCGAGGGTGGGGGCAGTCGCACAGGGAAGGAATTTCCAAGGTCTGTGGTCAAGTCAGGAGACTTGCCTTCACATCACCATCCTGGATTTAAGGGCCGTATACAACGCCCTACGTCAAGCGGAGACCCTGCTTCGTGACCAACCGGTTCTGATTCAGTCAGAAGCCACCAGAATTCTTCGCTGGGCGGAGAATCGCGTAAGCGCACTGTCAGCAGTGTTCATCCCGGGAGTGGACAGCTGGGATGCAGACTTCCTCAGCAGGCACGACCTCCACCCGGGAGAGGGGGGACTTCATCAAGAAGTCTTCACGCAGATTGCAAGTCGGTGGGAACTGCCACAGGTGGACGTGATGGCATCTCTCCTCAACAAAAAGCTACAGATATTGCGCCAGGTCATGAGACCCTCAGGCGATAGCTGTGGACGCACTGGTGTCACCGTTGGTGTTCCAATCGGTCTATGTATTTCCTCCTCTTCCTCTCACAAGGTGCTGAGAATCATAAGAAAAAGAGGAGTGAGAACAATACTCATTGTTCCGGATTGGCCAAGAAGGACTTGGTATCTAGTTCTGCAAGAAATGCTCACAGAGGACCCGTGGCCTCTGCCTCTAAGACAGGACTTGTTGCAACAGGGGCCCTGTCTGTTCCAAGTCTTACCGCGGCTGCGTTTGACGGCATGGCGGTTGAACGCCGGATCCTAGCAGAAAAAGGCATTCCGGGTGAGGTCATTCCTACGCTGATATAGGCTAGGAAGGATGTGACGGCTCAACATTATCACCGTATATGGCGAAAATATGTGGCTTGGTGTGAGGCCAGGAATACCCCTACGGAGGAATTCCAGCTAGGCCTTTTCCTTCACTTCCTACAGTCGGGAGTGACTTTGGGCCTTCAATTGGGTTCCATTAAGGTTCAGATTTCGGCCTTATCCATTTTCTTTCAAAAAGAACTGGCTTCTCTGCCTGAAGTTCAGACGTTTGTAAAGGGAGTGCTGCATAGTCAGCCCCCTTTTGTGCCTCCAGTGGCACCTTGGGATCTTAACGTGGTGTTGAGTTTCCTGAAATCACACTGGTTTGAACCACTCAAAACAGGTGGAAGTAAAATATCTCACGTGGAAGGTGGTCATGCTATTAGCCTTGGCTTCGGCTAGGCGTGTGTCAGAATTGGCGGCTATGTCACATAAAAGCCCTTATCTGGTTTTCCATGCGGATAGAGCAGAATTGCGGATCCGCCCACAATTTCTGCCGAAAGTGGTTTCATCCTTTCATATAAACCAACCTATTGTGGTGCCTGTGGCTACTACTGACTTGGAGGATTCCGAGTTACTTGATGTGGTCAGGGCTTTGAAGGTTTATGTTGCCAGAACGGCTAGGGTCAGGAAAACAGAATCTTTGTTTATCCTGTATGCTTCCAACAAGCTTGGGGCGCCTGCTTCAAAGCAAACTATTGCTCGCTGGATCTGTAACACGATTCAGCAGGCTCATTAGGCGTCTGGATTGCCGCTGCCAAAATCAGTTAAGGCCCATTCTTATCACTGACCTGGTCGAAGGGTGTTGTGGACTCGGGGCTTCTTCCGGTGACTGGGAAGAGGAACCGCTACTGGGTCACAATAGAGATGGCCGGATGTAGGTCTTCTTCATACAGGATGAAGACGGTAAGCAGGAAGCACGGAGGAATGCTTGAAGGTCTCCTGAAAAACAAGACTAGTAAAAGTGCTAAGTGCTGAGGTACAGAGGTGCTGGTGTTATTGAGGTACTGAAGGCACTGAGATGCTGGAGGTACTGAGGTTCTGTGGCACTGAGGTGCCGAGGCGCTGAGGTTCTGTGGTGTTGAGGCACCGAGGTACAGAGGTTCTGAGGCACTGAGGTTCTGAGGCGCTGAGGTTCTGAGGCGCCGAGGCACTGAGGGCGCTCAGGCGCCTTGGTGGCACGGAGGTGCGTGATGGCGCTCGGGCGCTTGGAGGCACGGAGGTGCTTGATGGCGCTCGGGCGTTTGGAGGCACGGAGGTGCGTGATGGCGCTCGGGCGCTTGGAGGCACGGAGGTGCGTGATGGTGCTCGGGCGCTTGGAGGCACGGAGGTGTTTGATGGCGCTCGGGCGCTTGGAGGCACGGAGGTGCGTGATGGCACTCGGAGGCACGGAGGTGCTTGATGGCGCTTGGAGGCACGGAGGTGCTTGATGGCGCTCGGGCGCTTGGAGGCGTGGAGGTGCGAGGAAACACTGATACACTGGAGACACGGGTATGCTGGAAGGCACAGCGGAAACAGGAACAAGGGAGCTCTGGAGATCACGGCTTCTGACAGGCAGAATGATGATACACAGGCGCCGGCTCCCTGCTCTGCGTCTGGCTTTGAACCTCCCGCCTTAGTCTGATTGGCGGAGCGGGCAGATGACGTCAGCCCCGCTCCGCCTACCTAATCCAGAACAGCATGGCGGCGCCCTCGCTCCGGGAGCCGCCGGAGAGACCCGCCGACCCGACGCCGGACCCCCGAGGCCGCCGGAGGAGAGAGACGCCAGGCCATCCAGGACACCCGCAGAGGTAAGCGCGGCCGCCGCTGCCCGCGGGGTGTGACAGTACCCCCTCCTCCAGGAGTGGCCCCTGGACACTTTCCGGGTTTAGTTGGATGTCTGGAATGGAAGATCCGAACCAGTCGGGGAGCCATTACCTCAGTAGCATTAATCCAACTTCTCTCTTCAGGACCATAACCTTTCCACTCTACCAAGTACTGTAGTTTTTTATGAAAATAACGAGAGTCAAGAATAGCTTTGATTTCAAATTCTGTCCCAGCTTCAGACACTGTAGTAGTTGGCCTAGGAGATGCTGAGTGGAACCGATTTAGAATGAGGGGGCGGAGGAGAGAGACGTGGAAGGAGTTTGGAATTCGAAGGTGGGAAGGCAACTCCAATTTGCAAACGACCGGGTTCAAGACTTGCCGCACTGAGAAAGGACCAATGAATCTTGGGGCAAATTTCATGGTGGGTACTTTCAAACGAAGATTGCGGGTAGAGAGCCATACCTTGTCACCAACCTTATATTGAGGAGCTGCTCGTCGTTTCCTATCTGCAAAGAATTTATAGCGACCGGAAACCCTCTTAAGATTGGCATGAACTCGGCTCCAAATTTGAGTGAAATGTCGGAGAGTTGAAGCTGCAGCAGGAACTTCTTCTGGAGGACAAATGGGCAACTCCGGAACTTTGGGATGAAATCCATTATTAATAAAGAATGGAGACTCACCAGCAGAAGAATGATAAAGATGGTTGTGGGCAAACTCAGCCCACGGCAACAACTCCACCCAGTTATCTTGAGAAGGGGAAAGGTAAATACGGAGAATTTAAGTGAAAATGGGGGGAACTATACTGAGAGGAGTATAGAGAGGAGAGCAGTAACCCTAACGGGACAGGAAGTATTAATGACCACTTCCGGAAAAACGGAATTCAAACAAATAAAACCCTTATGAATGCATATCCAGAGTGATTTTTCAGTGGATAAGGGTATGTACAGGTTGGGGATACTATAGAATGTTAAAAAGGTTTATAACTGAGTGAAATTGAGGATTGTAAATGTATTAATGAATGTAAGACCGCCCACTTACTTATGATTGGCTAGTAGTAGTATAAATATAGAAGGCCTGACAACCACCAGTACACCTTGAAAAAGACTTTATGTTGAAACGCGTTGGTGGATCAAGCCAGAGACTGATACAGCGTGGAACCTTGAAGGGCAGAACAACTGGACCGTGGAGGAGTTACACCCGGGACTAACCCTTTCATGTGCAACACATGCCTTGTATAGGCCCACTCTGGTACGCAGTTACTCTGTATGGTGGTGGATAACTGAATGATTGTCATCATATGAATTTTTAAAGTTTTAGAATAAATGGAAAAATTGTTTTACGCTATGAGAGGCGTTTTTTCTAATCTCATTTGAGGTATCTTGGACGTCTATGTGAGAAGATATCAGAACGTGAATTATTGTCATCATTATTCCTTGCAAGAATCTGATGGACATTACGCTTTGGTGATATTTATCCCAATTGGGGAGCGCTATTCATATATTTTTTTGTTTCAAATACGGAGAAAAGTCTCTAGATCCTGATTGACGCGTTCAGTTTGCCCATTAGTCTGTGGATGGTAAGCAGAAGAGAATTTGAGCTTAATTTGTAGAGTTGAACAGAGGGCTCTCCAGAATCTTGCTGTAAACTGTACTCCCCGATCTGAGACTATTTCCAGAGGTAACCCGTGCAGGCGGAAATGCTCTTGGATAAATAACAGGGCCAACTTGGAAGCGGAGGGTAATCCGGTCAACGGAACAAAATGTGCCATCTTAGAGAATCGGTCAATGATCACCCAAATGGTGTTATGACCCTTAGAGAGCGGTAATTCAGTAACAAAGTCCATCGAGATATGAGTCCAAGGCCTTTTAGGAATGGATAAAGGATGCAACAACCCCGCAGGCGGCAGACGTGGAGTTTTGTGCTGAGCACATTGAGGACACGAATTGACATACTCTTGAACATCTTTTTTCATAGTGTCCCACCAGTATGATCTTCGCAGAAATTCCCACATTTTCTGAACTCCCGGATGACCAGAAAACTTAGAAGTATGTGCCCACTGCAACAGTTTCGGTCGAAATTTAACTGGTACCGACATTCTTCCAGGAGGAGGACCCAACCTAGTGGGAGCTGCAGAAATAGAGATGGGACTGAGGATTAATGCCTTCCCCATTGTATTCTCCTCATCAGAAGCCATCACTGAACGGGATAGGGCATCCGCCTTGGTATTTAGAGTTCCAGCCCGATACTTGATGATAAAGGAAAATCTGGTAAAGAAGAGCGCCCATCTTGCCTGACGGGGGTTCAAACATTGGTCCGTCTTTAGATACAGTAAATTCTTGTGGTCCGTAAAAATTGTAATTAAGTGTTTAGCACCCTCCAGAAGATACCTCCATTCTTCCAACGCAGATTTAATTGCCAGTAGCTCTTTGTCTCCGATGGTGTAATTTAGTTCAGCAGGGGAGAACTTGCGAGAATGAAACCCACACGGATGCAACTTCCCATCTGAAGCGTACTGCGAGAGTACAGCACCTATGCCTACCGTGGAAGCATCAACCTCCAAAAAGAATGGTTTTAGGAAATCTGGCTGCTGAAGTACGGGAGAAGATATAAAGGCGGTCTTCAACTGTTTGAACGCTGCTACTGCTTCAGAAGGCCAATTGCTTGGGTCAGCCCCTTTCTTAGTCAGAGCCGTAATAGGTGCCACGATGGTAGAGAAACCTCTTATAAATTTCCGATAATAATTTGCGAATCCTAGAAATCGTTGCACTGCTTTTAAGGAAAGAGGTTGAGTCCAATCCCGGATGGCCGAGAGTTTCTCCGGATCCATACGCAATTCAGTTCCAGAAATAATTTAGCCCAAAAATGAAATAGAAGGAACCTCAAAGGTGCACTTGGAGATCTTGCCATAAAGATGATTCTTGCGCAACCGAAGGAGTACTTCCTTAACCTGTAGTCGGTGCTCAGAAAGATTCTTTGAAAAAATCAGAATGTCATCCAAATAGACTACTACATTCAGATACAACATATCCCGAAAGACTTCATTAATGAATCCTTGAAAGACAGCGGGGGCGTTGCTGAGGCCAAATGGCATTACCAGGTACTCATAATGCCCGTCTCTAGTATTGAAAGCCATCTTCCACTCATCTCCTTGTCGAATACGTATTAAGTTTTATGCTCCTCTTAAGTCAAGCTTAGTAAATACTCGAGCTCCACGCACTCTATCGAAAAGCTCTGTGATGAGCGGCAGAGGATACTTGTTTTTAATGGTGACTTCATTTAAACCACGATAGTCAATGCATGGTCTCAGCCCTCCATCTTTTTTCCTTACAAAGAAGAAGCCAGCTCCCGCTGGAGAAGTGGAGGGACGGATCAACCCCTTCTGCAAATTCGACTTAATGTACTCTGACATAGCTTGTGTCTCTGGAACCGACAAAGGATAAGTGCGACCTCGGGGCGGCATTTTCCCAGGAATGAGCTCAATGGGACAGTCCCAAGCCCTATGCGGAGGTAATTTATCAGCCGCCTGTTCCGAGAAGACATCTAAAAATTCTCGATAAGCCTCAGGAACTAACTCCACGTCCAACTTGGCCGATGCACGGAGTGGAACGACAGGAGTAAGACAATTCAATCGTCAGAAAGGACTCCAAGAAATTATTTGTGTCAACCCCCAGTCGACATGAGGGTTGTGTAGCCTGAGCCAGGGAAGACCCAAAACGAGATCATGAGACATTTCCTGAATAACTAGAAACTTCAGTTGTTCACGATGTAAAGCTCCCACTTGTAGCTGAATTGACTCAGACTGACTCGTAATCAAGGCGTTAGGAATTTGAACACCGTTAATGGCTGTAATAGTAATAGGTCGCTCGACCAACTGTAATTTCAAACCCAAACTCTGGGCGCAGGGGAGAGAAATAAAATTCCCCGCAGCACCTGAATCCAAAAGAGCCATAACGGTTTTGACTTCTGTTTTAGTAGACAAAGATACTGAGAGTAAACAGTCCACTTCTGGAGAAGATTGAGAAACCACACCCAGCTTGACTTCCCCGGAACAGGCTAGGATTGCCCGTTTCCCGGGCGAGCTTTGCAAGACTTGAGGAAGTGATCCGCGGCTCCACAGTAGAGGCAAAGTCTGTTCTCACGCCGACGCTGTCGCTCCTCTGGAGACAGTCGAGACCGATTAATCTGCATGGGTTCGTCTGGAGCTGTCGTAACCGATGGTTTAGACGGAGGAGCCCGGAATCTGCACCGATCAGACCGAGAACGTTCGCCAACTCGTTCCTGCATGCGGAGATCCACTTTCACACAGAGCGAGATCAACTGTTCCAAAGAATCTGGCAAATCTCTTGTAATCAATTCGTCTTTAAGACGGTCGGACAGCCCGTTCCAGAAAGCGGCCCGTAAGGCATCATTATCCCAGCGTAATTCGGAAGCTATGGTCTGAAAATGAATCACATACTGACCAACTGAACGAGAGCCTTGTCGAACTCTGAGAAGATCTGAAGAGGCAGCGGCCGTTCTGCCAGGCTCATCAAAGATCCTGCGGAAAGATGAGATGAAATTAGTGTAGCTGGAAACCAAAGGATCAGATCGCTCCCATAAAGGAGACACCCATTCCAGCGCTGAACCCTCAAGCAAGGAAATAATGTATGCTACTTTGGATCGATCCGTGGGAAAGTTGTGTGCGAGGAGTTCAAACTGCACCTCGCACTGGTTAAGAAAACCACGGCAATTCTTCGGGTTGCCGTTGTAGCGAGAGGGAGTGGGAAGCTGAAGGCGTGACCTGGTACCGGACACTGCGTGAGCATTATCAGGAACGACTACCGGAGTGGGTACTGGAGCTGGAACCGGAACTACTGAAGCCAGGGAAACCTGAATTTGATCCAACCTGCCAGATAGTTCTTGGAGATACCGCATCACCTGGTTTTGCGCCGCTTCCTGACTCTGAACACGGGAAACCAGATCTTGGATGGCACTTGCTTCTGGGTTCCGATTCCCCCGGGTCCATGTGGCCTGTGTATACTATCACTGACCTGGTCGAAGGGTGTTGTGGACTCGGGGCTTCTTCCGGTGACTGGGAAGAGGAACCGCTACTGGGTCGCAATAGAGATGGCCGGATGTAGGTCTTCTTCATACAGGATCAAGACGGTAAGCAGGAAGCACGGAGGAATGCTTGAAGGTCTCCTGAAAAACAAGACTAGTAAAAGTGCTAAGTGCTGAGGTACAGAGGTGCTGGTGTTATTGAGGTACTGAAGGCACTGAGATGCTGGAGGTGCTGAGGCACCGAGGTACTGAGGTTCTGTGGCACTGAGGTGCCGAGGTGCTGAGGTTCTGTGGTGTTGAGGCACCGAGGTACAGAGGTTCTGAGGTACTGAGGCGCTGAGGTTCTGAGGCGCCGAGGCACTGAGGGCGCTCAGGCGCCTTGGTGGCACGGAGGTGCGTGATGGCGCTCGGGCGCTTGGAGGCACAGAGGTGCTTGATGGCGCTCGGGCGTTTGGAGGCACGGAGGTGCGTGATGGCGCTCGGGCGCTTGGAGGCACGGAGGTGCGTGATGGCGCTCGGGCGCTTGGAGGCACGGAGGTGCTTGATGGCGCTCGGGCGCTTGGAGGCACGGAGGTGCGTGATGGCGCTCGGAGGCACGGAGGTGCTTGATGGCGCTCGGGCGCTTGGAGGCACGGAGGTGCTTGATGGCGCTCGGGCGCGTGGAGGTGCGAGGAAACACTGAGACACTGGAGACACGGGTATGCTGGAAGGCACAGCGGAAACAGGAACAAGGGAGCTCTGGAGATCACGGCTTCTGACAGGCAGAATGATGATACACAGGCGCCGGCTCCCTGCTCGGCGTCTGGCTTTGAACCTCCCGCCTTAGTCTGATTGGCGGAGCGGGCAGATGACGTCAGCCCCGCTCCGCCTACCTAATCCAGAACAGCATGGCGGCGCCCTCGCTCCGGGAGCCGCCGGAGAGACCCGCCGACCCGACGCCGGACCCCCGAGGCCGCCGAAGGAGAGAGACGCCAGGCCATCCAGGACACCCGCAGAGGTAAGCGCGGCCGCCGCTGCCCGCGGGGTGTGACACATTCCACTAGGAAGGTGGGCTCTTCTTGGGCGGCTGCCCGAGGGGTCTCGGCATTACAGCTGTGCCGAGCGGCTACTTGGTCAGGTTCAAACACTTTTGCAAAGTTCTATATGTTTGATACCCTGGCTGAGGAGGACCTTGTGTTTGCTCAATAGGTGCTGCAGAGTCATCCGCACTCTCCCGCCCGTTTGGGAGCTTTGGTATAATCCCCATGGTCCTTACGGAGTCCCCAGCATCCACTAGGACGTTAGAGAAAATAAGATTTTACTTACCGGTAAATCTATTTCTCGTAGTCCGTAGTGGATGCTGGGCACCCGTCCCAAGTGCGGACTTGTATATAGTTATTGCTGCAATAAGGGCTATGTTATTGTTGCATCAGGGTTGAACTGATGCTCAGTTGTTGTTCATACTGTTGACTGGGTAAGTTTATCACAAATTATACGGTGTGATTGGTGTGGCTGGTATGTATCTTGCCCTGGATTGCAAAAATCCTTTCCTTGTACTGTCAGCTCTTCCGGGCACAGTTTCTCTAACTGAGGTCTGGAGGAGGGGCATAGAGGGAGGAGCCAGAGCACACCAGAATCTAAATTCTTTCTTAAAGTGCCCATGTCTCCTGCGGAGCCCGTCTATTCCCCATGGTCCTTACGGAGTCCCCAGCATCCACTACGGACTACGAGAAATAGATTTACCAGTAAGTAAAATCTTATTTTGCATACTATAAAATAATACAGAGCTGCTGATTGGTTCATGGGGACACTTTTCCACTGGCTCACTTCACCGCTCTTATCACTGCTTAGTAAATGTCCCCTTAAGAAAGAAACCATGGCTTGTTGGCAGACAGCACAAAGGAGCCTCAGCCACAGGCGCTCCACCATTTAATATGGAAAATCTCCATCTGATACCAACCATTAGGATTGGCGATTCCGCATCGATCTTTTGCATTGATGTGGGGTCTCAATGTATACATGCAATCTTGAGGGTCATCATTGGCAGTTGTGGCCTCAGACTGGTTACACCTGCGTGCACGAGGCACGGTGGATGCAACCCGGACGGAAACGCCCAAGGGGGAGGGGGGGTGGATTACACATGACACAAACCAGACCCAACACAAATTATTCTCACCGGATACAGGCTTGTCCCCTTGATCGTCGGGGGTCCCAATGTCGGCACCTGGAATACACTACAAACAACAACCCAGAACGGTACCCTACTCCCAGCCTACCTTCAATGGGGGCCTGACTATGGAAGGCCCGTGGACAGTAGCGAGCATTGCACGACACGATTTGGAACAGTACTCAACAACGTGGGTAATGCACAATAATAACAAACAAGGCGGAACAATGTAGAACACTGCGCGACAATGTATATAATGTACAATAGCAGCGAACAAGGCAGAACAATGTAGAACAGTGCACGACAATGTGTATAATGCACAACAATGGAGACAAATGCCGAATGATTGAGGAATGATGGGGGGCCTAGCGCCCTCTACAGCCCAAGTCTGTGGCCTGTCTGCCCGTGTGTGGGGTAACAATGGGGCCTAGCGACCTCTGCAGCACAGGCCGTGTGTGGGCAGCAATGGGCACGGTAGTACAGTGGGGTTTGGGGTGATGTGAGGGGACAAGGGGAATGGGGGCCTCACTGAGGGCTTATCTGGTCCACCGACCTCCAGTCCCAGCAGCGGGTCGCCCGTAGTGCAGCCTCCGCTGGTCTCACCGAGCTCCTCCTCCTTCGGGGTGCCGCGACTTGTCCTGTCTAGCAGTCCTCTCCTCTCGAAACTCTTGCTCCCGCTGCACATGGGCGTTTAAAAATCCCGTCTAGCGGCCTCCTGGGACGGGTGACGTGGCAGGTCTTCATTGGGCCGCTGCGTCGCCCGGTGAGGACGCGCCAGAGCACGTGGGCTCGCCCGTCACTGCGGGAGCCAGCAGCAGGGACTGGGCACGGCGGTTACCCAGGATACTCGGGTGCCTTAAGTATGGGATGCTCCAACAAGCAGCGGCCTCAAAAACGGGGAAGTCACCCCCACAAAGGTAAACAAAAAACAAATAGAGAGGCTGTGCTATTCCAAAGATGTATCAACAATAATATAAATGTATCAATATACTTTTTAATGTAAAAATATCTAAAATAGCATGGTGAATGCACCATAAACATGCAACAGTAAATACAATGAAAAATAAAAAACATGCAATATTAAACTGTATGTTTGATTCGGTTACCCAAGTGGACAAAAAGAATTGGAGAGTGGAAAGTCCGTTCCTATATGATCCCCCAAGGTGAGTAAAGTGTCCAGTTCAAGCAGTTTAGGAGATAAGCAATGTCCGACTGTAAGGTATATTGTATGGTATATTACCGCTAGAGGTTTGTGATGCTCCAAGGTGTAAATGATCAGCTCCTCATGCAATGCGGTGAAGAAGAAATGGTCGGTTCAACTTGCTATTAGAATCCTCCATAAACAAATGGTAATCTGGATTAGGATGGGGGTGGTTCGGTCTTCCAACGATGTCCAAACTTGGGTCCTGGTGTACCTGACGCGTTTCGCTGCTGTCAGCTAGCAGCTTTTTCAAAGGTGTCCTCAGTTAAGATATATGGGGTTTATATACCCCTAACAATATGGTGGCTGATTAGCCCCTGGTGTGTACTGTTGCATAATTATCTAATAATATATATAATAACAATGTAAAATCAAGATATGAGGCAGACCTCTCTCACACATGATGGGAATATTCAGGTATGATTAGGTTTTGATTAAAATTTAATCGTATATAAATTATATTAAACTTGTAAAGCGAAGGGAAACAGGAAGTGTAAGTGAGTATGCTAACCAATCATTGCTTTTGTTATGGTTAGCATCACTATGGAGACGTCACCCATATAATATAATTGGTTGGGGATAGAAGGAAAAGGTAGCCCAAACTCCTCTCAGCATAGGAAAGTCCGGTCACGTGATGTTGTTTATATCACGTGACCGGGGTTCCGTCTACAGCTGCTTGTATATTATATTAGAGGATGGGACGGGAGCAGCACAGTGGACGCCCAAATATGGAGGTCCGGTCACGTGACCGTGATTTGTCACGTGACCGGAACTTCCATAGTATGCGTCAAGACGTGAGGGACCGTCACGAGATGGGCGCTGTATTAGTTACTTCCGCCCCAAAGCAACGGAGAGTAATCATGAAAGGCGCCCTCCCTAGAACTTCCGCTCGCACTTTGCGGGGGAAGGTTTTCATAGGCGGTAATGATACTTCTGCCCTCATCATTCACCACATAGATTGGCTTAGGCAGACTGGTTACACCTGCGTGCACGAGGCACGGTGGATGCAACCCGGACGGAAACACCCAAGGGGGAGGGGGGGTGGATTACACATGACACAAACCAGACCCAACACAAATTATTCTCACCGGATACAGGCTTGTCCCCTTGATCGTCGGGGGTCCCGATGTCGGCACCTGGAATACACTACAAACAACAACCCAGAACGGTACCCTACTCCCAGCCTACCTTCAATGGGGGCCTGACTATGGAAGGCCCGTGGACAGTAGCGAGCATTGCACGACACGATTTGGAACAGTACTCAACAACGTGGGTAATGCACAATAATAACAAACAAGGCGGAACAATGTAGAACACTGCGCGACAATGTATATAATGTACAATAGCAGCGAACAAGGCAGAACAATGTAGAACAGTGCACGACAATGTGTATAATGCACAACAATGGAGACAAATGCCGAATGATTGAGGAATGATGGGGGGCCTAGCGCCCTCTACAGCCCAAGTCTGTGGCCTGTCTGCCCGTGTGTGGGGTAACAATGGGGCCTAGCGACCTCTGCAGCACAGGCCGTGTGTGGGCAGCAATGGGCACGGTAGTACAGTGGGGTTTGGGGTGATGTGAGGGGACAAGGGGAATGGGGGCCTCACTGAGGGCTTATCTGGTCCACCGACCTCCAGTCCCAGCAGCGGGTCGCCCGTAGTGCAGCCTCCGCTGGTCTCACCGAGCTCCTCCTCCTTCGGGGTGCCGCGACTTGTCCTGTCTAGCAGTCCTCTCCTCTCGAAACTCTTGCTCCCGCTGCACATGGGCGTTTAAAAATCCCGTCTAGCGGCCTCCTGGGACGGGTGACGTGGCAGGTCTTCATTGGGCCGCTGCGTCGCCCGGTGAGGACGCGCCAGAGCACGTGGGCTCGCCCGTCACTGCGGGAGCCAGCAGCAGGGACTGGGCACGGCGGTTACCCAGGATACTCGGGTGCCTTAAGTATGGGATGCTCCAACAAGCAGCGGCCTCAAAAACGGGGAAGTCACCCCCACAAAGGTAAACAAAAAACAAATAGAGAGGCTGTGCTATTCCAAAGATGTATCAACAATAATATAAATGTATCAATATACTTTTTAATGTAAAAATATCTAAAATAGCATGGTGAATGCACCATAAACATGCAACAGTAAATACAATGAAAAATAAAAAACATGCAATATTAAACTGTATGTTTGATTCGGTTACCCAAGTGGACAAAAAGAATTGGAGAGTGGAAAGTCCGTTCCTATATGATCCCCCAAGGTGAGTAAAGTGTCCAGTTCAAGCAGTTTAGGAGATAAGCAATGTCCGACTGTAAGGTATATTGGCCCTCATTCCGAGTTGTTCGCTCGCAAGGCGAATGTAGCAGAGTTACACACGCTAAGCCGCCGCCTACTGGGAGTGAATCTTAGCTTCTTAAAATTGCGACCGACGTAGGCGCAATATTGCGATTACAAACGAGATAGCAGTTTCTGAGTAGCTTCAGACTTACTCTGCCTGTGCGATCAGTTCAGTGCTTTTCGTTCCTGGCTGACGTCATAAACACACCCAGCGTTCGCCCAGGCACTCCCACCGTTTCTCCGGCCACTCCTGCGTTTTTTCCGGAAACGGTAGCGTTTCCTGCCACACGCCCATAAAACGCCGTGCATCCGCCCAGTAACACCCATTTCCTGTCAATCACAATGCGAACGTCGGAGCGATGAAAATGCCGTGAGTAAACTTACTTTCTTCATAGTAAAGTTACTTGGCGCAGTCGCAGTGCGAACATTGCGCATGCGCACTAAGAGAATTCTCACTGCGATGCGATGAAAAACTCCGAACGAACAACTCGGAATGAGGGCCCTTGTATGGTATATTACCGCTAGAGGTTTGTGATGCTCCAAGGTGTAAATGATCAGCTCCTCATGCAATGCGGTGAAGAAGAAATGGTCGGTTCAACTTGCTATTAGAATCCTCCATAAACAAATGGTAATCTGGATTAGGATGGGGGTGGTTCGGTCTTCCAACGATGTCCAAACTTGGGTCCTGGTGTACCTGACGCGTTTCGCTGCTGTCAGCTAGCAGCTTTTTCAAAGGTGTCCTCAGTTAAGATATATGGGGTTTATATACCCCTAACAATATGGTGGCTGATTAGCCCCTGGTGTGTACTGTTGCATAATTATCTAATAATATATATAATAACAATGTAAAATCAAGATATGAGGCAGACCTCTCTCACACATGATGGGAATATTCAAGTATGATTAGGTTTTGATTAAAATTTAATCGTATATAAATTATATTAAACTTGTAAAGCGAAGGGAAACAGGAAGTGTAAGTGAGTATGCTAACCAATCATTGCTTTTGTTATGGTTAGCATCACTATGGAGACGTCACCCATATAATATAATTGGTTTGGGATAGAAGGAAAAGGTAGCCCAAACTCCTCTCAGCATAGGAAAGTCCGGTCACGTGATGTTGTTTATATCACGTGACCGGGGTTCCGTCTACAGCTGCTTGTATATTATATTAGAGGATGGGACGGGAGCAGCACAGTGGACGCCCAAATATGGAGGTCCGGTCACGTAACCGTGATTTGTCACGTGACCGGAACTTCCATAGTATGCGTCAAGACGTGAGGGACCGTCACGAGATGGGCGCTGTATTAGTTACTTCCGCCCCAAAGCAACGGAGAGTAATCATGAAAGGCGCCCTCCCTAGAACTTCCGCTAGCACTTTGCGGGGGAAGGTTTTCATAGGCGGTAATGATACTTCTGCCCTCATCATTCACCACATAGATTGGCTTAGGCAGACTGGTTACACCTGCGTGCACGAGGCACGGTGGATGCAACCCGGACGGAAACACCCAAGGGGGAGGGGGGGTGGATTACACATGACACAAACCAGACCCAACACAAATTATTCTCACCGGATACAGGCTTGTCCCCTTGATCGTCGGGGGTCCCGATGTCGGCACCTGGAATACACTACAAACAACAACCCAGAACGGTACCCTACTCCCAGCCTACCTTCAATGGGGGCCTGACTATGGAAGGCCCGTGGACAGTAGCGAGCATTGCACGACACGATTTGGAACAGTACTCAACAACGTGGGTAATGCACAATAATAACAAACAAGGCGGAACAATGTAGAACACTGCGCGACAATGTATATAATGTACAATAGCAGCGAACAAGGCAGAACAATGTAGAACAGTGCACGACAATGTGTATAATGCACAACAATGGAGACAAATGCCGAATGATTGAGGAATGATGGGGGGCCTAGCGCCCTCTACAGCCCAAGTCTGTGGCCTGTCTGCCCGTGTGTGGGGTAACAATGGGGCCTAGCGACCTCTGCAGCACAGGCCGTGTGTGGGCAGCAATGGGCACGGTAGTACAGTGGGGTTTGGGGTGATGTGAGGGGACAAGGGGAATGGGGGCCTCACTGAGGGCTTATCTGGTCCACCGACCTCCAGTCCCAGCAGCGGGTCGCCCGTAGTGCAGCCTCCGCTGGTCTCACCGAGCTCCTCCTCCTTCGGGGTGCCGCGACTTGTCCTGTCTAGCAGTCCTCTCCTCTCGAAACTCTTGCTCCCGCTGCACATGGGCGTTTAAAAATCCCGTCTAGCGGCCTCCTGGGACGGGTGACGTGGCAGGTCTTCATTGGGCCGCTGCGTCGCCCGGTGAGGACGCGCCAGAGCACGTGGGCTCGCCCGTCACTGCGGGAGCCAGCAGCAGGGACTGGGCACGGCGGTTACCCAGGATACTCGGGTGCCTTAAGTATGGGATGCTCCAACAAGCAGCGGCCTCAAAAACGGGGAAGTCACCCCCACAAAGGTAAACAAAAAACAAATAGAGAGGCTGTGCTATTCCAAAGATGTATCAACAATAATATAAATGTATCAATATACTTTTTAATGTAAAAATATCTAAAATAGCATGGTGAATGCACCATAAACATGCAACAGTAAATACAATGAAAAATAAAAAACATGCAATATTAAACTGTATGTTTGATTCGGTTACCCAAGTGGACAAAAAGAATTGGAGAGTGGAAAGTCCGTTCCTATATGATCCCCCAAGGTGAGTAAAGTGTCCAGTTCAAGCAGTTTAGGAGATAAGCAATGTCCGACTGTAAGGTATATTGTATGGTATATTACCGCTAGAGGTTTGTGATGCTCCAAGGTGTAAATCAGGGGTGTCAAACTCGCGGCCCTCCAGCTGTTGTGAAACTACACATCCCAGCATGCCTTGCCATCTATTTTGTATTAGGGACGGCTGCAACTGTGGCAGGGCATGCTGGAATGTGTAGTTCCAAAACAGCTGGAGGGCCACGAGTTTGACACCCCTGGTGTAAATGATCAGCTCCTCATGCAATGCGGTGAAGAAGAAATGGTCGGTTCAACTTGCTATTAGAATCCTCCATAAACAAATGGTAATCTGGATTAGGATGGGGGTGGTTCGGTCTTCCAACGATGTCCAAACTTGGGTCCTGGTGTACCTGACGCGTTTCGCTGCTGTCAGCTAGCAGCTTTTTCAAAGGTGTCCTCAGTTAAGATATATGGGGTTTATATACCCCTAACAATATGGTGGCTGATTAGCCCCTGGTGTGTACTGTTGCATAATTATCTAATAATATATATAATAACAATGTAAAATCAAGATATGAGGCAGACCTCTCTCACACATGATGGGAATATTCAAGTATGATTAGGTTTTGATTAAAATTTAATCGTATATAAATTATATTAAACTTGTAAAGCGAAGGGAAACAGGAAGTGTAAGTGAGTATGCTAACCAATCATTGCTTTTGTTATGGTTAGCATCACTATGGAGACGTCACCCATATAATATAATTGGTTGGGGATAGAAGGAAAAGGTAGCCCAAACTCCTCTCAGCATAGGAAAGTCCGGTCACGTGATGTTGTTTATATCACGTGACCGGGGTTCCGTCTACAGCTGCTTGTATATTATATTAGAGGATGGAACGGGAGCAGCACAGTGGACGCCCAAATATGGAGGTCCGGTCACGTGACCGTGATTTGTCACGTGACCGGAACTTCCATAGTATGCGTCAAGACGTGAGGGACCGTCACGAGATGGGCGCTGTATTAGTTACTTCCGCCCCAAAGCAACGGAGAGTAATCATGAAAGGCGCCCTCCCTAGAACTTCCGCCCGCACTTTGCGGGGGAAGGCTTTCATAGGCGGTAATGATACTTCTGCCCTCAACATTCACCACATAGATTGGCTTAGGCAGACTGGTTACACCTGCGTGCACGAGGCACGGTGGATGCAACCCGGACGGAAACGCCCAAGGGGGAGGGGGGGTGGATTACACATGACACAAACCAGACCCAACACAAATTATTCTCACCGGATACAGGCTTGTCCCCTTGATCGTCGGGGGTCCCGATATCGGCACCTGGAATACACTACAAACAACAACCCAGAACAGTACCCTACTCCCAGCCTACCTTCAATGGGGGCCTGACTGTTGAAGGCCCGTGGACAGTAGCGAGCAATGCACGACACGATTTGGAACAGTACTCAACAACGTGGGTAATGCACAATAATAGCAAACAAGGCGGAACAATGTAGAACACTGCGCGACAATGTATATAATGTACAATAGCAGCGAACAAGGCAGAACAATGTAGAACAGTGCACGACAATGTGTATAATGCACAACAATGGAGACAAATGCCGAATGATTGAGGAATGATGGGGGGCCTAGCGCCCTCTACAGCCCAAGTCTGTGGCCTGCCTGCCCGTGTGTGGGGTAACAATGGGGCCTAGCGCCCTCTGCAGCACAGACCGTGTGTGGGCAGCAATGGGCACGGTAGTATAGTGGGGTTTGGGGTGATGTGAGGGGACAAGGGGAATGGGGGCCTCACTGAGGGCTTATCTGGTCCACCTACCTCCAGTCCCAGCAGCGGGTCGCCCGTAGTGCAGCCTCCGCTGGTCTCACCGAGCTCCTCCTCCTTCGGGGTGCCGCGACTTGTCCTGTCTAGCATTCCTCTCCTCTCGAAACTCTTGCTCCCGCTGCACACGGGCGTTTAAAAATCCCGTCTAGCGGCCTCCTGGGACGGGTGAAGTGGCAGGTCTTCATTGGGCCGCTGCGTCGCCCGGTGATGACGCGCCAGAGCACGTGGGCTCGCCCGTCACTGCGGGAGCCAGCAGCAGGGACTGGGCACGGCGGGCAGGGGTGGAGCCGACCGCACCGGTGCTCTCACACACAGCAGATGGGGCAGATGTAACGTGTACGGAGATTTAAATTTAGGTTGGTTATATTGTTTCTCTGCAGGGTAAATGCTAGCTGTTTTTGTATGTAGCCCACAAATGTTAGCTTTATTTTTATACAGTATTTTAGATTTGAAGTTTGAACACACCCCAACTAAATCTCTCTGCACATGTTACATCTGCCCCACCTGCAGTGCAGCATGGTTTTGTCCAGTTGTGTGCTTTTTTTCTTTGCTAACAAACCTGAATCAGGCCCTATGGGCCTAATTTAGACCTGTTCGCTCGCTAGGGTTTTTTTGCAGTCCTGCGTTCGAATTGTCGCCGCCCATAGGTGTATTTTTGCTTTGCAAGTGTGCGAACGCATGCGTAAGCAAAGCTGTACAAACAGATTTTGTGCGGTCTCTGAGTAGCCCTGGACTTACTCAGTCGCTGCGAACACTTCGGCCTGTCCGGGACCGGAATTGACATCAGGAACCCTCCCTGCAAACGCATGGATACTCCTGTGTTTTTCCAAACACTCCCAGAAAACGATCAGTTGCCACCCACAAACGGTTTCTTCCTGGCAATCTCCTTGCGAACGCCCGTACGAACGGATCCTTCGCACAAACCCATCGCTGAGCGGCGATCCGCTTTGTTCCCGTGCGAAGCGCCTGCACATTGCGGTGAATACGCATGCGCAGTTTATACCTGATCGCCTGCTGTACGAAAATGCAGCCTAGCGATCAGGTCTGAATTAGGCCCTATGCCCGCTGTGTGAATTGCAGGTCCCAGACGCTGTTTGTAGATAGCAGTCAGTAGGAGTAGATTCACCTGGGTGCTGCAGAGCCATCTTAACAGCAGTGTAGGCCCCTGGGCACAGCAATGCATTGGGGCCCCTACCCATCTTCCAGTGGTAGGGGTGGGGGGGTTGATGTCCCGTGGGTGGTAGGTTGTGTTTTATCTTCTGCTCAGCATGTAGGACCTGGAGCAGTCATTTCTATTAATTACTCCTTTACTGCACAGATGGGGCGGGAAGGAGAACACTAAACTGTAGAAGGGGGCATTGGGCTGAATGAAGCAGCCCCGGTACATGTCTTCCAGGGTGGTAGGGGGTGTTTAATATGCAGGGGAGGGGTGGATAGTGGAGTGGGCTTGATATTCATCGTTTTCAGGTGGGAGGGCAGCTTGCTTGACTGCAGATATTTCAAGTTCTTGGGAATAGATTTCTTAGCTTTGAATGAGATAAAAAAAAAAAAAAACAACTAGAGATTCCCACCTTTCGGGAGATACTGGGAACTTGGAGAACAGAGTTCAGGAGCCAGAGCAATCCACCAACAAAAATATAAAACTGCATATTAGGCGTGTGAAGCTGGAGCAGGGACCAGATGCTGGAAGACTGATATCTCTGGTTCTGGGCATAGTAGCGACAAGGGGGGTCATTCCGAGTCGATCGCTAGCTGCCGTTGTTCGCAGCGCAGCGATCAGGCTAAAAATCGTCACTTCTGCGCATGCGTATGGTGCGCACGCGCGTCGTACTTTCACAAAAGCCGATGCAGTTTCACACAAGGTCTAGCGACGCTTTTCAGTCGTACTGCTGATCGTTCAGTGATTGACAGGAAGTGGGTGTTTCTGGGTGGTAACTGACTGTTTTCGGGGAGTGTGTGTAAAAACGCAGGCGTGCCCGATAAAAACGCAGGAGTGGCTGGGGAAACGGGGGAGTGGCTGGCCGAACGCAGGGCGTGTTTGTGACATCAAAACAGGAACTAAACAGACTAAAGTGATCGCTAGCAAGGAGTAAGTCTCGAGCTACTCTGAAACTGCACAGTCTTTTTTTGTAGCAATGCTGCGATCCTTTCGGTCGCACTTCTGCTAAGCTAAGATACACTCCCAGAGGGCGGCGGCTTAGCGTTTGCACTGCTGCTAAAAGCAGCTAGCGAGCGATCAACTCGGAATGACCCTCAAGATGCCAGTGTCGACCAAAAGGAGAGAGTCACAGATTTTGGAGTATAACCTCAAAGAAATTCTAAGTTAGACAGAACCCGAGATATCTGGCTAGGAAAAGCAATTAACATGCTCGGATGGGGACCACTGCTTTGAAGTCTGATATCTCCGGTTCCCCAGGGTCTGGTACCACTGGAAAGAGGAGACCCTCAGCTATCAGCCTAAGGCCCTTATACTCCTGGGGCCCTTGGGCAAGTGCCCATTGAGCCCATACGAAAAGACGGCCCTGGGTGGTTGTGGAGAGTGCGGAAGTCCTTATTTGGAAAAAATGTATTCTCTCTTACCCTTACACTATCTTTGAGGTAATGTCCACATGTACAGTACTGTGCAGAAATAGGATTTTAATTACCTGCCGGTAAATCCTTTTCTCGTAGTCCGTAGAGGATGCTGGGATACATTTTAGTACCATGGGGTATAGACGGTTCCGCAGGAGCCTTTGGCACTTTAAGACTTTTCTACAGTGTGAACTGGCTCCTCCCTCTATGCCCCTCCCCCAGACCTCAGTATAGGAACTGTGCCCAAGGAGACGGACATTCTCGAGAGAGGAATTACTATTAAACTTGTGGCGAGATTCACATCAGCTCACACCATCCATAAACAACATGTCGGCTAACATGGCCTTTAACATAAGTCATGCCAACCAGATGGCATAACGCAACAGCAACAGCTGTTAACAACTGAACACATGAAACAATGTGCAAAAAGATCAACGTAATCAGCAGGAAAAATTAGCACTGGGCGGGCGCCCAGCATCCTCTACGGACTACGAGAAAAGAATTTACCGGCAGGTAATTAAAATCCTATTTTCTCTTACGTCCTAGAGGATGCTGGGATCCATTTTAGTACCATGGGGATATACCAAAGCTCCCAGTACGGGCAGGAAAGTGCTAATGTTCCTGCAGAACTGACTGACCAAATTGAAGGTCGTCAGCAGCCAAGGTGTCAAACTTATAAAAATTATCAAATGTGTTTGCACCCACCCAAGTAGCAGCTCGGCAGATTTGCAAAGCCGAGACCCCCTGGGCAGCCGCCCAGGACGAACCCACTTTCCTTGTAGAGTGGGCTTTTACCGAAGTCGGTATCGGCAATCCTGCCGTGGAATGAGCGTGCTGAATGGTACCCCTGATCCAGCGCGCTATAGTCTGCTTAGAAGCAGGACCCCCAATTTTGTTGGGGTCATAGAGGACAAACAGAGATTCTGTTTTCCTTATCCGAGCCGTTCTTGCAACAAAAGTCCTCAGCGCTCTGATGACATCCAAGGACCTTGAGACGGCTGAGGTGTCAGAAGCTACTGGCACCACCATTGGTTGGTTGATATGAAAAGAAGACACAACCTTCGGGAGAAAGTGCTGACGTGTCCTCAGTTCAGCCCTATCTTCATGAAATATCAAATAAGTACTCTGTGACAGAGCTCCTAACTCAGACACTCGTCTGCCTGAAGCCAAGGCCAACAGCATGACCACTTTTCAAGTGAGAACTTTAACTCCACCTCTTGCAGTGGATCAAAACAGTCCGATTTAAGTAAATGCAACACCACATTAAGTTCCCATGGCGCCGCAGGAGGCACAAATGGAGGTTGGATGCGCAGAACCCCTTTCACGAACGTCTGGACCTCAGGAAGAGAAGTCAATTGTTTCTGAAAGAAAACGAACAAGGCCGAAATCTGAACCTTGATAGATCCTAATCTCAATCTAGCATCCACACCTGCCTGTAGAAATAGGAGAAGTTGTCCTAATTGAAACTCCACCGCAGGAGACTTCTTGGTTACACACCAAGATACATATTTTCTCCAAATACGATGGTAATGTTTGGACGTTACCCCTTTCCTGGCCAGAATAAGTGTGGGAATGACTTCATTGGGAATACCCTTACGGGCAAGGATTTGGCGCTCAACAGCCATGCCGTCAAACGCAACCGCGGTAAATCCTGATAAATGAATGGCCCCTGCTGAAACAGGTCCTCTCGAAGAGGAAGAGGCCCAGTATCTTCAATTAATAACTTTTGAAGATCTGGATACCAAGCCCTCCTTGGTCAGTCTGGAGCAATGAGTATTGCTCGAACTCCTGTTCTTCTGATGATCTTGAGAACTTTTGGAGTAAGTGGAAGTGGAGGGAACAGATACACCGCCCGAAACACCCACTGGGTCACCAGTACATCTATCGCTATTGCTTGTGGGTCTCTTGACCTGGAACAATATTTCTGAAGCTTCTTGTTGCGGCGTGATGCCATCATATCCACTTGAGGCACACCCCAACAACTTGTTACCTCCGCAAAGACTTCTTGGTGGAGGCCCCATTCTCCACAGACCGACTGAAACACCCATGGTGTCACCAGGCCGTCCACCGCTACTGCCTGAGGTTCCCTTGACCTGGCACAATACCTCCGAAGCTTCTTGTTGTGGCGTGACGCCATCATGTCTATTTGTGGAAGTCCCCACTGACTTGTTATCTCTGCAAAAACTTCTTGATGAAGTCCCCACTCTCCTGGATGGAGATCGTGTCTGCTGAGGAAGTCTGCTTCCCAGTTGTCCACTCCCGGAATGAAAATTGCTGACAGAGCTTTTGCATGTCTTTCTGCCCAGAGGAGTATCTTTGTCACCTCTGCCATTGTTGCTCTGCTTTTTGTTCCACCTCGACGGTTTATGTAAGCTACTGCCGTTACATTGTCTGACTGGATCTGTATGGGACGACCTTGAAGAAGGTGTGCCATTTGATGAAGACTGTTGTACACAGCTCTCAACTCCAGAATGTTTATGTGAAGGCAAGTTTCTTAACTTGACCCTCTTCCTTGGAAGCTTTCGCCTTGCGTGACTGTTCCCCATCCTCGGAGACTTGCATCCGTGGTCACCAGGATCCAGGCCTGAATCCCGAACCTGCGTCCCTCCAAGAGGTGAGAAATTTGTAGCCACCACAGGTGCGAAATTCTGGCTTTCGCTGACAACATTATCCTTTGATGCATGTGGAGATGCGACCCTGACCACTTGTCCAGTAGGTCCCACTGGAAGACCGTGGCATGGAAACGGCCATATTGTAGCGCCTCGTAAGCTGCTATCATTTTCCCCAACAGGCGAATGCAGTGATGAATTGATACTGTTCTTGGTCTCAAACGTTGTTTGACCATGCTCTGGATGTACTGAGCCTTTTCCACCGGTAGAAATACTCTCTGTATCTTGGTGTCCAGTACCATTCCCAAAAATGATAATCTCATTGTCGGCTCAAACTGCGATTTTGGAAAGTTGAGTGCTGTTGAAGCACCTTCGGGGACAATGCTATGTTCTGGAGTAGCTTGTCCCTGGATCTCGCTTTTATGAGGAGATCGTCCAATTATGTAATTATGTTGACTCCTTGTTTGCGAAGGAGAACCATCATCTCCGCCATCACCTTGGTGAATATTCTTGGAGCCGTGAAGAGCACGAACGGTAATGTCTGGAATTAGTAGTGGCAATCCTGAACCGCAAACCTCAGGTATGCTTGATGTGGCGGGTAAATAGGGACATGTAAGTAAGCATCCTTGATGTCCATCGACACCAGGAATTCCTTTTCTTCCAAGCTGGAAATCACCGCTCTCCAGGATTCCATCTTAAATTTGACCCTTTTCAAATAAAGATTCAGAGATTTTAGGTTTAAAATCGGTCTGACCGAGCCATCCGGCTTCAGCACCACAAACAGGCTTGAATAAAAACCTTGGTTTCTTTGTTCAGCAGGAACCAAGGCAATTATTTTGTCTTGACATAATTTGTGTATTGCGTTCAGGACATTTGTGCCGTCCTGAGCAGAAACTGGCAAGGCTGATTTGAAAAAATCGGCATGGGGGAAGGTCTTGAAATTCCAACCTGTAACCTTGGGATACTATCTGTAATATCCAAGGATCCAGGTCTGAGTGAAGCTAGACCTGGCTGAAATATAAAAGACGTGCCCCCACCCGATCGCACTCCCTCAGAGGAGCCCCAGCGTCATGCTGTGGCTTTTGCAGAAGTAGTTGCTGACTTCTGCTCCTGGGAGCTTGACGGTGTTGTAGATTTTCTACCTTTTCCTCTCCCTTTTCCTGTGACAAAAGGGGTACTCTTAGCCTTTTTGTACTTGTTGGGCCGGAAGGACTGCATAGTATGAGAATGATATACTTTTCTTTTCTTTTTTTCTTTTAGCCGGTGTAGCTGCCAACGGCAGAAATGCTGACTTGCCAGATGTAGTAGTTGATATCATGGCATCTAGTTTCTAAAGAGGGCCTCACCATTGTAGGGGAACGCCCAATATTTCTTTTGGATTCAGCATCAGCATTCCATTGGCGGATCCAGAGCGCCCTGCGTCTGAAATCGCCATAGTAGAGGCCCTTGAGCCCAGTAAGCCTATGTCCTTCATAGCCTCAACCAAGTAACGTGCCGAATCTTTGATATGACCTAGAATTTGCAGCATATCATCTTTATCGACCGTGTCAATATTAACAATTAAATTGTCTGCCCACTTTTCCACTGCGTTGCCTACCCACGCAGAAGCAATCGCTGGCCTGAGTAACGTACCCGTAGCAACATAGATGGACTTTAAAGTCGTCTCTAATTTACGGTCAGCGGGTTATTTGAATGAAGCTGACCCTGGGGCAGGTAATGATTTTCTTTGACAACCTAGAGACTGAGGTGTCTATCATTGGGGGTGACTCCCACTTACGCCTATCCTCTTCGGGGAAAGGGTACGCTATCCTTAGACGGAGGAAAAGTCACCACCTGTTTTTTATTTAATTTAAAATAATCTTTTTCCCCAGGTGGAGGTGTTGTGTCAGGAAATTCCAACACCTCTTTTATAGTTGCTATCATACATTGAATGCTCTTAGCCAGTTTGGGATCTACCCCCCCTCAAATCTCCAGTGTCAACTTCAGTGTCGGAATCTGTGTCAGTGTACCTTTGCAAAATTTGGGTCAGAGACCTTTTCTGGGAACCGGAGGGGTCCCCAGTGGGTGACGTGGAGGAATCAGCAAACAGAGCATCCTCCACAGACTGTCTTGCTTTGTCTGTTGTTCAGACTCAGAGAATTTACATATTATTCTGCAGCTTTCACACCCACACAGGCTCAGAACACTCTTGTGCCTCCAAAATGGTTTCCTCTGGGGAAGAACTTTCCCTAGACCTGTTACACACGTGTACAGTCACACCACTCACACACACACAGGGGAGCTATTGGGGACAGATCTACAGTCTGTCAGAGAGACCCAGAGGGGATTGCTAGTCCACACCACGCGCCCTATATGTATTACAAACAATGAATATACATATATACCAAAACAGTGCTTTTTATCCAATGTGAAGCCCGCAGACTTCAATAAATTATGTGCTCCCCTCCCCTTCTATAACACCCTGGTACTTGTGTCAGCGATGTGTGAGAAGCAGCCTGTAGAATCAGCACTCCGGCGTCTCTGTGAGGAGAAAATGGCGCCAAATGAGTGTTACAAGCAATTCTGAGGTGAAGCCCCGCCCCCTGTAATGGTGCGGTTCAGCCACAGTAATATTTATACTGGCGGGAGTAGTGTAAATCAGCGGCTCACATGTATGTACATTTTGCTAGTGAGAGTAAGGATTTATCATGTCCCTCAGAGCGCCCCCCCGCGCGCCCTGCACCCTGTGCTGAGAGACATGTTGCTGCGTAGCGTCCCGTGCTGCGCTGGTACCTTTATGCCGCAATGATGACCGGAGGGCCCCTCTCTGCAGGTCTCCGGTTAATACTCACCAGCCTTCTGACTTCTGGCTCTGTTAGGGGGTGGCAGCAGTAGTGAGCAGCAGCCAGGCAAGGGCTGTGTTCAGTACCCTTCAGGAGCTAATGGTGTCCTGTCAGCGGAAGCAGAGCCATTAAACTAACTGAGAAGTTGGTTCCTACTTCCCCCCCCTAAGTCCCACGAAGCAGGGAAACTGTTGCCAGCAGGTTCCCTGTAAAATAAAAACCTAACAAAGTCTTTTTCAGTCAAACTCAGTAGAGCTTCACTGATGTGCAGCCAGTCTCCCGGGCACATTTTCTAAACTGAGGTCTGGAGGAGGTGCATAGAGGGAGGAGCCAGTTCACACTGTTGAAAAGTCTTAAAGTGCCGAAGGCTCCTGCGGAACAGTCTATACCCCATGGTACTAAAATGGATCCCAGCATACTCTAGGACGTAAGAGAAAGATTTATGCAGTTGTCGAAAAAATGCTGCAAAGTAAGAATGCTTTCAAAAATAGAAGTGTTAATAGTTTTTCAATTAACAAAATGCAAAGTGAATGAACAGAAGAGAAATCTAAAATCAATATTTGGTGTGACCACCCTTTGCCTTCAAAACAGCATCAATTCTTCTAGGTACACTTGCACACAGTTTTTGAAGGAATTTGGCAGGTAGGCTGTTCCAAACATGTTATACCCCTTTCACACCGCACAAATAACCCGGTTTCGACCCGGTATATTGCCGGGTCGACACGGGTCTCAGTGTGGTGTGAAAGGGGCCATGGACGAATTCCCAGGTCACCTGACCCGGTAATTCAACCCGGGTTATAAGAAGGGTTATTCCCGGGTAATTACCGGGTCAGGCGCAGTGTGAACGGGTTACCCAGGTCGATGCGACCCGGTACCCGTTCACTGCATAGGGAGAGGCGGCGAGGAGATTATGTCATCTCGCAGCACCTCCTCCGCTCCCGCCCCTAATGCCGGCTCCGTTACTGCCCCCGGATGGCATCCCGATACGGCATATAGCCGGGTCGGGATTGTGGTGTGCATGGTCCAATGCCAGGTTCCACCCAGGAAGGACCCGTTTCCAATTCCCGGGTGTGACCCAGCCTTGCGATCTGAAAGCGGTATTTGAGAACTAACCACAGATCCTATCCTATGTGGATGTAGGCTTGCTCAGACCCTTCTGTCTCTTTATGTAATCCCAGATATTCAGGTTGGATTGCAGATTATGCTAAAAAGCAGAATCTGCAATCCTTTTTTTCCGCATGCTGACCGTGCCTGCGACCGCAATTTAATTGTGAAGGCCGTCGGTCTGCCGCAATTTTTTCCATCGATGCGGCTGCGTGTAACGCTGCCAACCCGCCCCAGTATTCCACGCGCTGTCCCCCCAACGGTCCGTTGTTGCCTGCCTTGCGAACACCTCTACCTGTCAATCATAGAGGCATTCACAGCCAATGCGGTGCTACTGCATTGGCCGTGCAGGTCGGGACTTGCGCGTGCACACAGGCATGGACCAGGGCAATGGAAACATAGAATTTGATGGCAGATAAGAACCACTTGGCCCATCTAGTCTGCCCATTTTTACACCATATTGTTACCTCAAACCCTGGGGCAGATGTACTAACCTGGACAAGGCATAAGGAAGTGATAAACCAGTTATGTGCAAGGTGATAAACACACCAGCCAATCAGCTCTAATATGTAAATTAATAGTTAGGAGCTGATTGGCTGGTGCGTTTATCATCTTGCACATATCACTGGTTTATCACTTCCTTATGCCTTGTCCAGGTTAATACATCTGCCCCCCTATTTGATCCTTATTTCTTTGTAAGGATATCCTTATGACTATCCCATGCATGTTTAAATTGCTCTACTGTCTAAGCCTCTACCACCTTTGATGGGAGACTATTCCACTTGTTTTCCTCATATTTCCCCTGAACTTCCCTCCCTCCAGTCTCAGTGCATGTCCTTGTGTACTAATACTTCTCTAAATTTGAAGAATGTTTCCCTCTTGGACCATATTAAAACTCTTTGATATATTTGAAAGTTTCTGTCACGTTTCCCCCTTTCCCTTCTCTGCTCCAAACTATACATATGGGGATGTTTTAGTCTTTCCGGCTCAGTGGGGGTCATATGATCACTTCTAGGATACCATTTGCGATACTTCCATACCTCTTCTGCTTTGTATTTTTCAGTTTACTGATATCCTGTGAGCACTGGATTTCGGAGCTTATTGCTGGCTGTATCTTTCTTTGATTTTGGTAAGTATACGGTGCTGCCTATTATTTTACAGACACCTAACCTGGGCCCTCATTCCGAGTTGATCGCTCGCTAGCTGCTTTTAGCAGCAGTGCAAACGCTAAGCCGCCGCCCTCTGGGAGTGTATCTTAGCTTAGCAAAAGTGCGAACGAAAGGTTAGCAGGTCTGCTATAGTTTCATGCAGTTTCAGAGTAGCACCAAACCTACTCCTACCTTGCGATCACTGCAGACAGTTTAGTTCCTGTTTTTACATCACAAACACGCCCTGCGTTCGGACAGCCACTCCCCCGTTTCCCCTGGCACAGCAGCGTTTTTACACACACTCCCTGTGACTGTGAAACGGTCAGTTTCCGCCCAGAAACACCCACTTCCTGTCAATCACTCAACGAGCAGCAGTGCGACTGAAAAGCGTCGCAAGACCTTGTGTAAAACGGCATAGTATTGTGTGAAAGTACGTCGCGCGTGCGCAGTGCGCACCATACGCATGCGCAGAAATGTCGCTTTTTTAACTAATCACCGCGCTGCAACCGAAAGCAGCTAGCAATCAACTCGGAATGACCCCCCCTGGATCTAGACACTGCCATCAATGAACCTTCCGAAGTGGAGGTGGAAA
This sequence comes from Pseudophryne corroboree, assembly GCF_028390025.1. Taxonomy (NCBI): domain Eukaryota; kingdom Metazoa; phylum Chordata; class Amphibia; order Anura; family Myobatrachidae; genus Pseudophryne; species Pseudophryne corroboree. Next base: position 920,443,137 of record NC_086445.1, read on the forward strand.
CCCCAGCCACCCACCAAGAGCAAAAGAAGAATGCCATCCAAAAAAACAAGCAGTACCACATCCACAGAACTACGGCATGCAGAGGAGGTGCTTCAAAAACCACCAGATAAATTAAATATATTTGGATCGCATATAGCAAGTGAAATGAGAGAAACGGACCCAACAGAACATCTCCACTTCCAACATCTGGTCTGCGATGCTATGATGCATGGCCACGGTTGCAAATTGACCAAGCACTGCGCCATAGACACCACCCCACTACAACAACCTATCCCTCCAGCTTTGTTCCTATCTCTCCGCAACCACCCACCCATCCCACCACTCACAAGTATAATGCACCCACACGATCACATCAGCACCCACCCCCCATATTCCACCGGGACTTCCAGTGGAATGTACTTAACAATGCTGGGTGCACAGAGCACCCTTGAGGGAGACACTAGTTTTTATAATTTAGAAGAAAAAAAAACTTTATGTTTTCAGCTGTTTTAACAAAACAAAAAAACACAAATTGAATGTTTTCATGAAAAAAAAAATGTTTGCACTTGGTTTAAACGTGTTTGTGCAGTGCACGTTTTAATAAAAAAAATCCTTCCACAAGGAAAAAAGGTGTGTTTTGAATTGCACAGTGGGCAGAACCATATTAAGGTGGGCAGCAGTGTTGGGTGGCACAATTAGTAGGCTGCAATAAGATTTAGGGGGCATACATTGGTTGGCAGTAACATATATTATTTGTGGGGGGGCAGCAATAACATTTGAGGGGCATACATTCGTGGGCAGCATATACCATTTGGGAACCAGCAATTAACATTTAGGGGGCATACATTAGTGGGTAGCAGCATATACCATTGGGGGGCAGCAAAAATGTTCTTACCTTAAAGTATTGCCGCCTAAGGACAGTAAAGAAAGCCTTACAGGTCTCCAGGATGATGAGGCCCAAAGCTTGAGGTAAGCAGGTATGGCCCTCCACAACCTAGTATCCTGCCTCTGGATGTAAGGCATCATCAGACTCTGCAACTGATGGGTTGTGTCATCCATGCGCAGGAAGTTGCGGTAGTTGTCAGGATTATTCTTGCGGATCTCCATAAGCAGTGGCATGTGAGAGAGAGAATCCCTCCTTTGTCCAGCATGATTGAACTCTATAGCAAAAGGGACCCATCGCAGGAGAAAGTAGACACACTTTGTTCAGGCAAGCCAAAAACATAGCAGCAACGTAACACTGTTCAGCAGGTATAAACCGAACCAACCTAGCCACAGAGCATAAATGCGATGAGGTAAAATAGCCTCCGCTATTTATACCCTCCTGAAGTCCTGGCCAATCACCCCCTTACCCCCGAGAATTCCTTACCAGTATTTAATTATCTGAAAAACCCTAGTGTCAGACGACTCCTGTACATCCTTTGTCAAATCACCCAGTGTGTACCCAGCTTAACCCAGGCTCTCAGAGCCTATCTTGAAATCTGGCAGATAAAAACTTTGTTGCTATCTAATTAATAAGCCGTATTTTGATGCAAATGGACACAAAGTTAAAAGGCCGATGAGGACATCTGATGAAGGCTTTTTATTTTTATTTTGGAGAGACTGCCCAATCTTTTCATTAGTGCACTAAGGGCCTTATTCAGCATGGATCGCTACATTGCAAAAATCGCAAATTGGGCGATTATCGGCAGACTGCGCATGCGCTGTAAATGTATTGCACATGTGTGAAGATCGAAATGTGGTCATAGCTTCAGTGAAATGGGTGTTAACATGGCATTTGTGGGGAGTGGTTGGAAAAATGCAGGCGGGTCATGGCCATTTTAGGCGAGTATATCTGATGTCGGTTACAATCGCTTGCGATAAAAAACAAGGCGCTGCTGCAATTACATTCCCATTATTATGAGTAGCCCTGGGTCAACAGCAACTGTTGATGCTACTCGGTTTCTACAACTGGATCGCAATTCTGCAGAAGCATACACAGATTTGCAATCGCATCGGTGGGCATCTTTTACCATTCAGGCCGGCTCTTCACATGCGATTTTCAGCAGTAGCAGGTTTGAGATTGCAATTCCAGTCACAATAGCGATCCATCCTGCATAAGGCCCTACGTTAGTGTTTTTTAACCGTTGATTCACCTTACATAGAGGATTTTTTTTTTGTGAGTATTGCTTCACCACACATTTGCTCAAAGGAGCAGGATTTCCTTACATGGGTGGCAGTAATTACTAGCCCATCCATATTATATACTATATTTATCATAAGTCCTAGAGGATGCTGGGGATGCTTCAAGAACCATGGGGTATAGACATGGGCACACTATAAGACTTTGAATGGGTGTGAAGTGGCTCCTCCCCCTATGTCCCTCCTCCAGACTGCAGTTAGATTCTGTGCCCAGTGAGACTGAATGCACACTGAGGAGCTCTCCTGTGTTTCTCAGAAAAGGACTTTATTTAGGTTTGTTATTTTCAGGGAGACCTGCTGGCTACAGGCTCCCTGCATCGTGGGAGTGAGGGGAGAGAAGCAGACCTACTTTTTAAGAGTTCAAGGGCTCTGCTTCTTAGGCTACTGGACACCATTAGCTCCAGAGGGTTCGATCACTACGGTACGCCTAGCTGCTTGTTCCCAGAGCCGCGCCGTCGCCCCCTCACAAAAGCCGGAAGATAGAAGCCGGGTGAGTATGAGAAGGCAGAAGACTTCAGTGACGGCAAAAGAGGTACCGCGCAGTGGCCGAGCTGAGCGCCATGCTCCCACGCTTATCACGGCACTGCAGGGTGCAGGGCGCAGGGGGGGGCGCCCTGGGCAGCATGAGACCTCAGATCAGACTGGTATGTATAGTAACAGTGCTCCGGGCACTAGTTCAGGGAACCCCGCCAGTATAATCAGTATTTTGAGCGGGACTGAAGCGCGCCATGTAGGGGGCGTAGCTTAGCCGCACAGCTCTGACCAGCGCCATCTTCTCTCTCCTCAGAAGCTGCAGCGACGCTGACCCTGTCCTCCGCACTGCTGTACAAGTCACAGGGTGAAAAACAGGGTGGGGCACAGGCAATTTGGTGCTGATTGATTATATAAAAAACGCTAACGGGGCTGGGCAGTCACCTTACTGGCCTCAGTACCGGGATAAGCGCTGGGTGTGAGCTGGCAGATCTCTCTCTGTGTCCCTCTTGCAGGCTTTATTGTGGGTCTGTCTCCTATAGCCCCAGTGTGCTTGTGGCTGTCGGTACGTGTGTGTCGACATGTCTGAGGCGGAATGCTTTTCCCAGGAGGAGGACAGAAAATACTGTGAGAGTGGCTGTGTCGGCACCGCCGACGGACGATTGGGTGAATATGTTGAGTGTTTTAAATGAAAATGTGACAAAATTGACTAAGAGATTTGATAAATCTGAGTTTAAGAACCAAACATGGAGAAAATCCATGGAAGATGCTTTGTCACAGACCCAGACCCCTTCGGGGTCGCAGAAACGTGCATTTGCCCAGATAGTAGATACAGATACCGACACAGACTCTGATTCCAGTGTCGGTTATAGTGATGCCAGATTACATCCAAAACTGGCTAAGAGTATTCGGTATATGATTGTGGCGATAAAGGACGTACTACATATTACTAAGGACCCTGCTGTCCCTGATACAAGGGTCTGTATGTTTAAAGGAAAGAAACCTGAGGTAACGTTTCCTCCCTCTCATGAACTGAACGCTCTTTTTGAAAAGGCTTGGGAAAATCCGGACAAAAAGATTCAGGTTCCCAAAAGAATTCCAGTGGCATATCCGTTCTCCTCTGGGGACAGGGAAAGGTGGGAGTCAATCCCCACGGTAGACAAAGTTTTAGCGCGTCTATCCAAAAAGGTGGCGCTTCCGTCCCCTGACACGGCAGCCCTAAAGGATCCTGCGGATCATAAGCAGGAAAATACACTAAAATCCATTTACGTCACTACAGTGTCGCTACTCAGGCCTGCCGTTGCTGCAGCATGGGTGAGTAGCGCTATTGAAAAGTGGGCAGATAACTTGTCATCTGAGGTAGATTCCCTAGACAGGGATAGTGTACTTTTGTCTCTGGGTCACATCAGGGACGCTGCAGCATATTTAAAAGAAGCTGTAAGGGATATTGGCCTTTTCGGTTCAAGGGCCAATGCCATGGCGGTCTCTGCAAGGAGAGCGTTGTGGTTACATCAATGGAATGCTGATGCTGACTCTAAGAAGGCGATGGAGGCTCTACCGTTTAACGGTAGGGTTTTGTTTGGCGACGGCCTCACTGACCTGGTGTCTACGGCTACCGCGGTTAAGTCTTCCTTTTTACCTTATGTCCCTTCACAGCAGAAGAAATCGCCTCACTATCAGATGCAGTCCTTTCGGCCCAATATATTAAAAAAAAAGGACGTGGGTCCTCCTTCCTTGCTGCAAGGGGGAGAGGTCAGGGAAAAAGGTCACAGGCTGTGGCAAGTTCCCAGGAGCAGAAGTCCTCTCCGGCTTCTACCAAATCCACCGCATGACGCTGGGGCTCCTCTGCGGGAGTCCGCACCAGTGGGGGCACGGACCTGGATCCCTCGGACCTGGATCCCTGGATAGTAGACATTGTAACCCAGGGGTACAAGTTAGAGTTTCAAGACGTGCCCCCTCACCAATTTTTCAAATCGGCCTTGCCAGCTTCTCTTCCAGACAGAGATATAGTAAGCGCTGCGATACTAAAGTTGTGTCAAAATCAAGTGATTGTCACGGTACCCCCGTCCAACAGGGGGAAGGTTTTTATTCGAGCCTGTTCGTGGTCCCGAAGCCGGATGGCTCAGTCAGACCGATTCTAAACCTAAAATCCATCAATTTCTTTCTGAAAAGATTCAAGTTCAAGATGGAGTCTCTACGAGCAGTGATCTCCAGTCTGGAGGAGGGGGATTTTATGGTGTCGGTCGACATAAAAGATGCATACTTACATGTCCCAATATATCCTCCACATCAGGCTTACCTGAGGTTTGCTGTGCAGGATTGTCATTACCAATTTCAGACGTTGCCATTTGGTCTTTCCACGGCTCCGAGGATTTTCACCAAAGTAATGGCGGAAATGATGGTTCTCCTGCGCAAGCAGGGAATCACAATTATCCCGTACTTGGACGAGCTCCTCATAAAGGCGAGGTCCAAGGAGCAATTGTTGAAGAATATTGCCCTTTCACTGACGATTCTGCAACAACATGGTTGGCTTCTAAATTTGCCAAAATCACAGTTGGATCCAACGACACGGCTGTCGTTCCTGGGTATGATTCTGGATACAGAATTGCAGAGAGTTTTTCTTCCAGTGGAAAAAGCTCTGGAAATATAGAACCTGGTAAAACAGATTCTGAAACCGGCAAAGGTGTCAGTTCTTCGCTGCACTCGGTTGCTGGGGAAGATGGTGTCGGCCTACGAGGCCATTCCTTATGGCAGGTTCCATGCCAGGGTGTTTCAGTGGAACCTGCTGGACCAGTGGTCCGGGTCTCACCTGGACATGCACCGGAAAATAATTCTATCTCCCAGGACCAAAATTTCACTTCTGTGGTGGCTGCACAGTTCTCACCTTCTGGAAGGATGCAGGTTCAGGATTCAGGACTGGATCCTGGTGACCACAGATGCAAGCCTCCAAGGCTGGGGAGTAGTCACGCAGGGAAGAAACTTTCAGGGAAAGTGGTCAAGCCAGGAAGCTTGTCTACACATAAACATTCTGGAATTAAGAGCCATATACAATGGCATACTGCAAGCAGAACATCTTCTTCGAGGTCTGCCAGTCTTGATTCAGTCAGACAACGTGACAGCAGTGGCGTACATAAACCGCCAAGGCGGAACGAAGAGCAGAGCGGCGATGGCAGAGGCCACGAAAATTCTTTGCTGGGCGGAAAAGCAGGCTAGCACTCTGTCAGCGGTCTTCATTCCAGGAGTGGACAACTGGGAAGCAGACTTCCTCAGCAGACACGATCTCCATTCAGGAGAGTGGGGTCTTCATCAAGAGGTCTTGCAGAAGTGACAAGTCGTTCCTCAATTGGACATGATGGCGTCCCGCCTCGACAAGAAACTTCAGAGATATTGTTCCAGGTCAAGGGACCCTCAAGCGATAGCGGTGGACGCCCTAGTGACACTGTGGGTGTTTTAGTCGGTCTATGTGTTCCCTCCACTTCCACTCATTCGAAAGGTGATAATAATTATAAGGAGAACAAGGGTTCAGGCGATCCTCATTGTTCTGGATTGGCCAAGAAGGGCCTGGTATCCAGATCTTCAGGAGTTGTTCATAGAAGATCCCTGGCCTCTTCCTCTTCGGGAGGACCTGTTACGACAGGGGCCGTGCGTGTATCAGGACTTACAGTGGATGCGTTTGACAGCGTGGAGGTTGAACGCTAGATCCTAGCCCGAAAGGGTATTCCCAGTGAAGTCATTCCTACAATTCTTCAGGCTAGAAAAGAAGTAACAGCAAAGCATTACCACAGTATTTGGAGAGAATATGTCTCTTGGTGTGAATCCAAGAAGGCTCCTACGGAGGAATTTCACCTGGGGCATTTGCTCCATTTCCTACAAGCAGGTGTGGATGCGTGCCTAAAGTTAGGCTCTATTAAAGTACAGATTTCAGCCTTGTTGGTTTGAACCTTTCCGCAAGGTTGAGTTAAAATTCCTTACTTGGAAAGTGGTCATGTTGTTGGCCTTGGCGTCTGCAAGGCGAGTGTCTGAGTTGGCGGTTTTGTCTCACAAAAGCCCCTACTGTTATGCACACCAGTGCCTGCAGGAAAGTACTGGTGTCAGAACTGTTATGCACTCCAGTGTCTGCAGGAATGTACTGGTGTTTGAACTGTTATGCTAAACAAATGGACTCACAGACAAACTGGGGAATATGACATAATGTACACAGAAGGTAATAGGGTAACAAAATACACACAAAGTGAACAGAGAAGCCCAGAGGCTAAGGAACTGGGTATCTCCCTTGTATTAGAACTGCACAGATGGAAAAAGCAAGATGTTGTGTTTTAATACGTAGAGAACCCGAAATGCTGTTGCTAAGGGCAACAGCAAAACCCTAAAGGGTTACCAACGGGTGTGGCAGTAAACTCCTTGGTCAGAAATGGAATGATAGACACAAGGAGAGTCTCCACAATCCTATTTCTCACTTGCAGTGCACAGGTTTTAGCTTACTGCCACTAAACTGACCCCTGACACCTAGCACAGTGAGACAGGATTAGACAGGCAAGTCTTAGAATACAGCCGCAAACTTGCTAAGTTCACAGAGTAGTAACAGAACCCCAGCAAGCTAAACGACTGACTCCAGTCTTACTGCTAGGTCTGGATTGGCAG